>NC_079291.1:90017022-90330022 GCF_023638135.1 Falco biarmicus
TGATCACTGCACATGAAGGATTCAGAGCGAGATGAGACTCGTGCCTCCGAGGAAGCCTGACATTGCAACCCTGCACCATGCAAGCACAGAATGCCTTTGGGTTGAATGTCCAGCCAGTCCTGGACCTGCAGTCAAGGTAATTAAATAAAATCAACAGAAATGGTGCCCTCTTCTGAGCTGACCAGAGGATGCTGTTGCTCTTGATGTGTGTGTGGCACCTGCAAGGGAGATGGCTCCTTCCATTACTGGCAACAGCCTGATACCAAGTAATTATTTTGTAATGCAATTTGAACAGAGAAAATAGGAGCTTGTATCTGGGTAAACAGCAGCCACTGGTTATAAACAATTATTTAGGAATGGAATTTGAGGATCCTTTCAGAGTAACAATTTAAATTGGTCGGAACAGTGCAGGAGAGATTGTGTTGCTCCACTGGAAGTATTGTGGTTGCATTCAGAAAACTTTTCCTGCATAATCCCTTAAGTGCATTAGATTTCCACCCGAGTGCTACAGCTGAGAAAGCAGATCAGGAGGAAGTGATTGGGGCTTTGTCTGTATGATATAATTACCACTGAATTATATTCCAAAATAAGGCAGCTTTCATATACTTAATTTAATTTAATTCAGAGCTGGAAATCATTCCTGTTGTTGTTTCAAATATGTTCACCTTGCATTCATTAATAATACACAGAAAATTTTGGGGTGGGGAGGAAGGGGAGAGTTTTTCATATTAATTGCAGAGAAAGAGGGCATGTGTTCCCATCTCCACCTTCCTGCAGCTTTAGTTTTCCTCAGATCCAGGGACCTTGACAGAAACAACTGAATATGAGAGGGAAAAATCCATGACCTTGTCTATGTTTATGTTTTTAAGTAATTTGTGTAAAAAGTAAAATCTCTGCTAAAACCCAAGGCAACGGATTGGGGGTGAGAGGGGTGTCCAAGTGTTTTGACTTTCCTGATGGGAGCATGGAATGGTCAACTGCCTGCACAGCAATCAGTGTTAAGTGTTAAGACCTATGTCACTTTAGGTTATGGACTAAAGCCATTTCGAAGTGTCAGAGATTTCTTTCTTGGAGAAGTTTAGGCTACAGCTGCAGTGGCACTGGGCCTTTGGTAGCAATGCTCATTTAGCTAGTGCCTGCCCTGCGCAGCCGTTGCAACTCATCCGACAGAGTGTTTTAAGAAATAATCTATGAACCTCATCACCACGCTGACCTAGGCTGAAAAACAAGCTTCAGGCTCCTGGAAACTGAGGGGAAACAAAGAGGCTGGAAAAGATTTTAAGCCCAGGGAGAAAGCCAGAGGGGCTCTTCGGAAGCAGGTGGCACCAGTTTTGGGGTGGCCCCACCTATCCCATCACCACTGACCCCCTTTGCCTTGTGTATAGATGCCCCCCGCCAGTCCTTGCTGCCCCTGAGCAGGCTGCAAGCCCAGCAGGGTCCATTCCAAGCCCAGAGGTTGCCACGAGGGGAAGACTTCAGTCTTTCTGCTTCTGTAGAAACAACATTGCTGCTGAATTTTAGGCTGTGCTTACTTTGCCAAGGAAGGCTTTCTGGGCTGCTTCAGTGTGTGTATAATATCTATTCTGCAGTAATTGTTTCTTTTCTGGGGGCTAGAAAAAACATTATTCTTGCAGATGACAATGCCTTTAGTGTAAGGATGTACTGCAGTTCCCGAACAAGGGGAGCGCTGTCAAAGCAATGAATGATTACTGTTTTCAGTGGCTCTCTTTCCCTGCAATTGTTTTTTTAATAAGTAAAAAGTTCCTAGGGGACATTTTTTTTTTTTTTCCTTCTCCCTGCAGAGTACAGGCTATTGTGTTGGAGTATCAGTAACAGAAAAGCTTCTCATCCATCTGAGAAGGGCAACATGACATCAAGGGCTCATTCAACAATGTGATTTTAACAAACAGATACAGGGAGACCTGGACCAACACCAAACCCCAGTGAAAGACGGTCAGTCTTCCTGACAGAGAAGAGATGACAGGGATTTGAACTGTGATTTGTGCTGCGAGAACCAGCACCAGAATCCCCTGGCTTTCCTCAGGCTCCCCACTTGCCCCTTCCCCATTCGTGCAAGAGACAGCAAGAACACACTGCACACCTTTGTCTTCCCAAAGAACAGATGAAATGCACGATTGATTAGATCGCAGGCACTCCCTATACTTTCATGTCTCCACATCCTTTCTGTCAACAAGGTGCCCGCTGCTGAGTTGGTAAACAAACAGGGATCATCCAGACTCTGCTAGGAAAATCTGGTCTCTCCAAACACACTGGGTTAAATTTTTGTATGTATGAAAAGCAAATGAAAAGTATGGGAAAATCAGGTCATTTCAAACAATAAGACAGGTTGAAACTGGCATACAAGGGGATTTATAATTCACATCAATATTCTCAAAATTTTTCTTCCAGATGTTGCTTAAATATTCAAATCACTGGCATCAAGGTTTTTTGTAAACAACAGCTGATGGTGCTTAAAGTTCATCCTGTGTCAGTTGTCTTCAGCAGATTCCTGTGGCTGCATCTGCTACAAAACCCACAGAACCAAGAGCCACACAAAGACCTTTTCCACAACCTGCCCAGCTGCGAATGGGGCTGCCGTTCCTTCCAAACCCCAGAACATCCCCCCACCCCCCTACACTGTCCGTGGGGGACAGTGACATGCTTTCCCAACATCTCCAGGTGCTGACCACAACATTTTTCTAGTCAAAACCCTGCGAGCCCTTGAGGTCCAGAAATTAACCGAGGGCTCTTTCCCTGAACATACAAAACACCTTGATCAAACTATGCTCTTGGAAACACAGTTCAAACTCTTATTAGCTGGACAGACAGCCTACAATTACCATCAGCAATAACTGGGTCCTGCAAGAGAATCTTTTCTATTCTCATTTTATTTTTTTTTTCTCGTGCTGAAGACCAATTCATTATCAGATGGACAAGAACAGTGAAATTCCAATTAAATATGCAATAAATTTCATTTTATTCTTTCAGCATGATTTTAGTAAAGGGAGCTGCCACAAGTCTTGACAGCCAGAGCAAGCTGTGTTTCAAGGTGGATGGTCTCTACCAGACTTGGGAAATGACATTACTAAATCAAACGTATGTGAAAGCCTGGTCTATTCTCACTTAAGTCAATAAACAAGGAAGAATCCCACAGCCTTCCAGGGTGAGCACTGAAGTCCTGAAGGCTGGGAACTAGCTAGGCAAGTCCTCCTCCATCCCTGTCTGTTCCTGTTTCTCTGCTCACAGAGCAAGCCCTACAGTAAGGTTTTTTTACATCACAGCCTCAGACACATCCAAAGATGTGCTTGCTGAAGAAGGCTTGCACTAACCACATCTTCTGACACGCAGTTAGACCTGCCTAGCCCTCTGTCTGGCTGTGGGCTTCTTATCCCAAGCTGAGTGCAAAGACTAGGAATGAAGGAATGATGAGGAAAAAGAAATTAAGGAGCACATGAATAGCTTGCAAAACCAAGTATGCACCTGAACAAATACGAACACTTTGATGTTCTGATCATTCATACCCTGTCACAGCCTGACACCCCAGTTAGCCAGCACCAGCTCCCTGTTAGTCTGCAACAGCAGAGTTTGGACACCTTGAGCAGTAAGCTCATTATAGTCTGAAAGAGAGCAGAGTTCACGGTAATGGTGAGTTTCCTGTGAAACAAAACACATACATGAAAAAAACAGGACACCAACCCATGTGGAACATTAGAGCACTTGATGTGAAAGCCACTGACAGCCTCAACAGAAGTAGGCTGTAACGCACACCCCAGAATAAATTTTCCCCTCCTCCCTCTCCCCTTAATGTGGTCTGGAGAGCAATTCTTCCAGTTTCACATTAGGTTTTCTAACTCAGTTGGAGACCCAGCAGACCTGCCTCTCTGCTGCTCGTCAGTGTGTGTGGTCACCACACCAGGTCACGAGGCTGGCCTCCATCACCTCTCCGCACCAGCACATGGGCTGTGGGGAACCAGGTCTGCCTCCAAAACAAACTGCAGCAGCCTCACCACACATTTAGCTGAAGCTGTTTGGTGAAAGCAGGCTTTCGGAGGAGGGAACACCAGCCGTACGTTAGCAAGATGGCAGCAGACTTGCTCCCAGCAGAGCACTGCAGGGCAGCCCACCCTGGGCGGCAGCAGGAGGGGCTGACAGCGCACCTAGAGCAGCTTTGCAGCCCTTCAACATGTTGACATAGGTAAAAGCTGCCGAGAACATGTCCATTTGTCAGTAATCCTTTACAAAATGCAGCCACTGATCCAGATTATCTTTCTTCCCCGAATGCCTTGCTCACAAGCCTGCACGTATCGCAAGGCGCACTCCGATGTTTTGAAGGAAACAAACACGAAAGGTTTCAAACCCCAAGTACAACGTATAGAGCTGACTTAGCAAACACTTTCATTAACGAGTTCCAAGGAGTGGGGAGCAATATTTCATAAAACCTAAAGCACTCTGCATATTAAATCACTGTGAAGACAAGCACTGAAAATAAATGGAAGTGACACATGGACCTGTGACATGCATGAGATCAGGACTTATTACACAACAGCTACTGTCAGCTTTCCTGGAGAATCAATGCTCGTGTCCTGCAATCTTCATTCTCCCATGCAGTCTCTGGCTGCAGCGATCACATAATTGCCTGACAGCAAGGGGAAGAATTAACCCAACAGTTATAAGAAATCAGCCAGCCCTTCTAAATTTTGTAATTGACAATAACTAAATTAGTAACGTGCCCTAATATTTTAACAGCTCCTAGTCAGCTTCTAGGGGGAGAAGCCAGCCAACACTCTCTGACGGTCTTTATTTTCTGAAGTCTTTGATTTCATGTAGAAATAAAGAGATATTCCAGAGTATACAACATTGGAGTCAATTAAGAGTACAGTGTAAATAAGTCATTCTGGAAAGAGAGAAGTCTCTTTTCTGTAAGACTACTCTAAATCAATAGAGTTCTTCTCAAAAATCATTTTTCAAAACAGGATGATCCAAGTAACATCTAATCTGAAACCCTATCAACACAATATAGAAGTATTTTGTGGGTTTGATATCATGACTCAGATGTAACCCCAGCACATTATGGAAATAATTATTAAGTTCCTGAATAAAATTAAAATTGCTTGCCTAAAATCCTTCTTACAAAGACCACCTGAGAGCGTCACAGCTGAAAGATGATTTTGAAATTCTTCTATGTGGTAAAGATGTTCCCAGAATCCAAGCCACTAGTCATTGGCTGCCCACTATGAACAGGGACAATAATTCTTCTTTTGAAGAATAAGATTCATTTAATGAGACTGATATGAAACAGAGTAAGTAGGCAAAAGACAGAAAAGGGAGGAGGAAGAAAAAGAGAGACCCTGGAGACTCGCCCATCCTGCAGCAGCTTCATCAACACGCTAAACTTCCAGTGTTTGCAAAGCGAACAGAGCTTACAGAGAGCAGAGGGGCACATTACAAATGCCCGTGTTTGGGTAAATCTGATTTGTATCCTCATCAGCAACAAAACCTTTCTTAAGAGAGCTGTTCACAACAGCAGAGGACCCCAATCAGCCTCTGGGAGATCACTTTAACAGGCAAGGCAGATCTGTGTAGCCCTCAGCCTGCAGCAATAATAATGCAAACAGATATTTGGCCTATGGACTTCATTGCTAGAACTGACTTAACTAGTAGGACACACAATTTTCAATAAACCTAGTGTTTCAAAATGTTCTTTCTGCCTAAGTAGCACTTCATGTTTCTGTCATTTACAAAAGCGAGCAATAATGCATTTTAGATCTAGTAAGTCTCTTCAGAAGAGGGATCTCAAGGTACTTTGCCAACATTAAATAACTAGAATGCAAGATGTAAGGAAATTCACTTGTAAAAATTGTTTCCCCCAAAATTAAAATAATGTAGCTACCTCCATACTGCATTCCAAGAGAAAAATTTACAACATCCCACCTTACACACAGAGAGAAAAATATATGACTCAGAGGGAAAGTTCTGCAGAAGATAACTAACTCCTTTGAGCTGAGATTTAGCAGGAGACACTCCAGTAAATACATCTGTTCTCCAGAGAGCAGCCAAGGAGCCTTGAATGACTGCTGTGATCATATGAAAGATAACAGCAAAAACTTGGAGTCTAAAATACTTTCTTGCTATATTGGTTTGCTATTCATTGAAATGTGAAGTCACTAAAACTACAACTGTTAGCATTTAAATACTCCATCCAAAGCTGAAGCGGCTTGGCTTAAAAGATGACAAAAATAACAAAAGCGGCATCATTTCAGAGCCACCCTCCTCTTCCACAGAGCAGGTAAATGTTACTGGGTTTGAACTACCTAAACATGCACCATTAGCTGTTGACAGAGACAGGCGTATACCCCTAGCATACTAAAATAACATAATTATTTGGTTTGTATGTTGTTAATTTAAAGTATGCAGGATTACTTTTCTTAAATCAAGGAGGAGTTTTAGAGCAAGGCAGCTTGCTGAGCTACCAGCCAGGCTTGCAAAATGCACAAACCCTACATGTGCACAGAGGGTACTTGACAACTGATGGAATGAAAATCTGTTCCATAAAGTGTGAGTGGTGGGAAGCAACCATTCAACCTCTTACATGCTGGCTATCTGTCTATGCAACTTTCTGGACTTCCAGATTACAAAGAATGATGTATTGGATGAATCTGTGACCGTTGCTGAAGTACTTGACACCTCAGAAAAAAAATATGTGACAGTTTATCATCAGTATGGATGCCTACTGTGCAAGAAATTCAGAATGGCCAAGAAATAATCTCCAATTCGTCAGCAGCTGTTTCAAGAACCAGAGCAGCCAGGAACAATACAATGATTTCTGATGTTCGTTGAGTCTCATGCACCTTTCTGTTAGAAAGAAGAATGGATTCTTATGACATTTCTGAATTTAAAACATCATAACTTACAAACTTTTCCTTTAAGAGCAGCATCTTTTGCTTTGTCTTCTGCTCCACCTGACTTTCCCCTGATTTTGAAGTGTAAAAGACTTTTTCTCGATCTGTAAAAAATATTGGCAAAAACAGGTGACCAGAGGGCTCATTTGCTTCTCCTCATAGAAGCTGCTGTGAGCATCTACCTGACTTATGGGACCTTGTGCTGACCCAGCTGGTGCTACTGCTGCCTCCTGCCAGGGGAGAGTCCCACAAGCTCTTTGGCTGCAGGACCAACGCTGCAAACACCGACATGGAAGACTGTCACAACTTTATTTTTGGCACATCAGATGGCACATTTCTATTGCTGCCTGCAAAATTTTAAGGAGGTGTATACCCAACACAGTACCGTGAACCTAAATGAACAATGTGATCCACAGCAATAACTTTCGGACAATGTTAGCTAACGGTTCCCACCCAGAAATTCCCAAAGTGACTTCCTCTCTGGCACAGAGCACACAAAGTGATCAAGTAAAATACGACATAAAAGAGTCCCAAAGTTAGCAATGACTTGGCTAATCAACAATCACATGTAACTGAAACCCAACTGAGAAGGACCAGAAACAAGGGACAAACTGGTAACATGCACGTACTGTATGTCAGAACCACACAAGCTGTTCAAGCCCTTGCTTCATGTACTAAGATCTAACGAACATGATAGTGTAAATGTAAAAAACATGAGTCACAAACTTGCAGCCTGCCAGCTCAAAGACCAGTGATGACAGAACCTCCTCAGCATGGCCGTCTCCTTGCCTGTGCAGGTGGCACCGTTTGTTTAACAGCCATGGGTTAAGACATGGGTTTACCTCTGCTCATTTGCAACTCCTGACCTAAAATATGTCTCAGTTTAGAACTTTTAAATGTCCTTGAACTTAGTCAATAGGCTTTAAAACCTATGTTAAGTACATTTTGAAAATTGTAAACCATACATTGCTAATTCACCTTTATCCGACTTCTCTTGGGGGGGGGGGGGGGGGGGGAGCGGAAGTATCTGAGATTTTATACAACACTGAAAACATGGAATAGAAATTAGCTTGGTTAGGAAGAGAAATCTTCAAAGAGAGAAGCCCAATAAAATGGCTTTTGATGAATTTCTGTCAAAAAAAGATAATTTAACCACTCCTCCCCCCCCACTGATTTCACATAGATAATTTACATTAGACTTCACAGTTTTCTTGATACAACAGTAAAACATTTTTTCCACAGTGTGCCTTTTTTGCTAATCACTGCAGAATAATGGTATCTTTGCGAGCAGTTAGGATATACATCATTACATGATGCATGACAGACTGTTCTAGCACTATTTGTTTGGTGTTTATGTCTTAGACTAGCAGGTTACAGATCTGCAACATATGTGATTGTGCAAAGTTTCACAACACTGGTACTGACAAACAGCAGCGACCAGATAAGTCATCTTCCCCTTTTCACACAGGCTCCCCTGTCTCCAGACCACTGAAAGAGCTCAACAGAAATGCCAAGGCCGTGGAAAGCCTCCATAAAATGTGTGAAGTCCTGCTACAGAAGTATTTGGCCACACTGACGCCAAGATGCAATTCAGCAAGAAAAGAATGAGACCACTGATGGATCTTGTTGTCCAGAAACATTCAAACTGGACAACATTTGAAACGTTTTAAGCAAAATTCAACGATCTATGTACATGAGTGAAGTTTTCTTGATGAAAGACATTACAAGCTTTATTTATAAAAGATGCAAAAACAAACAACTGTGCTGACACCACAAGGGTTTTCATAATAATTTCTTTTCCCCTACAATTAACCTTGGAAATTTACTACCCCAACAGACTGATGACTGCCAAAGAGAAGGAAACAGTTTAATTCTGATTGACTATACTTGACAATAATTATTTTCTAAGGTATTGAGATTCCCAGTTGCTTAAAGGATAAGTGACAATCTTCATTAGTACTGAACACAGAAAGGCTGGAGTTACTGGAGGGGGCCTCAATTACCAGAACAGCCTCATGCCGACCTCCAAAAAGGGCAAGGAGAAGGATCTGGGGATCTACAGGCTGGGCAGTCTCACGCAAACCCTGGTAGCATTATAAAGCAAACTCTCCTGAAGAACCTTTCCTGAAGCCTGAAGGACAAGAAGCAGAGTGGGAACACAGGGATTTACCAAAGGGAAACTGGGTTCCCTCCACATCCTCTTCTCATTAACTGAAAGGGTTCCTGAAGGACTGCAGTCAGTTATGGAGCCCTGCAACACAAGTTTAAAGAAATGTCACTAGAAATGCAGGACGGAGCTCCACATCAAGCCCAAAAGAAGGTATCTGAGCTGGGTGCATATTTTCAGTCCCTCAGTGCATTTCTGGGTTTTTTGGTTTACATTTCCTACCATTTGGGGAAACCACCTGGTTTCCACCAATTAAACTTTCCTATACCGCCTCAAGAAACTGATTTAGGAAGTTCCCAGGAATTGCTGGGTTGTGAGCACTGGCTGCGAGGCAGCCGGGCGCTGGGAGCGCTCCTTCTCACTGCGTCAGTGCGCTGCAGCCACCCCCAGCCAGCCCGCCTACCCCTGCTAAATGTTGGGGAAACCTCTTCTTCCTGGAGCATTCGCTTTTCAGGACAATAAAAACCACCTTTACAAAATGTCAAGTTCAATTGATTGAACCGAGGGCATTAAAACTTCATATTTAAAATGTGTATCCTACTTTTTGTAATTCCGCAGAAGTATAATAGACAAGGGAAACTGTGACTGGGTGAGCGGAGACTGGTAAATGCAGCCCTGAAAGACCGGTAGCAGCTTTGATCACCGGTTACTATTATCATCCTTCCATCTAGCATGAAAGGCTGAGCTACTCAGGGGGAGCTTTTCCACTGCCCTGCATCCTCGAACAGCTGCCTCGGGTCTTAAAGAAAGGTTTAATCTTCACACCCACGAGAAAGGCAGCACCACTTCCCCTCTTCCTTGCTTCAGAAGGTGGAAGCCTGGAGAACAGAACGCCTGCGCTCTTTTGAGTGACACAGGTATCAACCCGGGCTCATCGGGGAAAGCATCCTGCTTTGGGAGCGGCGCAAGTAATTTATTTCCAGTGCTACTGTCATAACGGATGATCTTCCTGTTATTAATTTAAACCAACTAGAGTAATCAGTTGCGGAAATCTGCAAACCCTTTCCCCTCAAAAATTAAAAAATTGCATAAAAGCATTTTCCAAACTTTAAATCTGATAGCACAGCTGACAAAGCACAGTTAAAAGCAAGAAATGCAGAGATTATGCCCCACATCCCGAATGGATGTGAGGGCGAGCCACACGGACAGAGCGCCCCAAGCCTCCCGCTGAGCTCCGCACTGACCGGGGCACCTTTCAGACAAGGGTTGCAGCAAGTTACACTAATTAGACAATATGTTACAATGGGGTTAATATTTCATTCCTGACACTATTTTCAGCTATCAATAGCCACACTTCCCCCACTACTGAAGCTCACTCACCATTGTGAAGGGCAATTTGATGCCAAGGAAATCAGAAACAAGAGAGACATATAAAGCATGAAGAGGTGCATTAGGAGAAGGAAGACATGATTTCTTGAAATCCCCTCCCTCCTTACCTTGCTAATGACATTAGATTGGACAGAGAGGTCCATAAAACATTTAATAAACAATTAGGAGCACCAAAGCTTGTCTTAGTCATATGTTCAGTCTTGCCCTAGATGGCTACAGCAACGTATACCGAGAACTGGTGATGGCTCTGTTCAGCTACAGCTGGGCTGCCCTGGCTGCCCCGTGGAAGAGCACACCCATTCTGCCATGTGATGGGTGTTTGCCCATTTCCCCAGGCACCCAAGGCTCACCAGCCTCTGCTGCTGTTAGCTGAAACTGATGGTTCCTTCCCCAGCATTTCTGAGTGTCCAGCAGGTGCCTACCCATGCAAATGGAGTGGGATGCACTTAAGTGTCCTACCAATGTAGGTTCCATAACACATTCTGGAGAACTCCTGATGACTCAGAAACCCTACATTAGATGCTGAACAGTGATCTCTTCCCTCACCCTCCCCACCCCAAACTGGAGTCTTCAGGGTCCATGTATAGAGGACTCATTAGAATGAACAATTACCTAATGAAAGTAAATCCATCCATAAACTGCCCACACATGGTAAAAACACTCATGAAATTACAGGGGAAGAGCCTTAACTGCATTAGCACTTGAAAAATGCTTTTAAAGACTCAATTTATATATAATAATGGTATTTTTCTTCACTACCAGTGTCCCACTGGTGTTTTGCAACAGGTAAGAATAACACCTCGACCTGCTCAAAGGATGAGCCCTACAGCGAGGTTCGCTGAGCAGCCCCAAGGATGTGCACACCCTCAGCACCTGGAGACCAGCACAGCCTGGCTCAGGCCATCTCCATAACCAGTAAACATTTAAAGGTATCACGATGGCAAAGCCACGTGACAAAGCAACAAAGCTTTTGAACAAGGATGCTGACATGAACTTGAAGAAAGGGCAAAACAATTGCACCCTAGCAATTTAATTATACTGCGAGATAATTTAGCATATTCAGAAGGCACAGAAATAGCTGGTAGTTTCATTAAGTTTATGTTATGTGTAGAAATGTTGAGTGCTAGGTCAGACTTTTCTCATTATCTTAATGGGGATACCACTCAAAGAGATATGATGCCTGTCTAACTGTCACAGTGGCTCTAACGAATTGTGCTAGAAATACAGAGATGAGGGGGAGGAGATGCATACTTAAACTGCCTAAGCTGAAAGTTGTTGCAACAAGATGATGATAGGAAATCAAATGTCCCTGGCAAAGCAAGATTTTATATCAATACACCAGGGTAAATTCCATCAAACTTCAGTTTGTTCCCCTGATGAGCTGCTTGAAGCGGTAGCCCTACACACACCCCGTACCGACAGGTTCGTGTCACGAGCTGCTAGCTTTATCTTAAGCCAGCTGAGCTCGGTGTGACTTTCTGCAGGGTATCTGAATGACTAAGTACACAAAAGCAGCTGAAATCAAATTATTATACACTTGGATCCCTGCCAACCTCCAGATTAAGTTGCCAAATTACTTTCCATTAACTTTTATTTTTTCCCACAGCCATTCGGTTTTCCTCTATGCTTTAGCCCTTTGCCAGTAAGTATTGTAATTGCCAACTCTTTTTCTTCCAGCTATCTCGGGGTGGTCTAGTGGCCCTGCAATCCTGTTTGTCCTCTACATGTTGGCATACAGTCATGTATAGGAAAGAAACTGCCTAATGCCTGTAGGCTTGATGCAAAACCCACCTGAGGCTAAAAATATCTCTTCCATCGGTTCCCACAGTCTTGAAGGGAAAAGCTACATATCAGACTATAACACAGGAATGCTACATGTATGTATGTATATACATGTATAGCATGACATACAGCCTATCTATAGCCATTAAGGAAAATCTTTTCTCCAGGAGAAGAGCTAAGCCATGGAGCAGGCTCCTCAGAGCTGCTGTGCATTCTCCATCCTTGGAGGTTTTCAGAACCAGGCTGGATAAATCCTTGAGAAACCTGGCGTGGCCCAGAGCCCCGCTGGGAGCAGGGGCTGGACCAGAGACCTCCTGACCTTCCCAGCTGCGTTACGCTGGCATTGCAGCTACTTCTGTTTGCAACTCCACCCTCTTTTCTTGCTTCCCCAAATCCACATCGTATTTACCAAGCATTCGTACACATTCTGTCTCATGCCATGTCCAGTTTGGTATACTTTTATACACTACAGTGAGATTAAATACTAGTCTAACTGAGAAAAAGAGTGAGGAAGATGGAGGGAGAGTAGTGAAAGATGCTAGAGGTTTCCAACCCAGCCACTAAGGAAATTTAAGTGGTTTGATGTCAAAATATCACCATTTCCATAAGCAAGAAGCTGTCAGCTGATGGGTGAAGACATACAAGCATCTATATTTTGCAGGCAGAACTGGGACTAAGGGTAGAAATATTCCTGTGTTTGGTGTGACATTCTCACTTAAAGTCACTGGGGTTTTAAGTATTTTGCTTTAGGAGGCATGTCCCACAGAAACCATTTCAGTTATTCAGCCTGGAAAACTGCCTTTCAGTCATTCTGCTGGGACTGATTAATTATGCTTCTTCTAGTGAAAACATCTGAGGAACAAAGATCTAACATGTGATTTACCCACTCTGGGTAGAGTGACCTACCCCCTTGTTGGCACTTGTGCTTTGGCTAAGAGCTCTCCACATGGGAGAGAGGGCGGCAGTGCAAGGAACACCAAAATAAGTGAAATCCTGCTGCTGGGCACCGCAGAATGTGACAAGAAATGAAGGTTTCACCATATAATTTTGGTGCCATTAAAGTCAGCTTTTTTTTTTCCCAGGGGACATTTCAATCACAGCATCAGTAGCACATTTCCAACATACAAAAAGGCCTATTGGGAAAAAAAAAGTCACAATTCTGTTAATGAATCTTCATTTACCTGCGAATTTTCTGCTTGGTGCTTTTTCTGCCTTGTGTTTATCGCTGCAGCAGCAAAGGCTTGTGGTGCGAGTGGGATGCAGACCGACGCGTTTCTTCAGCTAATACTTGTGAATCTATAAATACGACTTTGAAATATCCTCTTTGATAACATCAGGCCAGATTTCATAACTTATTTACACTGAACAGCAGCTAACTCCACAAATAATCCTGCCAACTGCAGAAGGATTACTTCCACAATAAACCCAAGCGTATGATGGGCAGCAGAGTCAGGCCTGGGAGATGCTTTAAGGTTCAGTACCACAGTACAATTTATCTGGTTCACTGGAGGTTTTTCACAGCATCTTGGGTGAATTTCGTACATTTAGTGCAGGCACTTTGCGAATGACTAACCTGCCAAAGGCTTTTGGGACCAAGCAGAAGAGCCTGCCTGCTCATGCCCAAACCAAGCCACGACCTGCCTCTCCACCAGCAGGTACCAAAGTGCTTATGCCATTATCAGTCTATTAAGAAACGATGCACTAGCATCAAACCCAGAGGTTGCTCTCATACAGTAGATGCCAAATCCCCTTCCTCCTGTTAGTCCATACTAAGGGAGGGTTAGGGCACACAGAGGAGGCAGATGCTGCTCCTGTGTTCATCTTCAGCTGAAGGTGAGGCACCCTCCTGGTTACACTAGGACTGAAGACACGCCCACAGAAAGCAATTCAGAAAAGGCACATCACCTATTCCGGTTTCGTAATATGGGTGATCTGCTACCAAATACCCCAGACTCCATCCTCAAACAGCATGCTAATAACTGAGAAGAGGTCCCCTGCTGTAGCACCACAGCAATCAAAAAATTTCCAAGCCAATAAAAAAAAAAAAAAAACAAACTAACTTCGAAACATACAGTAACCCAGATTTCAATACTCAGGAGCTCTGTAATTTGCAACGTTCCCTTTGATTTCATTTACAGCCTGCTGCTCTCCTGCCCAAAATAACAGCTCATCTCCATTTGTTGGTCACGGAGGACACCCACCCGGCAACACTTTCAGGTCAGGTACAGTGGGGCCCGTCAAGTAACGAACAGACTGATGCTGGCTGTGAGTACCACCACTTCTCTTACACTCCTCTCATGGACTCGGCAGTAAAAAGTACGTAAACAACTGGAGGGAGCGGCGAGAGCCGCTGGTGCACATGCAGAGACACGCAAACCTCCACAGGGACCATGCTCAAAAATGCAAAATGCATAAAACTCCTCTAGGAGAAGAATGTCACTGCTTTTTGTAATGTCACTGCTTTCTGTAATTACGTTGACAATTTCCTCTCTTCTTTGATGTTGCTGTTATTGTAAAAAGAGGAGAGGGTGGAGTTTTATTTTTGTTGTTTGTGCTTGAGAAAGACTCATTAAAATGTGCTTTGGGATGTAGATGTTTTGGTGTTTTTTCAAATATTTTTCATTATTTTTCAGATTAATTTACTTGAAGGATCATCAGGGGACCAACCCACATGTACATTTTATGCTAGATCATTGTTTTTGAACCATAAGCAAGATTTTAAACAAAACCGAGTGATTTATACTATGCTGAGACATGTTAATAGATGCAGCAGGCAAGGGCTGGGTCCCAAGTCAACTACAGATCTTCTTCAAGCCAAAGCCTGCACCAATTACTCTTGCAGACACATAGGCATGATTAAATTCTTTTATCAGGAAAACAGCTAGAGACTCGGGTGTATTCTCTGAAACACCAAGTCGCAGGGAAGATCAGAGTTACACTGCAAAGCCAGATGTATTTCTCTGAGCACAAATGCAGGGGGGCACGGCTGCTTGCTGCAATCTGCATGCGCTGGAGATAACTACTGCAATTAAAAGTGAAATTAATTCTCAGACAAAAACCTGAAAGCTGTCTGCACCATAAACTACTTGATTGTTCATCACTTTTGTTGGGAGAGATGGGTTTTATTTTTGTCCTCACAAATTACTTTACATCCCTAACCTACCTGGGCTCTTGCTACTGTAACTTTTCTTCTTTGGGGTTAGAAATACATATTTTTAAGAGAGCTGCACAGCCCATGCTGCCATAAAATAGGTGGCTTCATTTTGTAACCGTTGGGCTCTGTCATCTTAAAGGTCTTTTCCAACCTAAGTGATTCTATGATTCTATAAGAGAAGACCACTCGCAATTTGCAAGCATCAAGGTGGCAGGAAGAGGGACAGTTTAGCAACTGACACACCAGAGCAGCAGCTGCACAAAGAAATTGCTTCCTTTAGACTGTGTTTCTACTAGCTGAGAAGGCCTTTCAGGACATTTTGTATAAATAAGCATTACATTAAGGACATAACTGACCTATATACCATCTTAATGGAGCTGTCTCTGGAAGCTCCTGAGTCTTTGCTCAAGGAAAGGAAAAACCAGCACCATGCTCAGCCCCTCCGTAAGCCCCAACTGTCTCTGGGACTGAGCAGGCTGCTCACCCATGGTGGAACGCAAGAGGTGGCTGCTTGCAGGCTTGGGTAGCTGATTTGCAAGTATTCACATGAAGGTTTAACGGCTCTTTTTATCTTTTGCTCCCTTCTGGTGTTATTTCAATGTTGATTTGCATAGTCAATATAAAACTCTTTACATATAAACTGCCTGCAAGGATGACACCATCAATCCTCAGCTCTATTCACAAAATTTATTATTTGTTTCAATTTAAGAGAGATCATTGCTGGATTACACAGTTGCTGATGAGGATTTATATTTACATTTACAGCAAGCAAAATACATGTCCTATTTTTTTTTTTTAAGTCATCCACACAAACATGAAAGAGGGAACAAAAAATAAAATCAGTGCGTATACACTCATGAATGCTTGCAGATCATGTTCTGCAACTTATCCTTTCCTCAGACAATATTGCAAATTAGTCAGCATCTGTATAACATCAGTAGCATGAGACTGATCATAAGAAAGAATTAAAGGATAGTATTGAGACAGTTCTTAATCTTATGTGGCTGTGAAACCAAACACTCATATATGTTAGTTTAAATGAGATGCAAAAGGCATCCAGTTGTGTTTCCGTGACATCGCATCAGACGTCCGCACCCCTATGTATTAAACAAGTGTATTAACTTCCAGAAATGGATTCGCCCATATAGAAATGTCAGGTTTCATGAAAAACAGGACTGTAAAGATTAAGGGAAGAAGAAACAGAATTTCAGGAGATATTACACTTATCTAGTCTGACCTGTTGAGCAGCATAAAGCCTGTAATGCAGCAGATTTCACCAAATAAGTCTTTTGACATAAATCTCACAGGAGGCGGTGGGGTGGGGGGAACAGGGATGCATCACAAAACAGCTGAACTCTGATGTTCTGTGTCTCAGGAAAGAAAATAACTGAGCTGTGATATTCTTCATCACCCACAGAAGTTCATAAAAGTTACAGCTTCTCTGAAAGAAAGGATGCTCGAGTGTGAAATGATCTAAACAGAAGCTGAGTGGTAAGTCCTGCCTTGGAAAAACTAAAGCAAAAATGTTTTCCAGGTCAACAGCAGGAGAAACGCTATGTCTATATTGCCCTCCGTCAGCAGATGGATGCTCCGTGGAGGGCTGGTGTGATCGCACCGGGAGTTCTCCACCTGCCTGAACCTGCCAACGCCAGCATGGCCACCTTCCACAGCCAGTACCAGCAATTTCCATCGATCTCCATGAACACCACAGTGAGAGCTGATAAGGTTATTTAAATTCATGTGCAAAGCACAAGTGCTAACACACATCAAAGATCATTAAAGCAGAACAGCGATCTGTTCACAAACCTCCCAGCTCTAGCTTGGATCTACCTCAGCCTGAAACACTGCCATCTTGGGATGAAGGATTCATTTTGTTTTCATGAATTATCACCTCCAGAAGATAACAGATACAAGAATGATTGATCAATAAATTAAACAATCACTACATGATTGGCAGAGATGAAAGAAGCTTTCTCACTTCAAACCTGCTCAAGCCAGTATGAACACCAGCCTCTCATTAAAGGTCTTAGATAAGTGAAACACATTCTGATGCATCCTCCTTTCATTCAGCCGCTTTGTCTGTAGTATTTCCCACCATATTTTCTTTCCCAGTTGCCTGTAGTTATCAAAAGGGTGTTATAATTTGCACACAGAACCACACGCCAGCCAGCTGAATGGTCACCCAAGAGAATGGCTGCTTATCACAAGGAATGCAACTCTGCGATTTGAGCAGCGCCGGCTCCCGCTGTCCATATTTCCTTATCGGAGCAGACGAGCAGAGCACGAACCAAAGCCCAGCAGAGAAGTCTGACATTTACTGGTTTCACTAGCATCTGCATCAAACCCTTCAGCTTGATGTAAACTCAACGACTTCAGTCAAGTATAAACACAACCCTGGACTTAATGCAGCAAGCATTTACCCCTTCCTACCTGTTTTAAAGATTGCTTAAATCAGAGGCAGCGATATAGATCCAAACTGAGGAACATCTGACCTCATACTTAATCTGTAAGACAGACTTGCCCTAGGCAGCTTTGGTGCAGAGTATCAGTAAGCTACTAATGCAAAATAAAGACCATAATACTCAGTCAGGCAGAGCAAAATTCACGCCAAGGAGGCCAAATCCCCTTCTTTTTGTAGCTCAGTTTGAAGTGTGAATCTGCATCCCGCTTAGTAGCAAGACGATGCTACTGTCTGTCACTGAAGTCTGTTGAACATTACAGCCATGTCCTCCAAATAACATGGTACTGCACTATCAATGCATTAATAATGAAAAAGAACATTGGGTTTCTTTTTATGTATATTTGTTGTTGCTTTTTAATCACAGAATAATATTTGTATTAGAAATTATTTTTAATTGGATGTACATCTGTAATCAAGGAACTGCAAAAATCTCAGTTGCAGGGCATGAACAGCATGCATATTTGTTAGGTCAATGCCCTGTGTCGCTACAAGCACAGTTTATTTATATGGACTGTACAAGGGTTTACAATCAATTCAGACTGGCACAAAAGATGAGTCAGAAAGAAAAATAGTGCCCACTGGATTAAATGAACCATTGTGAAACCCAATCTGTTCAGAAACCATTGACACAACTGTCTGAGAAGGCTGCCAAAGTGGCAGATGTTGCTGAAGCTTCCACAACACAGCATCTGGATCGGGCACTTGTTATTTACACAAAAAGCAAAACAAGGAAGCGGAGTGCTTGGAGTGACCACGGAAGCTCGCTGCAGGTCATGCCAGAAGCCTGGCAGGCCCGTGGCACGGGTGTGTGTTTGGCAGCACAGTCAGGGGAACAAGAGACCAGCTAGCTCTGTGTTCTCCAAGTAGATACTGATACAACTTGGGTGCAAGCTCTGTAATGTGCCACTAAGCGCCATCATCATCTTAGTTATTAAAATGCATTACATTTTACACCACTTCCTATTGAAAAATAGCTGTGCTTGAATTGCTGACTTTGAACTTGCTCTACAAGCAGCAGCATCTACACTACAGGTGTATGCAAATTATATTTTAAAAAATAGTCTCCCTGATCCAAAGTACATCTTTTCATCACTAGATTTCCAAACACCTGGGATGGGGTGGGGAAGCTAGTCACCATGTTTCCCATTTCACAGTAAAAGCAGCTAAAAAAAATAACTAAAGGAGCAACTGTCTGACATATCCCACCTCCCTAATGACCACATCTGATGGGAAAGGGATGGACTGTGGCAATAAAGTTTGTCAAGATTATGAACAAGACCTCCACTAGTTCCACCCAACAGCACATTACCGGTGTGGGTACTGGGGCTGCTGCGGTTAGCACAAGTTGAAAAGTCCAGCAACCTGGGATCTGTGCTCAGCCTTGCTTCAGGGAAAGCATAATTTCTGATAGGGGTGTCTGTAAAAACTGATTAAATACTGCTTAGTCATTTTCAAAAGCAATTGGAGAAATGACCCAGAAAATAGTTGGAAAACTTTGCATGTATTCGTCACTGCTTCTGCTGCTAGATGTGGGTGAAAGTCACCAGTAAAGATTAACATTTCCCTCCTTTGTTCTCCTTCACCGTTTAAAGTGAATTTCTTCCACATTTTAAGATGTTAGCACTGTTTTGCAAAGCTTAAAAACACACAGAAATATCAGCAGTTCTGCTGCTGCAATCTGGAAGCCAGTGAACTGATCTAGGACTTGCCCACATGGCAACAACTCAGATCCTGATTCCGTCAGCGCAGAAGTGGAATCACCTCGGTTCGGCCTTTCATATAAACGCTTACTCAGAATAAAGCTGAAGTAGGCTTAATCCACTTCCAGTGTGAATTAAACAAAACTACAGTCAGTTCTGCAGGAGACAGCCACACAAAGAGCTAATGCAGCTTTAATAATCTGAGCCAGAATTAATTGATACCCCTTAGCCTGCCTGTGCCTTTAGTCAGAGCCCATCCCCGCTGGAACAGGCCACCTCTGTGCCCAAGGGGAGACACGCCTGAGAACATACAACAGGGTGACTTTAGATGAGAACGTTTCATCCAATTAAGTTTACAAGATTTAAAAATAATAAAACAAAAACCCACAAAAAAAGCCAACAAACTTTTAAAAGTCACAAGAAACTCAGCCAAGACAACAAGTTAACACTAAAAAACCCCCATGGAATATCCAGCTCACTTCATTTTAACATTTTTTTGCTTGGTTATATTTCCAGACAGAAAGACCCAGTAGGAGCATATTTAATCTGAACAGCATCTTGTGATGATTTACGATAATTGATTTTTAATGGGGTAATTTTAGCCTGGTGCAGTTGGCTTTGAAACCTGAGAGATTTGAGAAATCTTGCAGTGGAGTTCTCTGTATATGAAGAGAACTGCCTTCCTGTGAAGTCAGAAGAGCCTAAAGTCTCTGGAAAACATTTAACTACAGTATTCTTCAAAGTGGATAAACAGATATTCTTAAGAGACATTTTAGTAATCTCTCCTTATTGCAATGGACTGATGGGGAGAAAGGGTGGGGAAAAAAGAAAAAAAAACAACCACCAATTGGCAGAAGTATTGCTGTGAGATCTGGACAGCAAGTGTGGCCACCAGGGTTGGAAAGGGGTGAGCATATCTGAGCACAGAAATGGGGATGGCATAAGAAATCTAAGTTGTATAAGGAGGTGAGCTCATATGCGCATCCTAGCATGGGAATCGACATGATGAGTGTCACCATCCCAGAAACCTCAGAAGTAAATGAAGCTGGGAACACAGATAGTGTATTTTTTAACTTTTTTCTCCTTTAGAGAAATCAGTCAATCAGATGCTACAGGTCCTACAAACCTGGGAGGCCACTCCCCTTAGGGTAACACCTCCTGAGCAGGGGCTCCCTGTGCAATATGGCACTGGGTGAGACTCTCACTGCTGTCTTGCTTCTCAGGGGTCCACCCTGGATTCATTAGCTTAATTGTGTTTAAGATTTTGCCCTACTGTTACCTGTAAGTCATTACATTTCTGATCCATTTATTTTACTTAATATATCCCTTTCATTAAAACTCTTCACTCCTGTGTTCAGCTACTTGTTTCTCAAACCCCAGCATCCCAGGCAGATAACATTCAAAAAGCATCATTAATCCCTCCTCCCTCTGGCTCTCCAAAACTCAGTTACATAGTAACTGTGCTTTTTTAGCAATCCTTTCCCTGCTCTCTCCAAGATTACAGTTTAAACAATTAAAAAAATGCAAAAAAAAAAAATCCCACCAAACCCCAAAACCAATCCAGCCTAGCAGCTGAGTCCTCATAGGCTTCACGGTTCCAGTTGAGACAGCCCAAGCTGCGTCATTCAGCTTGTTCTCCCTCTCTCCACTCCCATTGAGGCAAGCAAGGCTTGCCTCTCACGTATCCACGAGCAGAGCCTGGTACACCTGGTACACATGCTGGCGTGCGGCTGGGGACATCCCAGATGACCATGCAGCATCCAAGGTTGGCTTTGCCCCCAAATACGTTCCTCCTTTCCCACTTCAACTGATGAGACTGTGTTCCACCCTAAGCACATGCGCAGGCAGGCGTGCATGCATGATGTACGCAAGACAGTACACAGCTGATTTAATTTGCCTTTCTTTCCCTGAATTTTCCAAATTTGTATCTAAATCCAGCAAAGCGATGCCTAGCATCCCGTCAGCATCTGTCTCCTGCCCCAGCTGCCCACGGACAGCCCCGGCGGGACAACCTGCCAAACTTCCCCTCGAGGAACATCCGCTCCCCACCAGGTATGGAAAGAAATACCAAACACTACAGTTCCAAATACGTTCCCAACTGCACTTCAAATTATCTTGGGTTTTCAAGAATCCCATTACCTTGATAATTATTTCTCTTTCATACTGTTTTAAAATATAGCTTAGAGTTCAGTAACCACATCTTGCAGTGCCAACTCAAAACCAGCTTGAGGCACATTTTTCTGCTGTGCAGATCTGTAACTGCTCTGGGTCTGGAACAGCTGCCAGAAGGGTTTGCTTCTTTCTTCAGGAAAAAGGAGTTTACTGTAGCCTTTTGCTCCTTATTTTCCCCTACTGCATGTAAAGATCACCTCGATCTTTTGTATGGCATAATGACAAGCCTTTCCCTTCTCACCCGCCTCTAACAAGGATGGTTATTTAAAACACTTTTAAGTATATTCCTTTGATTTGAACATTAGTATTCACCAGGCAGAAAAAAAATAGGACAAAAATAGGATTTGCTCTAATGCGGTCTCATCTTCTTGTTTATTTCTTATTATTTCCAGCCTGTGTAACTATGTAGGTCAAACAGATCAAATTAATTTCAGTGCATCTGTCCTAACACCAGTAACATGTAGGTTAAATGGCATTGATGCCGGGCACTCTGAATGGGAATACGGCTGCATGAGCTCCCTGAACCAGAATAAGTTTGACCCATTTATTAAACTTCAGTGTTATAGCCAACGTTTCATAATCTACTTAGAACTGCATACCTGATCTGGTCAAAATTCTCTTGATGCTCCTAATTCCAGGCCTCCGGCACCCTCAGACAATGCAGGAGCCAGACTACAACAGCAGGGTGCGAAAAACAGCAGCCAGAGACAAGGAGGTGGCAACACAGCCTGCTTTGGCACCACCACGGCTGCAGCTATTACAGTTCCGCCTGCAAATCTGTCCTTTCCGCATGAAAGGGATTTGCAACAATATTTAGATAATTTACTGCTAAAGGCAATGTATCTGTAAGTGATTTCTTAGGGCAGTCTAGCCAGAAATTTGGCTGGCGGAAACACACAGGAGCCAGGGCACGCTGCGGTCGCCTGCTGCCGATGGGAGTTGCCAATTCAACAGAAACCCAACCCATGCTGGCTGACACAGGCAATCCCAAGCCCATTCCCTACCCATCCTGCTAAGGAGAGAGAAAGAAAAAAACCAGAATATTCTGGGAAAAAATAACCCGACACCATTTCTTGCGCAAACATAAGTGATTTTCAACAAAATTTGAACCCCACTCACTTAGAAGACAGTACCGTAGGGATGCGAGTCCCCACCCCTGCTGCCACATGGATGTGCTTGAGCAAGAAACCAGCCGTCTTATTTCGCCCCCATACAAGCAGCCCCAGAAGCTCGAGGAGGGGAGCTGAGGACCCAGCGCAGCACCCCTGCCCTGGGGAGGCGGGGAGCAGCTCAGCCCCAGCAGCACGCACTTGGAGAGATTTCTCATCTGCCGGGCACAGCACCCACCAGACAGACCCTCATTCATCAGGGGAACCACGAGCCTGCTGCCAGACCTGTTTACCTCTTCCCTCTGAACAGGCTGGAAATTCATCATGTGTCACACACAATTCATTTCTATTTTTCCTCAATGAGAGCAGATTTATCTGAATTATTGCATCATTCGCAGAAAACAAAGATATTATTATGAAATGCAGTTTTGAAAGAGAAAGCCTTTCTGTGGATGAGTGAGAAATTCATGACCTGACAGAACTCCGAATTCAATGGCCTCCTTGTAGGGAAAAACTCAGTGCATCATTTTTGATCAATTGTACTTTCAAGTCATTTTCTTATTTATGGGTGACTGAGAAGACACTTGAGCTAGCAAAATAATTCATGTTTGTTTGCACAGACAAAACCAAATTTAATCATGCAGGGGTTTTTTTAAACAAAGTCATGCATTACAAAAAGTGCGTTTAAAGTCATTCTTTGTAGAAAATTCACAGCGTGAACTCCAAAGTGCTCCTTTTCCTCCTCTGAAATAAAAACCTTCTCTAAGGTGTATGTGGTACAATTCAGATCCCACTAAAAAAACAGCCAGTACCTGAATTTGTGTTGCTCCTACTGACTCAGATTTATCAAGACCAGCATTTTCATTCAGCTCCCCAGCCCCAGAACAAGGTCCTAGCAAAGCTGCACATCAGTGCACAAGGAGGTGACTAGTGCATCAAATAAATATTTCCCTGCCCAGCCAAGGGGCTGTTTAACATACAGATTTATGGGGATTTAGGAGCCCAAAGATGCCAGATAGGAGTTGCTAGGGAGAAATTCAGGTCTTGGATACTTCATGGCAAGAGAGGAACTTTCTTTGGGAACTTTTGACCTCTTCTTTTAAGAGCACTGGCAATATCTCTGGAGAGGAAAGCTACAGGGCCTCTTGCACTGAGATGACCTTCTGAGACTCCTTTCACAGAGCATACCCTGCAAGTGCAGTGCATCACAGCATCTGGATACCCATCCTGCAACAACAGCGGCTACCACAACCCAGCCTGGATTATTTTATTGCTCACCTGGTAAGAGCATGCTCCTTCCCCCCACACTGCTCTTCATTTCCCTTCTGCCGATCTTCTGCCACTCTCCCTTCCCCAGCCAGCCAGCTCCTCTCTCGCTTATCACCTTCCTCATTTGCCTCCTAATTGATCCCACCTGTGCCACTGCCTCTAATTCCTCCCCACCTGTGTTAGCCTCCCTCTCTCCTCTGGCACCCTGAATTGCTGCTCTGGGGCATTAGGTTGGGGGGTTTTCCCCTTCCCTTTTTTCTTTTCTAAAGGGAAAGGCATTAATTTCCTCCTACATTGATGTTTTGATCCTTTCAGTTTTATACTCTATTTTATCAGTAAACAGCAACAGGTGCTTAAGAACGATCCTTTTCACCCACTGTTGATCTTTATTACCAGGTTTACTGTCAACATGTTCACCGGACAGTCAGAAACATCAACAGGCTGGGGAGAGAAACCAGAGTTATCACAGTCACCGCACCTCCGAAGGGAGCCTTCTGCCTTAGGGATGCTAGGAGCAGTGTGGAGGACACCAAGGAAAACAGGGCATGAATACCAAGCCCTAGAAGCAAGGACGGAGGAAAAGAAATCATGTCCCATCAGAGAAGGCTCCCTTCTCCCACACCATCCGGATGGGGAAGGATGATTTTGTGACTGTGGCTCTCACTGCAACGTACATTATCAAAGTTCACTGCACAGCTCTCACAGATTGTCTTCAACGATCAGAGGCAATTCACTTAATCTGTTATGCCTCTCAGTGTTCCATCTGCAAGAGGGAGATAACGCATCTTTCCTCCAATCCCTTTGTTTTTTTTCTGCTTAGATGGTAAATTCTTTAGAGAAGGGCCTGTCTCATTGTATCTTTACACAAAGCCTTGAAGAATGGTTTTGGTTAGGGTCTTTCAAGTCAATGATGAACCCCCCCAAACAACCGCACCCACAGAAAAATAGACCAACTGGCACCAAACCAGAATCCTGCCTGCTCTTCTCCAGAGTAAACAGCATTCGGATGCTTTTGTTTACCTTCCCTATGGTCTTAGAAATTGCTTTCAAAATTATTCAATTATTTTTGTGCTGTCTTATGACTTCAAATAAAAAAAAAATAACGACAATGTTGAAATCATATATAATTATTCATAAATATATATATGTTTTTATATTGTATATGTGTCCTGAATTTAATTTTTCCCCAAAATGCTCTTAGGGGATTTGCATAGTATTTTAATAGTCTTAATTTTAATTCTATTTAAATGCATTTATGCACCTTTAGACCAAACTCATTCAGGCATTTATATGATGGTAATGAATCGTATGACAGCAATGTACACACAGAAAGAAATCCATTCCTTTTGTAGGGCATATATTAGCACCAATTTATATATTCAATAGTTAAGTTCATTGGCATGCATAGAGTCAAGGGACCTTTGTTAAACTATAACATTTGACGATAACTATTTCAGAAGATGCACATTCATAAAGTCTTTTCTATTTTAATGTCAGGAAATTAGAAATATTATAACGAATTCCAATCTTTCACATGTTTTATCAAAGCCTTTGAAAAAGGTCAGTATCTAAACTTGTTTTTTCAAAATGCCTACTGCAATTTGCCTTACGGTGGTAAGTACAAGGAGAGTTCCCATCGTGTAACACCAAAACAATCCGGGGGGACCCTTCTTATTCCTGATTGTCAACAAATTTCAGCATCCGAAGGAAAAAATTATGCATTTCATAGGCATAAGGAGTATGATGGTCACAGTAAACATTATATAAAGTATTTACATTTCATACTTTCTCTGAACTGGAAGCTCCCTAAAGTCTGGGGTAGCCTGAATATGCTGAAATGAATATATTTTTTAATGTTTTCAAACTATTCCTCTAATTATTTTTTTTTTTTTTTATTACAGGCAAAACTATTTGAAAACTATTTGCTGAATTTGACCCATATTTCTGAAAGGTTATGCTCCCCTGCCTCTGCTTTTCACGCTGCGGTGACTCCTAGCTGCAAGAGCTCACTCAGACCCAAGCTTTTCATCTCTTTATCGCTTATTCAGATTCTGCCCCAGCTGCAAGAAATAGGGATCTGTTGCCATCCTAGGGATGTTTGATGGCTACGAATAATACAGAGTTAATGCAAAATATTAATTAGCATCCCATCTCCAGTACAGTGATTTTTCCAGCTTTGTGATACTCCAGCTGAGCTGCTGGTGCAGAGAAAGCTCCCACAGAGGTGATGCTAACTAGTGACAGCATCCGCGAGCCGCGGGTGAGGATGCTCCAGCACCGGCCACGCTGCCTGTACTGAGCAGGTGAAGGCAAAGCAATGCGGTCCACAGTTACACGGGTGTAACAAACCACCCAGCCACTGCAGCTCAGGAGCATGAGCAAGGCCAGTAACATCTGCTCAGCCTGCCCTTGTTAAGGACCACAAACACGGTGATGTGTCTGACCTGCTCTGCCTGAGGAGCAACTCGCTCCCCACCCAAAAGGAAGGATTTTGTACTTCCTACAAGGAAAACCCACCTCCACGTCTTTTTGAAGCATCTCTTTAGATGCCACTAGTGAAAGGCTTCACCCCTGCTAGGGTCCTGTAGCAGCCCTGAGAGGTTAAGGGAGGGTTTCTTCTGATTACCAAGAAGCAACAGTCCCTGAGAAAGAACTACCAGATATTCAATCTGCATTTAAAAGTCGGGTGCAATCCTCCCTTATTACAGTTGCAACCCCCCCCAACCCTTGCTATCTAATTCAGATAAAGTAACAAAGCTGCACTTCCAATAATTGTAACTAAATGCAGGTAACCTTAAAAAGTCACTTTTATAAACAGAGCAGATTTATCTAGATTTAAATTTTATTTCTTGTACAAAGACTTTAGAACAGGTTCCTCCCCTGAATTGTTAAATTATTCAATTTAACAATAATAATAAAAACCTCCATGACAACTATAACAAAGACTCTGATAAAGCCTGAAACCTTTTTGATAATGAAACATACAATTTCCCTGTTTGAAGCGTAATACCCCAGAGAACATTTTTAAAAAGATACAGAAGAACTGTCATTTTCAAACTGTTAATGTAAAGAACTGCATACCAGAACAGCCCATGTGAAAAATAGACTTTCAGAAAAGCTAGAGAAAAAATAGTGGGCGGGAGAGAATAGACAACTTAAATGCAGTGTCTCATTAGGACAATTACAGGAGTCAATAAAAACTGGCAAAACTGAGGAAGATTCACGAGGCTGCTCGGTTCAATTTCCATTTCATTCAGAGAGGTCAGCTACAGCCCACGGTCATCTCATTTGATTCCTGGGCTGCAGAAGACCCAGCCACCTTTTCCCCCTGCCATCTAAGAATACCTTTTGTTGGATCGTGACAGCTACCCACCATCTCATCACTTTTTTAAGTCTATAATCACGTATCTATAATGTACTTTTAACAACATTAATTAAGAGCAGATAAACTGTCATATAAGAAACAGTAACATGCGTTAATTAAGGTTAGTCCTACTCTTGCTCAATTCAGGTCTTAATCCTCCAAGTTTTCTCATCAATACCTTATCATCATAATGCCAGAGAGGAATTAATGCACTGAGAGGATGTCAACTATTTGAAGAGGATCAAGCACTTGGGATGCCAAAATAACCACTTGAAGCACTGGATTAGTGAACTAAATACGAGAGAGAAAGTCAAAAAGTGCAAAGCCATCAACGCAACAGGTCCGCGTGGCTCCATAGCTGGGGGCACAGCTGGGTCTGCAGCGCACGGCAATTAACCGTCTGCTTCACACACCAGCCAGCACAGTATTGTACCGTGTCAGACTTCAATCAAATTTCAACAGCTTTTTGTACTAGGGAGTATTTTTAAACTGGAGAGCATGAGACCTTTTTATTTTTAACATGTCTACCCTCGCTTGTCAAAGCACTGAAATCTACTGAATGAAAACTTTTCATTTGCCTATAAACAGACTTTTTTTTAAAGTTTGTGTTCTTCCCTGTACTGCAAAGAGTCTTGAGAAACGTCCTGAGCATCTTACAGCATATTTAGAGCTTTGTAATTTTACTGCTGCTGCAACTGTATTTGCACAACTGTTAATGACCCTAGCTCCTGTAGCATGAGTTACTGTGAGAATCTACACGGTCATTGAAATAATTGTGTTAAAACTGCACAATGTTTTTGAGTTTTGAGCCTTTTGGGCAGGCTTATGTCCCCAAGTTTTTTAAAAATAAGAAGATTTAAGTGCTTTTTATGACTGAGTAGGGGGCGTTTTCTACAAAAAAAATCACAGTCCCCAAAGTCCGAAGAGTGTGATCACATCTTACATAAAACATGCAATCACAATTCTCCTTTTATCTAGACAGCTTCATTTGTTTCTTTTTCCAGTGCAGCGCTCCTGTCTCACCAGGACCTCATAGCTTCTGCTGGTTAGACATGTTACCAGGAAAGCTGTGTGTGATCACTACTCCCCAGAATTATGTTCTTGTCAACAAGGTGTGAATTTAACAACTCATTTGGAGATAAAGTGCAAAGGGGGGCGGGGGGGGGGAATGTAACTAATTAACTTGAGAAGCTCATTTTAACACAAAGAAGAAAAAAATAATACTGGCATATATTTGCTTCCTTTTGAGCTCCATCCCAGCAGTCCCCAAAATGTCGATGGGCTGGAATTTCCAGTGCTCAGTGCTCGGCTGGCCACACTGCCATCAGCGAGCTGGTCCTAACAGAGCCCCAGTAACAACCACCTGCAGTTTTGAAGCTGAAAAAGCAAGGTTTTACTTCTGACACTTGGGGATAAGTTTCTTGCACAGAAGTTAAAGTTATCATTGATTCCCTTTGTACTGCCAAGAAAAAGGTGCTCGTCCTCAAGCATGCTGGGAGAGAGCTGAGGCTCCCATAATGCTGCATTCATCCACAGCACCTTTGGGTCATGCCAGAGGTAACTTCAGCGCAATTACTGGCCAACACACAACCCAGATTTTACCACAACTCTTTCCATCTACCACTACATCAAAGCCATTGACAATAGCAGCACATCCACCTAACCACAACCAATAACGATCACAATACTTAATTGTCAAAATAACGTGCATTGTTCTGATCCACTGGGATTCTCAAGCCAATATACAGTACGTTGAAAAGTCAGCAATCCTGGCAGTCAGAAATTAATCTGAGTTAAAAGCCAACAGGATTATTTTTATTTATTCAAATTTTTTTGCATGAGAAGACGTTTCACTTTATTGGTCTGTTAGACTATTGTCAGGGCTTCTCTCTTTTCAAAGCTGTGGAAGAAAAAGTTGAGTTGGTTATTTATGGGTAGATTTTATGTTCATCTCTGAAAGACAATGAGCAAAAATCCTAAGGTGAGGGCGATCTCTGCAATTCTACTGACGAATTCCCTCTAGCTAAGACAACAGCTCTTTATGCACTGTCATTACAATAATTTGTACATTTTTAGTATTATACTGGCAGTTAGAAGCCCCAGTTGAGGCCAAAACCCCGTTGGACAGCTTTCCAGACACACGTACTTAGGATAGTCCTCACGGTGAAGGATTTATGTACTACACACAAATTCTGCTAAGTTACACCCTGAATTCTATGACAGGGTATATTTTATAGCTCAAAAAACCCAAACAATCTCTTACAAATATTTTTCTTCTATCTCTGATGCCTGAAATTAAAATGAGCAGTATGGGTTTGGGGTTTTTTTGCAAGAAAAAAATAAAATGCTTTGTAGGTTTTGCATCTGCCAAAGGATTCAGCTTTAACAGTACATACTATGTTTTGCCAACTGTTGTGGAAAACAGATTCCAGTTGTGCCACGTTTTGTTTAATTTATGTGAGCATTGGGGGAGAGGTGAGTGGGGGAAAAATGACCTGGAGAACAAAAATTGTTTTCCTTCCTTTTTATTGCTGTTCTGACAATAAACTTGCCAAGTTTGCGAGGCTCCAGAGAGCTCCTCCACGCGCCAGCACAAGGAACACAGAGACCCTGCCCACCCCAGCGCTCTGTGCTGAGGGTCCTCTGCACATCCCTGGGCTGCAGAAAGCAGCAGCAAGAACGGCCAGAGCGCCCGGGGGGATTCCCGGGCAACTGGGGAGTGACTTGGTGGTCCCTGGGTACGAGTCGAGCCCCCCCAGCAGCCCCAGGGACCCACTTGAGAAGCTGCAGGACTGAGCAAGGAGAGTGCAGGAGTGGATAAAAATCACATCTGTCTTCCCTGGCTTATACTCATCTGCTAGACTCAGAAGTCAGGTCATGTATTATTTTTTGAAATCAGGTATTATCTAACCTAGGCCCAACAGATTTCATATAAGGGAAGTTTTTTGCAAAATCAAGTCCTACAGAGCAGCCACATTCTTGCAGATGATTTCCCTATCACCCCTCAGAGAGAAGCGACACCCAGCCCAGCTACCAGCAGCCCCTTGCAGCAGCCAAACAAAAAGAAGGTCAAGTCTGAGGGAGTTCTTTGTCCAAATTAGGAATAAAAATAAACTTGAAAAGGGGAGACATATGAAAGCAGTAGCGTTGCCCCCACCTGCAGCTAGCTGCCCTGGCTGAGCTCACAGCCCTCCATCGCTAGCACAGCTCAAGGCCCATTAGGACCAATTCCCCTCTGCCTGAGTGCTATGTACCTTCAAGTCCATTTTCTCCCTGGTTTTATTTTTATAATTGCTGTAGCTTATAAGAGTGTTTTGTTCTGTGCAGCGACAGGCTGTCATTCAGCCTGAATATGCCCCTTGCCCGCAATAAGCATCCCAGGTAATTCACTAAGCACATGGATGCTTTCCTTAAGGGCTTGCTATAAGGCATGCTGTAGGATTTCAATGGAGACACTAGGTCCTGCATCATCTGCTGTCCCAGTATCCCCAGGGGAACACCATGGACCATGAGCAAATGCTCCCAGTACAGCAGGGACAAAGCATCCCCATTATGTCCATTGGTCAACCAAAGTAAGCATGGATTTAGCCATCCCAAAGCAAACTAAGGAATTGACCCTGCAAGCACAGACCATGGGAAGAGTATCACCCAGAGAGCACCGGTGCAGTAAGAAGGATGACTGCAAACACAGGGTCTGAGTAATTCATTGTAACTTTAATTTTCACCATTGAAACACTCTCCAAAAGTCCATCACCAGTTAAAAACCCAAATGTCTTATTAAGTTTTACAGTAACAATCAATATAATGACTTGGTTTTCAGACATAGGCTGGGATAAAATGAAAATGGGAGGAACTGGAAATGCACTTTATTTCCACTTACTGGCTTTGACAATCCCCAACCTCTTCAAACCCCAGGGCGCGTTTCCACCCTTCCCCAGATAATGCTGAAGTAAATCAGCACTACAGCCCAGGCTCAGCTCGCCTCTTAGCAAACCACAGCACCACCAAGAACCTGTCAGGGCAGCAGGTGTAATGCCAAGCACAAATCTGAGAGGTAAAGCAGCACAAACCTCAGTGCAATTTTATTTCATTAAATAACTGGCATTTTTAATTTATCTTCACGGAGCACATTAAAAAAATACAATCTAAGTCAACAAATATGACAAAAAGATTCATGAACAGTACAAACACAATGCAATTGAGAAAGATCGTGTTTTCTCCTAGCTGTGTGTTTAAACTACACCTCATTATTTTTGTTATTTTTAATGTGTGCTGTATTTATTTTAATTTAAGGAATAAGACTTAACATGCTCTACAAACACAGTAGGAAAGACAGAACAGTTTGATAGTTTTGCTAGCTCAAAGATACCTTTATAATGCCACAAGTAAAAAACCTTCATTTTATGAACCCAATAGCATCTTATCTAAAATCCACCCTGGAGATTAGGATCAACTGTCAGACCAATTTTCCAGACTGTTTAGGAGCTGAGTGAGGAACAGCTGAGGGAGGGAAGAGGGAGAAGCACACACATCCATTGCTAAAATATTCAATTAGAAAAAGTAGCACAAGGCAAAACAAAGCGTTATGTATAAATAAACCATTGCGTAAGAATGTACATAATTGATTTGCCGCACAGAGGTACCACAAATCAGCTAGTTCGCTCTGTGAAATAGTTAATGTTTTTGATAAACTGTTGCAACTTTTTTCAGAGTTTAGAGCATGAATGATACAGCTCAGCTGCCTGGCTGCTGCGGCATGTACTTGCCTCTAAGGTGCAAATGCGCCCTGCTCCCCGCAAGAGGAGTCCAGATCCGCTCCAAAGCCAGGCTGAGGGCATCGGCGAATGGCCCTGCTGAAAACCTGCACGTGGCATTTTCACCCCTTTTCACCAGGTTGTGACAGTCATTAAAGGGTTGTTACATATTTAAATATGAAGTGCAGGGTTACAGCGCAGCATAGTTGCGCGCTCAGAAACAAACATGGGCTTATTTCACATATGTGCATTTATCACAAACATAGCCATATCATGCACAGGTGAATAAGCAATTATTATTTCATCAACGGATAGATTTCTTAGAGAGAGCAGCACCAGCCTAGCTTGTCTCAAGCAGGACATTTTACAGAAGAGTTATCAGCAGCCTCACTCCTCAGTGCTTTTGTGCTTAGAGGTATTTATTTTCCTCTGAAATGTAAGAAGATCCTTCCTGAGAAAATAAGCACGGGGTTTGGAGGCTTTTTCCATAACAATTTGATTCTCTAGCCAAATACATTTATCACAGATGGGAAAAACTGTATTTGTTATTTCTTTCATTTCTTCATGGATTCAATACCCTTCACAGTTTATCATTTCACAAAAGCATTCCTAAAGATGCAAAGCCGCCTTTCAACGGGCTTCCGTACCTCTGCTCTGCAGCCCTGCACACCACCCACCCTGTCTCCCCTCGGGATGCGTTATGGATCTCCGTCTGTTACAGACTTGCTCCTGCGGCTGTCCTGGACATCCTCCACACAGCTCGAGGAAGTCAAGCCACCACTCCATTTCCACACATCCAGTTTAGCTCACAAAGTGAAAACAAGCTGTAGCTCCCCAAGGGCTGATGCCATCATGGTTGCTGCAGGCAGACGGAAAATTAATTTTTGGTGTCAACTTCCAGAATCCTGTACAGTACACAAATCACTTTACTTAGGACACGAACATTCTACTACAGGAAATGTTTCCAAGCACTGGAACAGGCAGGGAGCTCCCATTGGCCATAGACTTGCTGGGGAAATCAAGACATCAAAACAGCCTTTCCTAATTTTGAAAGTCCTTCAAGACAGTAGTTAAAATCTTAAAAAGCTTAAAAAAAAACCTTAAAAAGGTGATTTCCTTTACATCACTGATTTCTGTACTGCTGTCAGACAGAAAAACTACAGAACCACAGAAAGTAATTTTTATTAATTTTTATTGTCAATATCATTTCTGTGCATTCAAGTATTACTGCAAAATAACCTTCTTTTAAAATCACTAACACACCTCTATTAGGGCTGGGGTTTATTTCTATAAAAATAACAGCTTCCAGCCAAATTTGAGTCGACAGCTTCCCTTTAACTTTTTATTTATTCCTGCCATTTTTTTAATAAATGGGATTTGGCCTTGATCCTACCTGTTAAGACTCCATCTTGATAGGATCAGCACGGGAAACAACTCCAGGCACTTAGTCCTGCGTCTACAGCGGCAAGGCACTAGCACAATTAAAACTGGTGGTGATTCTGTCTAGGCTTTTACGAGCTGTCATTAACTTCAAGACAACAGGAGAATTTATTAGCTTTCAGCCATCCATTAGACTAACTGGTACCTTACTGCTTCGTATTTGTCTCTGTTATGCATCGCCCTGAGCAATGCCAACACATTGAGGGCATCTCAACATATCTGATGTCCCAAAGATTACAGAAGAGGGGAATGTACCTGTTTCCAAAGGGAATAAATAAATAGAAAAGAAAGCCACAGCCTCAGCTGGTGTAAGCTGTCAGAGCTCCACACACATCCATCAGTGGGGCACTTGACCCCAGCCATGCAGAATCACTGTTTTAAACTGAATAAGCCCAGCTATGCCATCAGCCCTCCTTAACCAGGAGGAGGTGGCATGGCCATCTGGGAAACCATGGTCCCAACATACCCTCATGTGAGGGCAGGAAGGGTTTATCCTGTGGGTCAGGGTGGAAAACACAAGAGAAAGCAAGTGGAAAAGATACCACAAGGAAGGTAACAGTAACAATGCTCCAGAGAGGCCTTCATCAACTCCATTTTATACGCAATAGGAAGGACAAGAAGGTGAGGAGGCAACACAGCTTGTTCTGGCTCTGTCAGCTCTGTCAGAGGTGCAAGTCCTGAACTTCGAAGTGTTACAGGGAGAGCAGCAGCAGACGCTGGACACAGGCAGAATACGTGTTACAGCACACGAGAGGTGGTTATGGACCTACGCGTCAAAGGACATTCAAATGCTGAAGGCTGGGGACTGGGGAATCAATGGAGAATGTAACACGGTGAATACTAAACTCGGCATTGTCCTTGAGATACACAAGATACAGGCTGATATGTGACATTCCATCAAGTTGCATTTGACTTTTTATTTTTTTTAACATGGAAATGAAGTACTGAGATCCATGGGATACACTGTCACAACTCAAGATGAGCATTAGAGATCTATCAAATCTTTAGGGCCAGTTGAGCTCATCCTGGAAAATATATTATGTTTGTTTCACTTTTCAATTAGAAAGTATATGCTTCTACCTATCCTCAGGTCTTGTATTACTGGGATTCAACATCAGCAGTCTCTGATACCACAACTGAAAACAAAAATGTTGATAAGCTTATCAAGTTGTGTTTATCGAGCAGAGGTCTTAGAAACCAGCAAATGCATGGCTCCCCCAGGATAAAGGGCTATATTCACAAAGAAAAGAATTTGCCATCAGAGTTGTACTCAATCTAGTCAAGCTTTCCTTGGCAATGGAACTTCTAATACTAACTTATCTATGTTTATCTTCAGATATCTGGAAAAAAAATTGTGTTAAAAAAGGTAGAGATTTATCACAAAAATAATTTATAGATGTATTTCAAAAGCAAACTGGTATCAATCTCAGCAGCATTTTGATAGCCCAGTAAGCAGTGGTGGCTGTTGCAGTATGTGCAAATTTGCATTTTATCTGTGATCTTGTATTAAGGAGCTCATCGGTTGTTGTTGCTGGAAATAGAAGCCTGCTGCACTTCTTAAGGCCCAAATCCTCCATTCTCATGGAGGAAAATTTCCTGCTGTCCCGCTCTTCTTGGTATACCGAACATGCCAATAGCTGGAGACAACAGTCCTGCAAAGATGTAAATTCCTCCTGTGTTGCCAAGTGCTGCAATACATTTACAAAGCAACTGCACTGAGTTTGTACTGTGTGCAAAAATACCATGCATATAATTATGAGGCTGAATTTAATGACACTGAAACAAATCTCCATTCTGATGAATGCATAATTACTGTTATTAAAATATTTATGAAATAATAAATTTATTAGAAAATCTTCTACATATGAGCTTGCAGAAGGCTTTACTCTACACAAATTCTAAAACGTCAGCAGAGAAAAACTTGTGAGGCACCAAACCTGAGCACTTCCATCTGAGACAACGTAGGTACGAAGGTCTCCTGAGATCCTGAACACTCTGCCCTCTCCATCAAAGATAATAAAATCCTAATTCTGTGTTTAGTATTTCCTTCATATGGAAAATTTTCAGTTCTTTAAACAAGGGCTACTATGGAAACAAATGTCTTGTGGGATTTTTGTTTGGTTGCCTTTTAACACAGATAGTCTAGACTGGAAATGTGCTGCTGGGACGAAACAGAATTTAAAACAACCACTAGTACCCACCCAGACCACCGGAAATTTAAGCTAACATCTCGAGCCTGAATCGGGCAGAGATGGAGTTTCACAAGTCCCAGCTGAGTGGATGTTAATCTTGCAGATAAATCTCTCCCACTACAGCATTCAGCACCTCTCCTTCTTGTACCCAGCTTCCAGCAAAAAAAGGGAGAGCAGAAGTCTCGCTTTAGGAAGATGCCTATTGCGTTCTGTGCTGCACTTAAGCCTTGTAGCCCGCTGTGAAACTACAGTCCAAACAAACAGAAAATTTCCAGCAAAGAGGATACAAGCTGACTATTAAGAGGAAAAAAAACCCAGTCTTTCAAGGAGGTTCTAGAATATTCAGAAAAGTTTACAGAAGAGCTGAGGCAAGCATCTGCGAGGACCAGCCTGGCAGTACGTGTCCCATCCCAGGGCAGTGACTCAGCACAGATAGGGAGCACCACGGCAGGAGGCAGGCTGACACCTCTACCCCCAGAAAACGGGAAGGGAGCACCTGGGGGGGGCAGAGCGGGAGATTGAGGGGATGCTACCAGGACAAAGGGATGCCTCCAAGCACACCAGCCAGAGCCCCGACCAGCCTGCTGCCCTCCCGCTGACATCAGCCGGTGCTGAAGCACTCAAAGAAAATGCTGGAAGACTGTGCTAAGAAAAGCATGTGTTTCCATCCTCTACAGTCTTTGGATTTATAGTCCTATTTATGTATGGGCACTCTTCTAAGAAAAGTTAGGATTAGAGCCTTTGTGTAGGATAGTAATAAATGGCTGCTATAAAAATGACATGCAGGGATCTATATTCACTTTTACACCATCGTTTCTGTAACTGAAATTTGGTTTATGAACAAAAAGGATGACTTTTCCAGTTAACCCTTGAAAACCCTAAAACCCACTCTACAAGCAGCTTTTTCACGTTTCTAGCGAGAAGAGTTGTTCGGAGGTGGCACGGTGTTTTGGAGCTCGCCCTCCAGCTCCGAGCAGGCTGCGGCGCTGGCAGCCGCGATGCACGCTCCTTCTGTGGGGCTCGCATCCCTGAACCCCACCGGCTGTGTGCACCCTGAGCACGCTGGGCTGTGTGCTACATCCTGCTATCAGCCACAGAAATTTAACATTTCTAATGAAGGAAGTGGAGATACAGGTTTGTACCAACCCACCTGAGGAGAACCTGGATCAGAGTCATTTTTCAGGACAACTACAGCTTAAGGTTTTGGCTTTGTCAGCAGTTGTTATACCCGCAAGTGAAAAGCCAAAAACAGCTGTAAAACTGTAAGAGCAAGATCTAAGGACGTATCTACAGCAGGCAGGGGAGCACAGGGACCACACCGAAACCAGGTCCAAATTATCTGGCTTTTGAACTGGAGGCACTACAGTAGCTCCAGCAAGGCACTGCCCTTGGGCTAAGGTGAGCAGCCCCGTGGCAGTCACCCAGCCTGTGACACACTGATGGGTTTCTGTCCTTCCTGGGACTTGCGCATCACCACCTGGCACTGACCTGGGCTGTGCAGACACCAAACCTGACCTTGGCTGCTTCCCCTCCCAGGGCAATGTGCTGCACAGTGACCCCTCTCAGCTCCTCCACCCCAACCTCAGCTCTCCCTCAGCTCTGTCAGGGCAGGCTCCAGGCAGAGACCCAGGTGGCAGGCACAGGGCCAGCAGCCTGCCACAAAGGGAAGCACCACCACAGCCCTGCTGTCCAGCCCCTCTGCCTGTGCCTGGGTCCAGAAAGCCACCCCAGCTGCTGTTGGGGGAAGACCCGAGGCTCCTGCTGCTGGGTGGAAAGGGAGAGCTGGTCCCGCAGGGCATCCTCCCTCCAGCACCCTCTCACCCCGTACCAGCCACAAGCCGACCTCTCCACCCTCTTCCCCGCTTCCCACAGGTGTTACGACTGTCCTCTCTTTGCTCCCTTCCCAGACAGGAACAGCCAAGCCTGAACACAACCCGCTGACTGTACCGCTGAACGCCTTTGAGGTGGCTCTGTATTACTAAAACACATCCTTTCTCTATTAATCACACATCATTGATTCTTCAGAGTCCTAACATCATCATAACACGAGACAGACAGAACCGAAAAGCCAGACGAGCAGGTGACACGGCTGTCGGCACACTGACGGCGGCAGAGGCACACTCTGCCCCGTCCTCACCCACCATGGCCCGGCACTGGTGCCTGCTCCCCCCTTCCCAGCCCTACCCCCCAGCAAAAAGTTAAAAGACAGGTCACTTGTGCTTACAGCATGAACGTCTACAAAAAGAAATACTAAGTTTTTAATGCAAATATGTATATATCTATATAAACACCTACATACATGAACACATTCATAGACATTAAGCAGAACCATCATCAGAAGGAAACCTTGCAACCTAGGACTGCTGCTAACTGTCCCCTCCACCCACAGAGGCCAGGCAATCCTCTTCACAAAACCAGAGGTATTTGATGTGCCCTGCGAGTGAAAAGGTCTTATCTGTGCCACTCCAGGCAGCGCAGGGTGTTTGGAAGGGAAGGTCTCCCCAGCCTGCCTTCTCTTGCCATTCAAATCAGAGGCCAGGTAGCCCAAGTGCTTCACATGATCTCAACGCAAGGAGAAAGGTGATCTCTAATCAGGAGCACTTCACAGGGGTTTGGGCATGCTTGCCAAGTTCATTTCAAAGCACTTGGAAGTGAGGCACTGGCCCGCATTACCCCATGAGCCAAGGAATAAGAGGATATATACTTTGCAACACGCTCGCATTCATACAGCATGCTAATGCCTCTCCTGAACATCCTAAATGACACAGCAAAAGCATCACTCACTTACCACAGTACAGACTAAAGTAGAGGGAAGATGGGCAATACTGCTGGAGTTATTGTTTCTCTGGAAACGTAACACCACTTGTCAAATTTTGTGAAATGGAGATACTGGTCCCCAGAGGAGCAGTGTGACCCCGATGTGAAGGTCTCGGCAGCTGCCCCACTGGAGGTGTGCTCAGGCTGCACCATCCTGCACCCTGCCACCAGCTCTGCACAGGCATGGTGCTGGCAAAGGGCTTTTTTAGCCCGGGCACCCCACCTTAGTACCAGCTCCATCATGTTCAACAGCCCTGAGCTACAAAAAAAAAAAAAAAAAGAAAGATGGCAACCTCCTGGCAACCTCCACTGCACTGTCTGTGCAGGGGTGGCACAATGGCCCCACGATGAGGGGACACAGGGAGATTAAAGAGCTTTTAGACCATTCCTACATAATCACTGCTGTCATTTGAAGTCTTTCTTCCTGATGCAGTACAACTGCATGGAAGAACTATGCTAGCTCTGCAGCTACAAGCTACCCCAGCAAGGTAAAACATGTGGTGCCTGTGCACAAGTGATCGGTGGCCTGGTGAGGCAGGGCTGCCATATTTTAGCAGCCCATAACAGGACCATGCCTTATTCCAGGGTAAATTGTTGATGATTCAGAATACCTCTACTGTATTCAGCAGAAGGGCTTTATAGGACCTTGTGAATCATCAGTAATGAGGAAGGCTTTAGAAATACTTGTTTTTCTTCAGATTTCTCTCTGCCTGGATACCCACTTTACCACACTAATGACCTGACTGTATTGGATTCCATGCTCTCCAAACAGCCTTAATTACATGCTTCGTATCTTCCAGTATTATGATAAAATTCATCATAGTCCTATGTCTGGGACAGTCAGCATTGTCACTCATTGAGATTAATTTGAATATCACTATAAATAGAAATAACAACATCTGATATCACAATGCGGAGTATTGTCAGATGGTTTTAATGCCTCCAAGCAAAACTCATTTAATAGACTAAAATACAGAATATAGTACATGTAGTTTTACAATATTAGTATTATGAGATTCAAAAAAAGATCAATATTTCTTTCATAAAAATTAATGCTTTGAAATGATCCTTCCATTCGTCATCCCAAAGAGGTCACCTTATTTCACTGCAAAGAGTAGATTGGGAACCACACAAGTGTCCTTGCTGAATATATACTTCCACCGTACAAGCTGACATGTTCCAGCATCCCCCTTCGCTGCCCCCATGCCAGTCCCAATTGTCAGCTAATCCTTTGCTCACAGAAGCACCATCATCCCTCCCGGTCTCTCTCCATGGGTGAGCATCATTTCCCTGGCAGAGCCAGTCTTCTCCCAAATAGCTACCTAACATCTACACTGAGACAGTCAAAACAGATTAAGAGCCAAAACTATTGCTAATATTGAATTATGCCTTATCAAGAAAGTAAATTTTACCTTCAAAACACTGTGTTCCAGAAAAACATAACGATAGCACCTCCAGCCTCCCATTAGTAACTCCACACAAAACCTGTGAATTCTTGAAGCAAGGATTTTCCTTTACTTTCAGTTTATACAGGTGAAATAAGATTCCACATCTATTAAATGTAGCTTGGTGTTTCAACATTACGGAAGAACTGCATGGCTCAGCCTGTTGACATGTATTTGGTGCATCAGTAACAAGGATAAATACTTAGAGGCTGATGAAAATGAAAGCTTGCTGAGAAACACAAAAGACATTCTTTGAAAAGAGGCAAAGAATTAAAGTTTACCATTTCCTATTTTCAGCTTTTTCCTAAATCTTCTATATGAGTCTCACTGAAAAATGTATGGTTCTCCTGAAATATCTTTTATCAAATGAATCATTAATCCACTTCCTAAGACCAATATTGTCTTATTAAAAGTTAGAAGAGGAAAATGCAATAAACTGGTAATGAGTTGGAAATGTATTAGCATCTAGAGGAAAACATTGCTAAAGACTGTTAAGATTTCTTCCCAAATACCAGCGATAACCCAAGAATCCCCCCATGGCAGGTACATTGCAGTCAATTAAATTGGCCATTTACTACCATCTCATTAAGTCAAGTTCAGCAGGAGGAGGCTCGACAGGAGTCTCTGCCTTTACACCCAGAACCTACATAAATGGAAACCATCAGGCCTATATCCCATATTCCTGCAGGAAACTGAAACAAGGGGGAAGAGAGGGAGGAACGATCCGTTTGCAAATGCTTTGCTGCAGAGGGAAGGAGTTCCTAGAAACCGACCAGATGAACAGCATAAAATTAATTATAAAAACAAACACTTGAGAAGAATCTCTTGAAATCATGGGACCGCACATTCTGCAAAGCCATTCTCATAGAGCCCCTCACCCTCCTGCCCCGTGACTGCGCTGCAGAGCTGGCAGGAACAGGCACAATGTGCCAAGAGCCACACTCCATCCCCTCCAGCCAGAAGCTGGGAGAGAACCACAGCCTCCCTGGACACCAGTTGCAGCACCTCGAACATCGCAGCTCAGTCAGCCACAGCTTGTTGATGCAGACAGCGACCACTGCGGCAGCATAGAAGATGTCCTCACTCGGAGTGCCTTGGAAAATGCATGCCCTTTTCTAAGGGAAAAAGCAGCATCCAACTAGGAGCTGCACTTTTAGGCTGTATTCCTTTCCCAATAATCACATTTCTACTGGCTTCATTGTGTCTAGAGCAGAAGGCAGGGCTGCAGCTTTCATCCTTCTCATTTAGTACAAAGGCACCCGCAGATGGAAATATAGCCAAAAGCCCCCAAGGGATGCAAGGGAAGTTTCAAAATTTATACCCCAGCCTCATCGTGCTCCTTTATCCCACGCTGGTTTCTAAAAACTTCCCTGAAGGGGCTTGGTAACACACCCCTACATGCCACAAGAACCATCACTGATAAAAGCAAAAGGTGTTTAGACAAGAAAGAACGATTGTGGATTGACTACTTAAAATTGCATCCACCAAGGACAGACACCTGAAGCAGTAATTAGTTCATTATTAAAGCTTGTAATGGGAAGTCTGTAGTTCTAAGGGAGTTTGAAAATTAGTTCTGCAGTATAAAAAAATCACTGTGCTGATATTTCCCATATTGCACGGTTCTACTCCCAGAAAATATGAAACAGATGAAACGTTTGGCAATTTTTTTCAGCCTAGTTATTGCATTTCATGGAGTTGAATTTGTAAGGAAAGCTATGACACTGAAGTAACAGTATTTTTTACAATGCAAAGCTAGCAGCCTAGAAACATATTGCCTTGAACTCCCTGATGCATTTGGAAACAGCTTTCCAAATTGTTTGTTTTATTTTTAGAATAGGTATTTAATTTACAGTCAGCATACTATTTATTGGCATGCCCTAATAGAATTTTATTTTGAAAAAATCACTGTATTTCACATACTTGAATACTCATGCATTTATATCTCCACAGTCCACCACACATGGCAATATCCCTTCTGTTGCATTAATCCACCGCCCTGCAGCAAAGACACAGGCGCTGGGTGCCGGGCAGCACACCCGCCCCATGCAGCACAGCTCCCAGAGCCCACAGCCCACCGGTCCCTCCCGGCCAGGGCACAAGCCCTAGGAGAAGGACATAGTCAGTAGGAGCTCTCTCACATGAGCTCCAGTCAGGGCACTTGCATCCCTGCTTCTGGAGAGGATGAAGTTAAAGAACGGAGATGCAGAAATAAAGCATCCAGCCAGATGCATCCCCCCAGCTCGACCCCTTCCAAGGTAAGAATTGCCAAACTGGAGAGAGCTCGTCTGCATCATCTTCAAAAGCAAGTCACACGTGCAACTGCGCTTCGACAAGTCTCAGCTATGAGGGTCTAACTTGCTCCCAAGGGTGGGCCCTTGCCGCGTGGCTGGGATGCTCTTGAACATTGTAACTGAAGGAACTCCAGGAAGGTCCCACACAAAGTTAGCTGCTGGCAATGACAGATCCTGAACAGGGGCGTAAAGGCTCCCCTTCCTATAAACCTGCACTTCTGCAGGGCAGATGCATCTCTCATTAGCTGTAATTCTGGCAGAGAAATCCTCAGGTACTTGGCCTTAGGAGACACACTGCCCTCACCAGCAATTCCTGCGCCCACCTGCGACGCACCAACACATCCTGCGTGAGTCGGAGCGAGTGGCGACCCCAGCCTCAGCAGCACGACAGCTCTGCTCCACCAGCACCCACACATCACTCAAAGGCAGTCGGGGTTATAGCTTCCCTTTGCTCGGCAGCAGCTGGGGCTTGGGGCCTTACTCACAGCACCTGGGCGGGGGGACACCCCACCCCACACACACTCCCATCCCAACCATTCCCATCATCTTTTCTCAAAGGTGCAATTCAGGGATAAGCAGAGAGAGACAGAGAGGCAGGGGGAGGGATTTTTGCTTTCATCACACAGGAAAAAGCTCAAGTCTAATGTAGATCCTTCACATCATTTTTTACAAAAGGAAAGCTTCTACAAAACTTCACACAGTAATTACACAGATGGATTCCAACCAGAGGACCTCGGTGTCCTTTTCCCCTGCTGATCCACCTGTTGGCATCAGCTGAAGATGCTCTCAAAGCTCTGTGCTAGATTGGGGACAGGTGAGCTGCATGGAGAGAGATCGTAACTTCACCTGCCGAGAGGAAGATGAATAGCCTAAATCTCACCCATCCTGGGGAGGAAGCCCTTTAAGCATCAGTAGCCAGCTGAGGAAATCCCACTGCGCTCCATATGAGTTTATGTATGTATTTTCTCCCTGCATGAAAGTAGAGGACAAATAGTTCTCTTCCAAGATACTGTCACAGAAATGTAAACACTGGTAAGATTTCTTTGCAGAGCCCTCCACAGATGGAAAGAGTTTTCATCTACAAGATGTCAGGGAAAAGCCAGTTTGGACATGAAAATAACTGTCCATGAGCCATTTACCCACCCCTCACCCCACCGCCAGGGTCAGTAAAACCTACAGTGACCCAGGAGAAGCAAGCTGGCTGCAACAGCTCACCCATTTGCAAAAGTATTTAGGTTAACGAGTTTTTTGTGGTTGGGTAGTTGGTTGTTTTTTTTTTTTTTTCTTTCCAATCACTTAACAGCTTCTCACCCACCCCCACCAAACGGTGCTTAATAGGTCTAGTTCTCCTCCTGTCTCTTAAAACAGGTCTGTGTCTTATTTCTCCCTGGCTGGGACACATTCTGAACTGTGGTTTAAAGGAGAGGACAACGGGGAACAGGTTTTTTGCATGAAAAATCTGCCTGAAGAAGGCAGAGCCAAGCTGCAAAATACATATTCAGTAAAATCTCTTTCAGTATGTACCAGTTCCTGCTTTCCGGATGATTTGGTTAAAAAGCAATTGCGAACAGATGCTTAGTCACAATACATTAAAATATTTAGATTTGTATAAATGTCTCCACATGCAGAAACTGCCCAAATGTCTTATTTTCTACAAATCCCATTACGTAATATATCACCAAAGATTTTGCAGGTATCATGGCATGACACAAAAGGCTCCCGGTGCCCAGGGTTTCCTACTGAAGGAGATCTCGGTGGAGAGTGCCCAGGATTTGCTCTTGAACAAGATGCAGTATAAAACAGTTGGCTAATTTCAATCTACTGGCTGGTGCAAGTCCACGGCAGATCAGCATCTGCTGAACCAGTACTTCAGCAGAACTTCAGCACCGCTCGCATCCCTCCAAGCTTCTCGGCTCCAGCTCGAGCAGAACATGAGATCATCTGTTTTGCAGCCCAGGAAGGGGTGTTTGTAATGCAAGAAGCCTCGAACAGATACAAGGACAGCGAACTGAGCCATGCCAAGCTGGCTCGCATCGCACATGCGAGCCGGGCCGCTTCCTCAGAGGTAGCATTTCAACAGGGAGACCCACACGTTATCGCTGCACAAATTGTGAGAGATTTGGCACATCGCTGAATCCAGGAGCAATACGAGGTACATTTTAATTTGCCAAGAGGGGGGAGGCGAGGGAGGAAAACAAAACCAGCCTCTTAGCATCCTTTCAGGAAAACAGACAGGACCCAGTCTGGCTGGGCAGTGCAAAGGGCAGTGATGGGAGAAGGAGCATCGCTCCGTTTGCCTGGCATGCGATGGCTGTACCTGGCACCAGCAGCCAGATGGGAATGAGGAGTAACAAGGGCTGCTGACAGCAGAGAGCGGATTTGCCGTGAAAACCTCACAAGTTTCCAGCTGGGAAAAGCGGAGGATCTCTCCGCCCGCTGCACAAAAATAAAAATAAACCCCACCACCACCTTCCGCATGCGAAGGCGTAGGATAGGAAGCGAGAAACTCCGCTGCTCACGATGCATCTGGTGGCGGTTTGGTCACCGCACCCGCGATCGCTGCCAAGGAGCAGCCGGAGCCGCCGGGCCCCGCCGCTGCCCCCCCCGCCCCGGGGGGGACCCCCGCCCCTGCGCAGGTGCCTTTTCCCGCACCTGGGGCGCCCCCCGGGGCGGGATGGGGACGGTCACACACGCAGGTTCCCGTGCCCCAAGAGGCAGTGAGGCTGAGCCCCGGCGGTGCCGGGTGGGGGGCGATCGCAGCGCGCCCGGCCGGGGGCGGGGGGGGGGGGGGCGGGCAGCGGAGCGGGCAGATGCTGCAGCGCGTCTCCCCCGCACTGCACACACACACGGTTCTTTAATCCGCCGGCCCCACTCATCCCTCGGCGCCTGTGAGAGCCGCCCGAGCCTCGGCCCGGCGCCGGCCAGCCGCCCCCCGCCACGGGCCCGCCACGCTGCCCCTTCCCCGCCGCCGCCCCCGGCCAGTCGGGGGTCTGCGCGACCCCTGCGGGCGGGCGGCCTCGGGAAGCCGCTGGGCGCCCGGAGTTGCCCGGCCAAGTGCCGCCGGGAAAAGCCGCCCCCCCCCCCCGCCCCGCTCTCGCACAGAGCGGACATCTCATGCGTGAAGCCCGTCCCGGCCGTGCCCCCGCTGCCTTCGTCCGCATCCCTGCCGAGCGATGTTTCTCTCTAACGCAAACCCACCGAAGCCATCACCTTTGCTTTTTTCTTAAGCCCACCCCCCCTCCACCCCCCCCACCCCACCCCCCCCCCCGTCTTTCCCTTCACGGATTGCTTCTTGTAAATGGGGTGATAAATCCTGAAAGTGCCACGCACCGTGAAGAAGGGAGACGGGGGAGGATGCTGAGGCGAAGCGGGTGGCTGCGAGGGAGGCGCGGGCTCCGGCGGGCAGGCAGCCGGGGGACACGGCCGGAGTGGGCGGCGGGCAGCGCGGGAGCCCCCGGCCCCGGCAGGCACAGCCCCGCGGCGCGGCTCCGCGACCCGGCGCAGCCCTACCTGGAAAAGCCGGAGGATGTTGGCCACCATAATGGACACAGAACTTCCCGACGCCCCGATCACTCCAACTACTTTTTCCGGCTTGACGAAGACGGGCGGCTCCCCGTTGGTGCACCTCACGTCGGAGGTGTCCTTCTGGATGAGAGCCTGGACGAAGGTGAGGGACTGCTCCAGCGCGTAGGTGTCTCGGGAGCAGGTGTCCAGGATGCGCGCGCCCAGCGTGACATTGGGCAGCAGGTCCGGGTCGCTGTTGATCTGGTCCAGGGCGTACAGCATCGCCTCCAGCCTGTGGATGCCGTTCTCCTTCTTGATGTCCCCGCAGGGCACGCCCGGGGGGCCCTTGGCGTGGACGGGGAAGAGGCCGCCCAGGGTGATGTCCCCCTCCAGGCGGATGGAGTGGGGCGCGTACATCTCCTGCCCCTGGGCTGCCGCCGAGAGCAGGAACTCCAGCAAGCAGCAGGGCAACTTGAGCAGAGTGAGGAGCCGCAGCAGCCTGCCCAGCCGGACCATGGTGCCGCCGCCCGGGCGCTGCCCCGCGCTGCCCTGCACCTTCATGCGGCCGGCGGGGCCGGGCGGGCCGGGCGCGGAGCGGGGGCTCGGGCGCTCCGCCGCTCGCTCCCTCCCTCCCGCCCTGGCCGCGGCTGCTCCGCCGCGCTCCGCGGCAGCACGGCACTGAGGAGCCGCGCCGCGCCGCTACCGCTTTAAATGGTGGCCGGTCCTCTCCGCCTCCCGCCCCCTCCGCCGCCCCGCCCGCCGCTGCGCAGGATGCGGCCGCGCCGACCGAGCCCGGCCCGGGGATGGGGATGGGGATGGGGATGAGGATGGGGATGGAGCCGGGCGGCGGCCCCCGTCCCCTCCGCTAGCCCTGCCCCGGAGGGGGAGGATGTGTGTGTTGGGGAGGAGGGGGAGGGGATGGGGAGTTACAGGTGGCTCGGGGGCTGGCCGGACCCCCACGGCACCGGGGAAGGGGAGAGCCGGGGTACCCCTGCTCCCCGGGGCGCCGCCGGGAGCTGAAGCTGTGCGCGGGGATGCGTGGCTGGCCGCGGCTCGGAAACACCCGCGGAAGACGCTTGCGAGGGGGCTGCCGGCTCAGCCCCCCTGGCGGAGCATCCTCATCCTCATCATCCTCCTCCTCCTCCGGCCGGTAGGGAGCGGCGGTGCCGCCGCGGGCAGCGGGGCGGGGGGGCAGCGCGCCCAAGCCTGCCGCCCGAGCGCGGGAGCATCTCAGCCAGCCTGATGCATCAAACACGGTAATCCAGATTTTTGAGAGAGAAAAAAAGATCCTCCTCCCCACTGAGGTGGATACCAACGGAGCCTGGTGAGGAGGAGGAGGAGTCTGGATGTAACCCCATACTCCCAAAACCGAAGTAATGCAGCTGATCTCGTTCTATGTTAAGATCCCCAGACCCATTTTTCTTCATTTTTGTGTGCATTTTCTTCAGCACACCCAGATCTCGAGGGTGCTCGAACATCCTGGTCCTGTTTCCTTCATCCCAAAACTATCATATCCAAAGATACACCACCTGTTGCTGTTCCCTGCTGACCAGCAAATCCATGCCCTGTCACATTCCCATGCAAGAGTAATGCAATACACATCTCTGACACCTGGTTCCCACCAACCCAAGCACATTTTTTTGAGACAACCTCTAATTCCTTCATCAATACCAGATCGAGTATAGCTGCTGCTCATCTTTTGGCCCCTAACATGCACCGGACCAGCAGCACTCAATGTGAGGTAGTTCAGTCTGCCCAGTCCAGCTACCACACTGAAGTGTTACCCACTCAGAGACAGCTACAGTGATTGCTTAATTTCCAACACGTTATATTTCAGTGAAGTCAGAGTAACACAACAGTTACTGTTATAACAGTAAAAAACATTGGTAGAAACTGATGGGTTTTATCTGTTTTGGCCTGGACAGATTTAATCTCACAACACTGAAATGCTGCAGCGCAACTGGTCTGGCAGACACAAGCAAGTAGCTTTGCTCATCACCTCAAAAACACTTTTTAACAATTAAAAATCTATTTTTAACACCTTGAAATCTTGGTATTTTTTAAATTCTGTCTTCACCATATTTTTCAGCTTTTTTTTTTTTTTTCTCTTTTCCTTGTACATTGGTTCTCTGTGTCCACTTGTATTTGGCAGAAGTTACTACAACCAAGGTTTCCAAACTGGTGATATTGAAATGCCACCATGACCAGAAAAGGCATGTGAATGTTCCTTGGTTAAAGGGAATGCTTGGAGAGCGGCAGCAGAACTGGACAGATATGGCAGACTGGAGGTTTTTTCAGTAGGGGCAGGATGTAATAACCATAAACAACAATAAAAGCAGCTGAGTTCTCCACTAGACATTATAATTTTTGAGCTTGTGACCAAGATTTAGTTTTTCCACTGTCTGAAAACATCATAAAATATTATTTCATTGTAATTTGGGTATTGTCATCCAGCTTGTGCCATCACCCAGGCCTTGTTGTTTATCATTTTTGGTCACTGGATGAAAGCACAGCCGTGCTTTCCTGAGAAACCTGCGCTTATCCCCCATCATCATCCTGAGAGCGGAAAGCTCACGTGCACGATGGGGCACACATGTGCTGGGGGGTGGGTGGGGGCTGTTCACGGGTGCTGGTGACTTGGCTGCTGCCTCCCTGCAGCCCCAGGGTCAGGCACCTGCTCCCCCACCAGTCTCTGCTAGTTGAGCTGCAGCTTCCTCTGTGCCCGCATACCATCCCTCGATGCACACACACCTTGTACCACCCCTCGAAGCAGGCACACCTTGTACCACCACTCGATGCACGCACACCTTAACCCCGTACACCAGCTCGCCTGCTGCACCAGGTGAGCGAGTTCCTTCTCAGCTGTTCCACAGCAGCACCAGCTCCATCCCCTTTTACATCTGAACCTGCACTGTTACATGTAAGCTTTTCAGTGCCTAATCACCTCTTGCCCACTTCAAGCTCCCCTTGGAGAATCTCAGCTGTATTTATTATTATTAAAAAACTGACTCTAGTGGCTGTAGAGAAGAGTTTGCAAGCATGACTCAAGTCTGCCTTAAGTGCTTGAGATTCAGAAAGGAAGTAAAGTCATCTTTTCCAACAAATCTCACTGTTTTGCAGGAAGCCACCCCATGATTTTGAAAGCTTCCTGTTTTGTTGTTGTTGGTTTGGGTTTTTTTCCTCTGGGCAAATCTGCAGTTACGTTCAACATGTTTATCCTCTCAAAATTACAGAAAACCCATCTGCTGTTTCCTTCCTCCTCCTTTCCCTCACACCCTGGTTTACCTAAGAAATTACTTCACCTATTCCATACCAGATTCCCTGAGGGAACATAGAAAATGACACAGCTGATCAAGGTGGGCCCAGGGTCCAACCCAGCCCAGTATCTTGTCACAGAATAGCATCAGATGTGTCAGAAGAAAAGGCAGGAGCTCTGCAGTACGCAGATGTCTTTAATCTGTTCCTACCATAAGTCTCATCCTGGTCTCTCATAGAAAGAAATTGGTTTAAGCCCTGAAGCATGAAAAATTATTCTAATTACATTACAAAAATTGATATAGTTAATCATTACTCTGGATATTCTTGATATCCATAAAAGTGCCCAGGCCCACTTTCACCCTTGCTAAGTACTTGGCTCCAGTGGCCCCCATGGTAATGAGTACCACCATCTAATTGGACATCACCTGGAAAAAAACCTGTTTATCAGTTTTCATGCCTTTTAAGTTTAACTCTTAAAATAGCCAGTAATCTCCCTTTCATCGTACCTGATCTCCATCCACTATGTGCAGCCAGCTACCTACATCCAATCTGGCCCTCTCAGACAAGGAACTAAATATAATAGCCTGTGCATCTGTCACTGCCATATTTTACTTTGAAGAAGCGTTTGGTTTTGGTTTGGATTACTGAATACCTAGAGGTGAGACAACGCTGACTAAATACCACCACGAGCGTATCACACCTGCGCTGCGTAACAGCCTGTATCCCACTGAATCTAAAGAAAAAAATCCTCTCCTCCCTTACGGCCCACCAGAACGGCTACACTAAGTGGATTCAACAAGCAGTTCCTAAGCAAAAATTAGATTATGTCCACTCAAAACTGAATTCACCCACTCTTAAAGCCATCAGCGAGAATTTTGAGTTATGACACACTAAATCATGTTAAAGTTGTAGCCCTAATCTGAAATGACTCTCAGAAAGCAATGCTATTACAGTAAAACAGCATTTTATGTATTTAAGGGGAATCTGACAGAAGCATATGGGAATGGTAGGAAAGTAATTTCAATGTGACGTTTTGTATTTCACTTGACAATTAGTCATTCTTGTACCAAATCAAATTCCCAGCACAAGTCACTTGCTAAGCTCCCAAGGATGGCGGCGGCTTTCCTTGGGTGCCCGGCTCAGCCACGGGCACGCTGCGCTCCACAGCACCGGCCGTAGACCTCCTCTTATAAGAATGAAGCTGTCCTGGTTTTCCCACCCAAAGAACGACACGCAGGGGAGGTTGGCCTCAGGTTTTGGCACATGAGAGCACCATTGCAGGTAGGACCAGGCACCCAAAAGCCAGATCCCCACCCACACCCCTACTGCCCACGGGCATGCTTCCACCGCCTCCACGCTTCGCAGTGCTCGGGACATGCTTTGTCTCCCCCCGGGCAGGTTTGCTTTACAAAAAAACCCACAAAACAAAACAAAATGACACCCCTAAAAAAACACCTAACAAACCACCCAAACCCCCCAGAACCCCAAACCAAAACCCTAGGCTGATCTTTTTAGCAAGAGAATTTGTTTAGAAGTAAACAGTGGTTAAACACATCCAAAAAACATATTCAAAAATATTTCTTAACTTGTCTGTCAAATAAGAGCATGGATTCAGCCAAATTGCTACTGGATAAGCAAAGACTTTGCCAGAAAAAAATCAGCATCATAGCTGGCATCCTTCAGGGGAGCTACGCGATTTCCAACACAGGAGGATCTTACCCGCATGTACTTTCAAAGATGCTGTGTAATTAAACATTGCTTTTATGTGGGCAACTGGCAGAGTGAACACAAAATCATGTTATAACCAACCAGTGGATGCAAAACAAAGAGCAATGGACTAGCAGAAAGGAGAAATAAAACAATATTTCAGATTTTGGTAATGTAGCATGACGCTGCCATGCACAGTTGGAGGTCATTTTGAACAACTGCAATGGACAAGGTACAAGCAATTAATTTGTTGGGTGAAGTCAGTGTTGGGATAGCAGCCAGAGCTCCTGCTTATCTGCCATTCAGAAAATAATGAATTTTTGGAGCAGAGGCCAGTGAAAAAGTCTGATCCTCAACTCTGTGCTTTGCTGTTGCTATTTTCAAAGAGAAGGTGTCAGTGTGGCTCTGGTTTCCAGGGAGGACCGGGGACAGCAAATTCTCTTCAAGGATAATAGTAGCTTGGATCTCTTTCTAGATCATGATTTATATAAGATTTAAATTATTTTGTATGTGTATCTTATTATAAATTATTGATTTATAAATTATTAAACTAAATCATAAATTATAAATAAATTTTAATGTCTAATACATATTGAATTATTAAATCTAAAACACATCTTGTGGGTTGTTCCCAAGTCTATGAAGAAAAAAATCGTGACGAATACTTTGTGCTAAACCACAAAGTGTCTGGGCCGAATTCTTTGTTGCAACACGCTGGTGTGATCCCACCTAAAACCAAAGCTGCGCAGCACTGGGTAACCTCAGCTGCTCTACAGAGAGAAACTTTTATCTTTCCTTGATGATCACAAAGATCCACAAATGTACTCGTAATGGCAGTTATTTTTCATTTTCAGTCACCTCCTGGGTCCTGCCGCCTGTGCACAGGCTGCTACTGCTCTAAGAAAGGGAAAGGCTCCAGGAGGATGTGCAAACCCTTGGCCGCAGGCTGAAGCCAACCTGCTGGATGTGGTGACTGGTCTGAGTCTTGACAGAGAGGTTCCTTTCCGCGCCCGCCTCGGAGGCAGGTCACTGCAATGCCAGCGGGTGCCACGGATGGGAGGGACCCCGTGGCTGATGTGGTACAAGGGTCCGCGTGGCGCTGCCTTACCTGATGCAGGGTGGCAGATGATCTGTGACCCACCAGAGCGGGCAGTGCAGGGCTGGAGCCATCACCCTCTGCTCTGCGCATAGGATGGTGTCACATCCCTGGGTCACTTCCCAGCCACTAAATCCTCCCGTGGGGAGGGACATTCCTTGGCACGGGGACAGGGCAGCGCTCACCAAGCCTGCGAGGGAGCTCCAAGCTTTTACTACCAAGGTATAAACCTTTCAGAAGTTATCTGCGTTCTGAAAGCAGGCTCGTTGCTAAAAGAGCAGCTACAACAGAAGGTGCCAGTGTGCAGTAACAGTGACTGCTCTTATTCAGATCATAGCTTACACTCTGATATATCATATCCAGCATGTTAGGAGCTCAACATATGTGGAAAGATAATTTTTAATAATACTATTAAAGAGAAATAATCACACTACAAGTTTTTACAAGTGCTGAGATGGTGAATTTTGTAACTTTCATCAATATAGGTTATATATGAAAAATACCAGCAGACTAATACATAGAACCTGCAGGATAACCAGGGGAAAATATTGTCAGCAAGTCGTGGGATCTTTATTTGAATTTGTTTGCGTTTTCAGACCACAATTGCCTCCATCAAGAAGACATTCAGAAATGACTAAAACGGAAATATTTTTTTTTCTAAATACCAGCATGCACTCAGTTTTAAAGCCAAACTTGCTATTATTTCAGAAAATAAGATGTGAAACCATCTCGTCTATGTAGCATGTGTTTAGAAAATGGTGTCCTAGCGCCAGGGTCGGGTACCACCATTCCCACTGCCAGGAAAAGATTAAGTCAGTGGGGGAGGAAAGCCCTTGCTCCTCCCAAGAATGTGTTTTGTGTCAGTTCTGAGCAATTCCCACTTTCTGCCCAGGAACTCCCACTACTTTAGTCAGCTCTGACTTCGGTACAGGAGGAGACTTGAGGCATTTTTTCCCACCAGACCATGTAAAACACACAGCCCCCTCGAAGTCCCATCAATACCTGTCCCCTGGCTTTGAAAGCCATCCAAGCATTTGAAAGGAATGGATCAATCAATTACATGGGAGACACTTTAAAGCCGTTCCTTTGAGATCACAGATATTTCAAATAGGCAGCTCGATTAGATGGGCACTTCAGCCAAATCATTAAAATCACTGCAATCCACAGAGAACAATAACTTTTTCTTTTCAAACACTTACTATTCTCTTGGTTTCTTGTTTGTTACAAATATTTTCATTCACTTAATGCTTGGAACATCTCCTCCAATACTGAATTAAAAATGAAGGAATTGCACATTCACAATAATTAAATAAGACAGCTTTCTCAAAATAATAATAGTTTTGTAATGTCAGACAATACACTGATCCAGCCAGCGCGGGCAGGTCCCCTCCTTCCCAGCTGTCTGCAGTGCCTGGAGTTTTCTAAGGGATAAAGTGGCATTAAAGCTGTGGGCTAGGCTGATGGAATTGCTCGGGATGTTCTTGGGAGGCTTTTTCCTCCCAGTCATGAGCACTTCTTTTCCATTCTTTACAGCTTTGCCAAATTTTAAGCAAAGATAGTTTAAAACTAATTTTTTTTTTCTTTTCCCCCAAAAGAATTCAGGCAGAAAATGGTTCATCTATTTATGAAAAATACCTCTAACTGGTAGCATGTGCCAGCCCCCTGGTCAGGGCATTTGGTCCCCTTTAGAGATCAACACATAACAACACATCCACACACAGCAAACATGCTCCTAGCACTGAGCAGAGCTGGGTGTGCAGCTCCCAGCTGTGAATAAATCCAGCCTTGCCATTCCCTGGACACCTGGACAGAGCCAGGGAAAACGCTGTGAGCCAGCTTTGGGGGGACCATGCCCTCGATGCCTCCGGTAGCCCGAGAACAGGCTGCTGAGATATAATGAGAGGAGAGGAGAGGGGATTTTTCTTGCACTGAAGTTGCAGGCATCCTCCTCCTTTCAGCCTTCTGTGTGAGTATTTCCCTGAAAAAGCTGCGACGCCTACTTAAAAAGCGACATTAAGCATGCAGAATCCACCACCGACAATGCCAGAACCATGATTGCTTCCTCAGCCCGTTCTGCACATGTTATGACGTGGCCTTTAATTAAACGATCAAACATTACTGTATTTTCTGCCGAGCCCCTACCTCATTCAGCTCACAGAATAGGCAGTACCCACTTAATCAACAGTTATTCAATATGTTGCTTTATCCTCAGCCTTTAGCGTGTGTCCCCAAGACTCCTACCGCAGAGGAGCACTCACCGCATACTGAGTCAGAATTAAAAAACTTTCTTTCCTGGGTTTTTCTATCTTGATCATCACTACAGTGCCTGAGTACTTCAAAACCGGTGATTTATTTTCATGAGATAAGTGATACAATTACCTCTGTTTACGAAAGGGCTACTGGTCACCAGGCTTAGAGCAAGTAAGACAAAAATACCATTGATTTCAGGTGCCAAGATTGAGGCTGGGTTGGGTTGGGTTTTTTTAAGACTTACTTTCTATAATCTCATGTTTAATGGGGCCAAGTCAGGCACGTTGGGATGGGCAGAGCCAGAGCTGCCAAACCCAACCCTGCTCACATCCCTCTAAATAAGTCGTTGATATTTTGCCATGGCTACCCAGAAATTAATTACTTTTTAATCAACTTTTTTTGGTAGTAGGGTATACAGAACTGTGCGTAGATTCTATGATGGATGACCTTGCCTATATAAAATATGGGTCAGAAAGGTTTTGTTTGTACAGAGCTTCCAGAGGTTTATGAGCCCACCAGACCATTCACATCAGAATGGAAAACTCAGTCACAAAGTCATAACCACAAGCATCATTTTCACACTCATACCTTCCTGATTTTAAAATTGTCTCCTTTTTTGAATTTAATTGTTTTTATTTATACAGAGTTGGCTTACCACATTAAAGAAAATTGTACATGTAATTTAATAATTTTGGGGCTTTGTTTTAATAGAGTTACAGAAAACTCAATTTCAGGTTAAGAAGCAACTGCAGGGGCTGCTAAATACCTTCATCTTTGTAACAGCTCAGACCACGGTTTGCAGCGAGCCGCTAAATCACTAGTCGCTATCAGCTAATTCTATGCAACGAGCTATCTCTGCTGAGTCCCCACTGAGCAAGGTGCTATGATATCAAACACTATCACAGCTGGCACTCTTCTTAATTAGTCATGACAAATCTTGATAATGAATCATTGAGAATATGAGTTAAGCATAAAATAAAACAAATGGCAAGACTCTTATGCAATTCTTCCTACTTCAGTGGCTGCAGAAATGAAGTCATGAGATTGTTTTGGAACATTTTACAACAGAAATCAGGGGTATTCTTTGTAACTTAAGTTTTAATATCTTATTTGTAAGGCCTTTTTATGGCTATTCACTTTTTATGAGTGCAGATCTTTTCCTTGTCTATCTTATTTATTCCCCTGACGTCTCTCCCCATTCATTTTGTGGAAGATCCCGTCTATGCAAGATTTTATCCCTGTGTACAACAACAAGCAAACACAGGCAAAATACATTGACAATCTGGTCTCCCCAGCTAATGATATCAGATTCTTTCTGCCCCATGTGGTTTTATGTTACAGAGTTTTACCTTTATTCATTTGCTTTGATGGACTGAGTATCAGATAATCATGAGTTTCCCCTCTTTTTGGTACTTAATCATGACTTTCTTTTATGCCCTATTATACTCACTTCTAAGGTGAATCTTCTCCTTAGCTTCACCTCTCAATATTCATCCTATGGGCCACTAGATCCTGGTGTAAATCGCCAGGGAAGCCAGCAGCTGGGTCATGCTCTGCCATGCTGCATCACCCACTGGCCCCAGCCCACCCAGCTGCAGTTTGCTGGGGCACAGAGGGGGCTGAGTCCTTGCTGTGGGTCTTGTTCAGTCTAACCTCACCATACGGGGCCATGGAAGAGCTGTAGAATCACAGTTTGGGTTGGAAGGGACCTTCAAGATCACCTAGGTCCAGCCCCCTGCCATAGGCAGGGGCACTTTCCACCGGACCAGGTTGCCCCAAGCCCACCCATCCTGGCCCTGGGCACTACCATGAGGCTGGTGGGGGGGCTGCCCTGCACCAGGGGAAGCCAGTGCAGGGCGAAGCCTCCCCAGAGTGCTTCCATGGGTGGGAGAGTGGTCTGGGGCCACGGGGTTTAGATCAGGGTCTACCTGCTGTGCAGAAGCCTTTTTCCCAGTTCTTGCCTCTTCTTCCTCTCCTGCGTCCTCTCATTTGTCCGTGAAAGCCATTTGGAAGCACTTTTCAGCAAAATCAAGATGTACTCCAGGCTGTGCTCATAACAGATCCTCAGATACTGAGATTTCTGCATCCCGGGTTACAGCCTCGCAGTTTCATAGTGCTCCCTCTTCAAGACTCACTGTGTTTTCCACAGAAAAAAAAGTATTTTGCAGTGACTGGAAACATCTTGATCACCTATGAGCTTCTCCAGTAATATATTTTTGTTTAGGATGCTTTGTTATTGTCATTATGGAAATACGATTTTTCAAACCTCATTTAGGGATTTGGAAAATGCAGTGTTAAATTTCCTCTCTCAAGAAATCCTGGGCTAATAAGAGCTTTGTAGACCAGTTGCTTGATCTGAATGGCCATAGGAAGGAACCCAAAATAACTTGGAGTTACTGCAGAATAAAACCTAAGATTTCTTTATTAAAACCCTCTCTGTCCAGAGCAGCAGGAGCACATGGCTGCTTTAATGAGATCCGAGTGACACAGCTTCAAACAATGCGCTCCAAGGTGCCGGGCTGGTGCGTGAAAGTAGGTGAACTACTTTTAGATGAAGTACTGATGAGGACAGCTGGGTGGGCTGACAGTCTCGAAGCTGATCGACTTCCACTGAGGTTGATGAAAACCCATTAGTTTAAAAGATTGGACCATTTATTGACAGAGCAGTGAAAGCAGGTCTGAAGAATTAAATAATGCAAGGACAGAGGACATCCTTGCAGTTTCATAATACGAATCCTACAGCTGTACAAGCAGAACCAGGTTAAATTCCTTAAAAAGGAGATTAACTGGGCCACAACTGTTACGAAAAGACTGTGTGTACACATCAATATTTTTATGGCTAAGAGAAAATGGATTTTATCCTCAATTAGTTCAGATCAATGGCTTTACTGCTATCAGCAATGCAATGGCTGAAGATTTGACTCGGTACCAATTGCAACGCCCTGGAGTTAAACGTGGGCACTGGCTCAATACCCTCACTGAAGTCCTGGCCAAACTTCAGATGACTCTGACCAGAAACCCAATGGGACATGTACAAACAATTCAAAAAAGGCTCTTATTTAATACGGCATGGACTGAGCCAGTTTTGTCTGCATGGAGCTCTCATTTTCCAACTTGCTGGCAATTCAGTTTTGTTAGATGCTTCAGGTTAACCAAAAGACTTTGTTCTGACCCAAACCAAATGTTTTTGAAGGAACATCTAAAATATTTTCATTATATTTTTAACATTTAAATGGAAGCAAATATTGTTATTTCCTGAAATTATTAGGGCATTTTGTTGAAAAAATGATGTCAAAATGTAGCTGTTTTATGTGCAAGCTGCAATCCAGATGCTGGGCAGCCCCTGGCTTCACCGAGGCTGTCTGTAAGGACTGCGGCCACGCTGGCAAGCAGGACCGGATCTGCAGAGTGAAGGTCCTGGTGAGGACCCAGCACCCAGCTGCACCTGGTGCAGGGGTTTTGCTTTGGGCTGGCTTTGCTCTGGACTGGATGCCAGTAGGTGGTGGCAGGGATGCTGCTGGAGCTCATCTCCCATGTCATTTAATGAAAATAAATATATTCTTTCCCTCACTTCAAAACCACACCCCAGTGAAAAGCAGAGTATGGCAAACAGAGACAGTTGGGAAATTTTGGTATGAAATACACCCCCAGGCTCCAGGAAGCTGCTGCTGCATGCACTGCCCATAAGTCCATCACTGTCCTCTATCAAATACGTACATGATCCCACTCTGAGGCAAAGAAACACAAGTGCTAACTCTTGCATCAATTTCTTATTTATAACTACCATTAAATATTGAGGTAATAATGTAAAATACCTAATTTTGTCACCCCACTTTTCCCAGCTTTTACACAGATGAAAAGTATTGCATGCTTTTAGGACTGCTTCATGTCGAAGAACTTCAGCAAGTATTATTTTATTGTGATATGCACAGCTGAAAACCAAATCTGATATAGATATTGGATCAAACCTTGTACTATGTGGCAATCTAATTTTATCCTGACATGTTGATTGCTTGCTCTTCATCTGCGGTTGCTGTCCCAAAGGGTGCTAAGTGAGAGAAGCTGCATTTTTTTCTTTTTTCTGTAAGATGACATTAAATAAATTCAGAAGAACACACAAGAACAATGTGGGCTTTGTTATTCACAAGACAGCTTTGAGAAGGGAAAAAAATTGGAGCTGAGGTTTTTGAGGGCTTCCACACAAACATGGATGGTACAAAATATGATGGAATTTCTGATTAAGAAAGCGTATAGAACCATTCCAGAAGAAGGGAATTGGGGCACACAGGGGCTTTGGAATATCCCTCCACATTGCCCTCACTGCTTACCATCGGATGAGAAATACTGAATTTCTTTGAAAAGCTGCAACATTGACACATGCCATCTATGGATGAATGATACTTGGGAAGCTACAGCTCATATACCAACGAAATCCAAACCCCAAATTTAGATGCAGATTATACTCTGGGATTTTGAAGTCTTCAAGTAAGGAATTTTTATGAAATGCACACACAACATGTTTAGGAAGGGATGCTGAGCTTTGCTGCAGTATATAGTCAATTATCTGTTATTTAAATGAGGGCTTGCAAAAATTTTTCACAACAAAAAAGAGATTTTTCACAAACTTCCATGGATATGAAATCACAACTATAAAGCTAAGCAATCCCAGCCGGGGACACAGCATGTACAATACAGTAACAAGATCCCTCGATAGCACATTATCACCAAAGCCAAGGCAGATACAAGGCGAATCAAGACCCACATCAGCCCGAAAGGAACTATCAGGAGATACGTTGGGACACTTCACCTGAGTTGAAAAGAACGACTCTTGCTCAGACTTCTGAAGTGTTCCAGCAGAAAAAGTCTCTTTTCCCCTCATTTAGTTCTGTTAGAAACACACAATGTGGAGCTTCTGCTCGCTGCAGTTTGAGTACCAGCGCTGCTTTTCAGTGACAACAACCCTGTCCAGTCCCTCTGTATATCTGGCCTGAGGGTGATGGATTCAATTCAGCAAATATTTATGCACATTAATCCTTCTAATGAAAGATGAAAAACTGTTGTTGATATTGACAGGACCAAAACACAGGAGTTAATTTTCTTGTAAATATTTAAGAAAAAAATGAAACACAAACTCACCATCCCATTAAGAAAATGTCATTTGCACCATATACCATTCAGTATTTCTTACTGAACCTCACTCACATGTAATAAATCCAAACTTTGAAGTGTTGCTTAATTTTAGCAACTTTTTTTTTTTTTCTCTTGACCCAGATATAAATAAGCTTTTACTACTGGGAAATGAAATGTTCATGCAGCAGTACTATTTTCCCCACAATTTATTTTTGTATTAAAATAGGAGAGTTTTTCTTCTTTAATTACCTACCTTGATAGTGTTCTGCATTATCTATAAGTTCAGAGGTTTTCTTATATTCCTGCTCTGCTTTCTCCAAACTGAGGGTATAACCCTGGCTAAATCAAATTGCAAATTTTTAAACATATAAATGTTGGCTCAGGATTGGCATTAGTAGACAAAAATAAATCTTCTTTTTATAAGGTTTCTATTAGAGGCAATTCAGTTTAGAGGAACAGAAAATTAAATTAAAAGAGCAATGTAACGTATGTTAATTTCAGAAGGTTAATTTAATTGCAGGGACAGCTGATGATGGTGAACCAGTGCTGGCTGGACACTCAGTGTAGACTCCAATTCTAGCTCTGCCACAAACGTGAAGAAAAATCAGTATTCTGGACAAAACCCATTAATTTTTCTGGTTGTTTACATCATTAGCAACTGTCCTTTTCATGCTTTTTGAGGAACAAAAAGAAAAAATGGGATTTTGAAGAAAAGAGGAAGAAGTGAAAGACGGGCAAATCCACTGAAGCACTTAAGGAGGCAAAAAACCCTCTTGTCTTTCTTCTTGTATTTTCTTCTTAACTTTTACATTTACACTTCGGTATTTCAGTGGTAAGTATATTACATAAGGAAGTCCCACAGCAACAGAGGCAGCTCCCAGCTGCCTGGATTTCCAAAGGGCAAAGCTTTCACCACGGCTGTGACCAGGCAGGCGAGGTGCCGACTGGCCTCTCTAGCTGGTAGGAAACCACGTGAGTTTGCATGATTTTTTTTTTCTTCTTTTTAACCAAGGCATTAATTCTAAACATGAACTCTGATTCAACCCCATAGATCATCAACTTGCCATCAAAGGAATGTTTTATAGTTGGCAAGATTAAGATGTGTCGAACATTAGAGCTACATAATTTGGAATCACAGTAACTACTTACAATCCTTTTGAAATGGAGCAAATTATCTTTACTTTTTATTGCCAGAAAGGAGGATGTCCATTTTAAAAATACGAAATTTTACTATCATTTTATATCATGCCCTGTTTTTATGAAGCAAAAGTTATGAAGGTACCTCAAAAATAAATTACTTGAAATTTCTCCTGCTTAATTCCCACTAGACCTAAGCTTGAATTCTCCAGATCAAAGTATTTTGGAGCTCATTTTCCATTCTTATACCAATATAATTATGGTATTTTTCACATCTAAGGAACACAGTCTAAAAATCAGGAGAAGGCAAAAACGGCCATGAGTACAATCTTTGCGGGAAACAAACCTGTTCCGCCTCTACCTTTGCCTTTGGTGTCTGGGTCCTCCACGTTGGGTTCATCAGCAGGACCTCAAGTCTCATGTCAGTGCCTTTACCTGGGCATTTTGGTGGGCACAGCTGCCCCTGCCGTGCGCTGGGAGTGCTCCAGGCCTTGAATGCACATGGGAGTGCGGGGCTGGTGTTTGGAGGAGATTAAAGTCCCCCGTGGGCCAGATTCTGTGTATTTACAGACAGAAGAAGCCACTGCACCCTCTCACACCTGCAGTGGGGAAGCCTCCAGATGGCATGGCTGAGGTGGAGAAACAGGACCACGAGGTAGATACTGTCCAGCGAAAGGCTGGGTGCTGGAGAGCCAAGAGCCAAACCAGGCAACTTTAGCAGCTGCATTATTTAAATTATTTAATTGACAATGACTGGCCATATAATTTAAGTCTTCAATATAAGCAAAAAGATACTTGAATCAAATTGCTCTGACAAAATAATTTGATGATTAATCCCCAAAGTATACTTTTGATGTCAGATCTAAAGACTTCAGGACAACAGTCCTATTTTTACTGTGCCACATCATATTTTTTGTTTTACAAGTGCAGTTCTTATTCAAGATCCCTAATTTCCTATTTGTTTTACTCTGCAAGAAGTCTTTGCCTTCTCCTGAAAAACGTCCTTAGAAAAGCATTCACAGAAAGGTTACAACCAGCAACACAAACCACCACCCTAAAACCACCATCAATTTAGGGCATTTCCATCAATCCAGCTCCTGCTGACGCTTCCGCTGGAGCTCTGGGTGTTAAATGATTTCTCACTTTCATTCGCAATCTGAAACTGCATAAAATTCTCACATTCTGACACCCCTGGAAGCAATAGAGAGAAAGCTGCAAAGCTCCTGGGTCTCCGGGAGAGGCAGGGAGCATTTTGCCTAAAACGTACCTATTTCCATCAGCGTACTTCATGCTAATTGAGTTTTAAAACTTGAGGCAAGTTTCCTGTTGGTGGTTCCTGGCCCATAACATTGTATGTTTTGGGGCTGTTCTAATGTGTCTCCTGTGACCTGGGTTCAGTTCCAGGTTTTCCATAGCTTTCCTGTGTAGGACTCTGGGGAACGATCTCATTCCTTGCTAACACAGCTCATCTGCTGTTCAATAATAACATATCCACTAATTCACATAGCTCCAAGACACTTAGAACCATAGCAATAAAACTTGCAAACATAAAAGAAATAGAAAAGCTTGTAAATATGATTCAAAACCAATCTGAAGTTACTAAAATCCAATTGAATTCAAATTTCTCTTCTTTCTCTTCCCCTAGCTGACGTTTCCCCAAAGCTACTCTTTTGAATTACATGCACAAAGTTGCCCTTAATCTAGATTGCTCGTGTTTCCATGTCAAAACCCCCCACCATCTTCTACTGCTTAAGGAGAAAATAGATTAAACCATGAAAATGCAGTCCATACATGTTTCATATTCATGAAATGACTGAATAATTAAGAACACGTTTCTTATACTGAGACAGGTTTGCAGGAATGAAAGAAAGAAAATGTCTCACCACCACTTCCAAAGGCTAAGAGGGCGTTTACCAAAGCAGACCAAAGAGTCTGAACAGCTCTGCAAGAGCGACCAGTGAACAAATGAGTATAAATCGGCTTTGAACAAACATAGGAGAGAGAGGGGGAAGTCTCTCACCATCAGAAGACCCTGCCTTCCCGCTGGAGCAACGAAGGCACAGGCAGCTGGGCAAAGGGACGATACCTGGTCCGCTGGCCACGCCACGACGGCACCTGTGGGACTGGGTTTGCTGAAAAGCAGGTTGGTTCCAGTTTCTCAGCCCTAGGGAACAGTGAGGCTGTTGATTCGACTTGGTTGGCATCCCCACTGTCTGCATCTTAATGCCAGGGCAATGTGGATTTACGGAAAACATAGCTTCTCAAATTAATGAGTTTCTTTCCATGGGATTAGGAAATTGGCTGATAAAGGCAGCGGTGTGAGCACAGACTTTCCCATAACCGACGGTAAAACAGTCTCATGACTAAGAAACGGCTATGACACATGAAGGTACCTTCTGCAGAGCACACACAATAAGCGACTAATTTTTTAAACCACCTGCCCCTTCCAGGTGTCATCGACAGGACCCGCTAGCCGGGGGCAGCACGCTCGGTGGCTGTGCCTGCAGACATGGGGGGTGGCACCGTGCAGCCACCCGTGCTGTGGCTTCAGCGCTGGGAGCCGGTGCCTTAGTGCAACCAGGAGTGGCAGCACAATTAGCTCTTAACTATAGCTTAAATGCAAAATCTCATCTGCAATACATCAGACTGTGTGGAGGACTCTTTCAAAACCAGCCCTAATATTCAAAATTTAGAAACACCATCTGTTAGAGACTTTGTTAAATAAAAATATCCAATTGCTGAACATAAATCTTGGAGAGGAATCACTTTCTTTCATATATGTCTGATTTTCTTTAGCTGGACAATCACAAATAGTTGTTGCCCAGTATTTCTGAACAATTTCCAAAGGTTTCTGAGAAGAGACACGTTCCTAACCTGTAGCAAAAGAAATAACTGTACTATTAATCTGGAAATGGTAATAACTCATGACATTTGAATTATGTTGCTGAAAGGTGTATTTTACTAGCTTTATCTCTGCTGGTAAATAACAATCCTCCTGATTACAGATATAAATCTGTTGAGGTATGAATGTACAGTTGAAAGTGATGAAAATGTTTAATAAAGTATGTCCCAGAAATGGAGAATATGATTAGATTCAGCATGTTGACCACAGGGTTTTCTGGACCTGCTGGCAGAACCGCAGACCCTCAGGATGGCAACACACTCTGCATTCAAGTGATAAATGTGAAGGGGGAAACACTTAGCCCAGTGATTGTAATTGTTCCAAGAGATCTGAGTAACCGATGAGGCATAAAAAGCCTTTTTAGCTGTACAATTTCTTATGGCTTCTTACAACAGGGAAGAACATATATTACATGCTCTGCTTATAAACAGCAGGCATTTAATTATTTTGTTTTTCAAGTGAAGTTTTATGGAGACATGGTTATCTTTTGTGGTCTGAATTTGTCACCTCTATGATTCAGACTCATATCACAAATCTCTAAAAAACAGCAGTTGGAAACAGCTCAAAACTGTAGTTCAGTATTTAAATAATTATTTTTTTAAAGAAAACCACTCTTTTTACAATTCCATCCTAAGTCAACTATTTTACAAAAGCCATGGCATCTTTGTCTGGAATAGCCTTTGTCTTGGTGCTTTGTTTTCCGTCTTACACAATATCACATTTATTTATTATAATTTTTTGTTATTTTTTGACAGTGGATAAAGTCAAATTATTTTAATTAAGATCTATTATTCTAATTGTAGCTTCAACAAAAGTCACCAGCACAACTTCTCAAGTGCCCCAGACCTCCACAACTCCCTGACACCAATACAAAGGCTGAGCAAAGACAAAGATAGTACAAATCCCTGGATGGCAGAAGTCTGGCCTTAGTGAATATAGGTTGTGGAGTGGATAATGACCTTTCCGACCTGTTAGATAAAATACACGATAGCTCAATACAGCATACAGGTCAGGTATCATAAATCATAAATCGTAATCATTAGAGACAACTGCAATTTCATCCCAAAATTTGTATCCCACTTCTAGATACCTCCTTTCAGCTGAGCCTGGGAGGAAAGCTGGTGAGCTCAGCCTCTCTGAGCTTCTTTGGGGAATGAACAGAGAAGTTCAGTATCAAATCGCAAGTCTAGTTCCCTCCACCAGCACAATGTTCATTTAACAATGGAGCATAACACTGAAATTAGTCTTTTTTAGTATCTGCAAAGATTTTTATGTCACTGTAGGGGTGCTTACATCTCATTACTGCTGCTTCTTTATTTTCGCATTATTGATGTACTTTCACTTTCCATGTAAGTATTAATTATTAAACTGCATTCTTAATCCATGTGTTCCCTTAAAAGGAAGGAATCTTTGCCATAATATCGGCCTGTTTGTGTTCAAATTACAAAAATGATACTCTGGTTCTGATATTAAGCTTTCTGTCATTGAAAGGGTTTCCCTCATTTTATTTTTTCCCGACTACACATACAGACAAACCTCTCTATTTTCTAATTCTCTTCAACAACAGGCTAGAGGAGAATTTGCAGTTGATGGCCAGTGTAAGTGCTCAGGGCTGCTCGTGCCATGCTGCCCGGCAGGCCATAGCATCCCACATCCCGCATCCCATATCACAGGGCTGCGCACGAGATTTCTAAATTTTTTGGGGGTTGCGATAGCAGCTAAGGGAGGACAGCACACTTCTGCACTAGTTAAAGAGAGCTCCTACAAGTTAGATTTTCTTAATAACCAATCTTCCAATTTGCACTCCATGAGGAAATCAAGAATCTTCTTCAGATCTTAATATGAGCCAGTATATTATGCAGTGTTGAAGAATACACTGGTAGATAGCAGTATATATTTATGGTGGCTAACACCAACCCTTCCTCACAGACCTCTGCTTCATTACACATCAAAAATAAAGTCCACCAGCAAGCATTAAAAACCAAACAAGAGCCAAAAAGCAAGTACAGGAACTGCCATTTTAAAATCAATTCTCTGGACTGGGTACCACTGAAGATTAAACCAATAAAAGGGTATTTTATGAGGAAACTTGTATGCGAGAGGAACAAATCAGCTGCAGAACCCGGAGCTGGCGTGCAATCCTGAATTAATAGCTTAATGTAATTCAGTTCTTACTGGTTGCCTGGAAACTAACTTAGAAAAAAAAGTAAAAGCACAAACCATAATGGGTGTAGAGGGCTTAATAGGGAATTATTGATGCCACCAGACTGTTAGACAGTCTGATGTATTTCTAACAAAATCACTCAAAATGCTCCTTTATTATTATATGTTATTCTGAACAACAAGGTCCAAGGCCAAAGAAGATAAAATATTACATAATGCTGGTGGTTAATTGAGACAGAAGAGCCTGGCATGCTGGTATTTGCCGTCACACCAGTGACAGTCCATCCATTCTCCTCACTGCTGTTGCTTTTCTCTCTTTTTTCTCCCCTTACAACATAACGTAACTGATGTTCTCTAACAGTAAAAGCAAAGAAGCTCTTCTGCATTCCTCACAAAGTCAGCTGACTTGAATTAACCCTATAGATCTGCTCAAATAAGGAGATGAGTTTATTAATTTCAGCTTAAAACAAAACTGTTTTCTGAAGCAGACACAGATGCTGTTTGCTATACATTCTTTCAGGGAAAGTTTTAGTGAATACTCATAGTTATGGAAAAAAAACCAGCCACCACTACCTGATCAGTTCACTGCCGTTCCAAAGGCTGTGAAGTCCTTTCCTTGGGTAGATGAATCCGGCCAGTGGTTACAGGAGATGTGTTCGTGATTACCAGCAAGTCCAGCAGGACAAGGGGACTCGCAGTGGCGCCGGCTTGCAGCGACGCATTACAGCAAACGCATGTTGTGATGGAAAGGTTCCCATTAATCCCGGTGAGGACCTGGTTAATTTGGGAATGCATGAAGTTAGCTGATTGGACTAAAAAGGCAAGTTTTAGTTAATGGAGAAAGCAGGTTAGTGATTCTACCATCACAGAGCAAATACTGTTTTGGCACCAGCCTGCGGCGTGGGTCACAGCTACCCAGCTGTGCGGCGCGGCTCGCCCACAGCAGCTCCAGCACCCACACTCCTGCGCCCCATTTTCCATCTTGAAAGACTTTCTTAGGGAGTGCAGGTTTTATCCTAATTATTTTTGACAGGAATTAGGTCAGTTTACTCAGTTTAAAATTCAGATGAACAACCACCTCTCTCCTAATTACTTTTGGATATATAAATAATGCATTTACAGCACCAAAAGAAAAACGCCATAAAAACTATCACCCTCAGCCTATCAGAGACCATTTGCAAACAACAAATAAACCAACTTTGTACTTCAAAGACAAATCCTGGCAGATTTTCAGGGGGTAAGAATGATCATATGTTAGGAACAGCTTTGAAAACAGACTCTGTCGCTTCCTCCATATCGAACGTGCAAGTGTACAAGGGATGTATAACATGCACCATAACATAGAACATATTGTAATATATAACAGTGCAGAACTAATTTTGAGTCTGCTACTGATTTATCTATTATATCGAGATATTCAATAGATACCTCAAGAACATTTTAAATAGTCTCTAGATAGAGTCATTATTTCTTCTAAAAATGGAGCTTTTAAATGATCCAGTTACTGAAAAACCAACAAACTATAATTTGTTTTTAAATTCTAAGTGATCTACAGTAACAAAGTATCAATATAGGAATCAAATGTCACAACAAAAATGTGTAATGACCTATAGATGGTACAGTAAATCCCTCCAACCTAAGATAAGACAGACATAATCAAAATCCCTTTTTATTTCGGTTCCTTAGAAACTGTGGAAATAAATAGAATTTAGGATGCCTGTTCACTGATTTTACACTATTATCCCATTATCTACAATTTCTGTTTTCCATGTCTCTCATTTTATGGGTTCTTGAACCAGAAAAACCAAAAGGTGAAGCCATTTCGGAGCCTTCGGTCATTAGAAGTAGTTACATATTTTCCAGACAGAATGGAACTGAGGACATAGGTTTCAGGCTAAGAAGTCGAAAAGCATTTTAGGAACAGAGTGCACTCTAAAGCAGCCTAGGTGCCTAGTAATATCTCTGTATGAGAGCTCCGTGCCTACTCTGTACCCATGCCTGCTCCTTCTAGCTGGGACTCCAAGCACCCAGGCCATGAGGAGCCAACGCACTGAGTAGCTACCACGGCGAGTAAGGGACCTTCCTTGCACCTTGTTAATGACGATGCTGTAGGTTGCCTAAGGAAACAGCAAGTATGTTTTCTTCCATAGGTATTTCCATGAAAACAAACTGTAGATTAAGACTCCTGAGAAAACGTTCGGTGAGAAGACCCCTTGCCCCTCCCGCTCCCCTGAGCACAGCATGCACTGATAAGGATGCCCACGCTGTGGTAAAGATGCCCACGGAGCGGTAAGGATGCCCACGCCGTGGTAAGGACGCCCACACCACACAGCGTGTGGGCACCTAACGACAAGCACACAGCTCATGGGACTGCGTCCCAGTGATAGGCTGCAAAAGTTGAAGCTTTCAAAAAAATTGGTACCTAAACCAACCACATTTAGCGATACTAACATGCACCTTATTTGAAGAGGATTGCACTAGGAAAAGCGAGAACAGAGAACCCGGACATCAGTCATAACTATTTGAAACATGTTTATGTATTGTCCCACTGACAACCTAGGCTTCTTATGGACGGCACGGTGAAGTCAGACGGCTAGGGAATGTCAGGGGTTTTATTCTGCTTCATAGCACTTTTTTAAATCTGAAGAAAGTGATGTGAGAAGCAGAAATAATTCGACCTGACGTTATTATCTGCAGCCCAGTTGAAAGACTTGCAGTCACCGGACTCCAATGTGACCTCTGCGCTGACCAAAATGGACTGGGGAGTCCTTGAGATGGGGCTGTTGAGAGCAAACATGGAAGCTCAAATGCTATTTTTGTACATTCATTTCCCTGCCTATAACCACACTATAGCTACTGGAAGTATGTGTGATTAGCCTGAAGCTATTATGCCAGCAAACTACAGCTGAAGACAACTCTCATCAGAACCTTTTAATGTAAATTGCTGTCTCCTTCTTGCCATCTGTGGAATTAAACTGATTTATTTTAGTTCAGGAACTGTCTCTTAGTTTGTAAACTTTTTACGGTGGACATAACGAAAAGTATCCATAAGACCTTTTTTTTCTGGAAGGAGGAAGATGTCCTCCTGGAGTTCAAAAACATCAAAGTCTTATTTTTTTTTATAGTTGCTTGAATAAGTAATTCATAGATTGCTATACTGCATAACAATCAGAGATTACAAACACTGATATTTATAGCCAAAGCAGAAACTCCTAAAATCTTGTGGTTTTAATGGGAATGTTGGCAGGCCCTTTATTATGCCAAAGCAAGCAGTGATGTTAAAAATTCGGGTATCAAACTATCAACACATGAGAAATGGATGGTGAACTGCTCATGTCACGCCACTTATTAAGTTGGTACTATAAATTATTACACTGTAAAGATCAATGTTTACTTCTGTCTTTCTCTATTTCCATATTGTTACAGCTATTTTTTAGAATTCATTTAGAAACTTCAAGAAGAAACAAAAAAGCAAAACTGAAAACATGTGAAATAGGAAAACTAATTTTCTTCATGCTGAATTGTCCTCTGTTAGCTAAACCAGACAACAGCTGAAGGGGTTGCAATTAATAAAACCTGCTAGACAAGAAAGTATGAATTGGAGATGGATCAGACCATGCAGTTCATATATGAAATGAAGTCTATAAGTTAAATTAAGTAAAAGGGTGTATGCACTCTTTTGAGAATGAAATTGTTATCATTCAATTTATACTTTCTATTGCCAAATGAGAACTGAAGAAATACAGCTAGTGCAGGCTGAGTCCCTTTAACATCAGGTGCAGCACTCTAAAGCCAGATCTCTTTGTGCACAAGAAGACAATATCACATATTTTAAAACAATAAAATCCGACGCTCAGACTTGCTCCACTGCTGCTGTGGGACACCCCCTCGGCTTACCCCCACACTGGGAGGATGCTCACAGTTGTCAACAACTGGCTGTTTGGTGACAAGTGAAGAAAATACATTTCTGACTTGTTCTGAGCTGTCTTGGTCAGGTGGGATGCGTGACCCTACTATCCCTCCCTACAAGGCTGTAACCATATTTAGTCTCTCAAACCACCCTCTGTAGCTTCAAGTATGCTGCACCGTTGTAAAATTCTGCTAGGAAAAAAATGAACAGCAAAGGCAAAAGCAGATTTCTGCAGGAAAACGGTGCTGCACCCCTGTTGGTATCACATAATTATGCATGTGATCCAGATCATATTGCACCCATCATTTGGAAAAGATATCACATGAACGTTTAGAAGCAGCACAACAGATATCATTAACAGTTAAAGACAACAAGAAAAACAGGTTCTCTATGTTTTTACACTCATCAGAGAGTGGGCTTTTGTAAAAAAACAAACCAACAACTTTCTACATGATGTTTCTGCCAGTTTTATTTCAGCTTTGATTCAGATTGGCAGGAGATGTGCATCAGCAGTGATTTCCCTGCTTTGCTTTGGATAGACTGCATCTCCTATAACACAAGGTATTTTGGTTATTCATCCCCTTGAGCACAGCACCTGGCCACTTGCAGTGCTTTGCAGCATTTCCCGGCACAGAAGATAGTGTTTCTCAAATGCCACATACAATATGCAGGCTAGTAAAACCCTGCTTTATTCCAGGATGACCACACCACCTGAATTTACTGCTGGTATGTCAGAGATTTCACAAAAAAACACATCAGCGTTACCCCTGAGATTGCAGTACATCCTGTCTCCTATGATATTTTATGGCAGATAGATTAAAAGGGGAAAAATCAGGAGACCTCAAAAGCTTTTGTGGGTTTTCTTACCTCATCTGTATTTGCAAAACATCTTAAGCTGGGTCACGCACCACCTTTGTTTTTATGTTTGGTTTTACAGTAGAATATGCTGTTTGCCATAAATAATAGAACTGAAGAAGAGAAAGTTATCAGCAAGCCCTCTATGGCTGAAAGTGATAAGACATCTTTCCAGTGCTCATGCAGTCAGAGGGAGATGTCCTAATACAGATGGGGCAGGCAGCAAAGTCTGGTTGTTGGGCAGGAGCTGTAAATTGACTTCAGGTTTTAATCATGATACAGCCATTGATTTTCTTGATGGCCTTCTGCAAAACTCACCTGCTTTTAGCCTTTTGGGTGTTTGGGGTTTTTTTTCTCTGCATAAAGCATACATAAAATCCATGCTTGCCCAAGAAGGGCGCTGAACCGATGGATCACCCAGGGCTTTGTGCAGTTACTGTGCTCTATGGTGATAATGGGATGTCACCTTTTGCTTGAACAATTTCTTCAAGAAATAAATCTTTGCTATGTGAAATTCCTTCATTCTCTAACGTAGTCATAAAAATACATTTTAACCTCAAAGCAAAACATTAAAAAGAACCCACCTGCCCAAAGGAGAGCAGCAGAACTCCTCACAGAGTGCCCATGTGCAGGCAGGGTGCATGCCTCTGCCCAAAGGCAGCTTTGGAGGCAATGCCCCGGTGCTTTCCCAAATACTCATGCGAAGCAGCAGCATTCTAAAACCCTTTGCACTTTTGAAACCCCAGAGGATAATTTACTTACTGATTAACTGCTGGTGTTTAATACACCTGAGTGCTGTGTGCTCTGATGGGGCTGAAGGAAGGAGCATGACACCAACTAACCACAGCCCTACCCCCAGCCACTTCTGCACGCCCCTGGCTCCCTGCATGCCCCTCCAGTCTCACTACATGTCCACCCAATCTCAGTACCTCACCCTCTCCCTGCTCCCTGCACGAGACTAACAAAGATGTTTCAGAACAGTACCTCCATCTCAGCTTGTCCTGTGTTATCATTTTGGGGGGAATTGTTATTATCATGCACACATTTCTATTTCGCTGCAAGAATCCAATGAAATGATGCTAAAAGAACATTTTTCCTCCCTTCTCTCTGACAACACTTGATGAACAACTTATCTTCCTAGGAATTACCTTTATGAGGCTCATGTGGAGAATACTGCACACACTTTGACATCATATAAATTAGAAGAGCTTTACCAGCTTATTGTTCGTTAAACTGAAAGGAGAGGCAATGTCTCTCGCTTTCTTGCCAGTTCCCAAGGATTTTGTTCAAATTAATCCTGCATTGCAATTCCAAATGACTGGTTTGGGCCTGTTTTCTATAAGGGAATCTGTGATAGATTGCTTCTGGAGGAATTTCAGGCTGTGAGCACAGGATCAGGAAACCAGACAACCAAAACCACAAGTGTAGGAAGAAACATATTGGATTGCTTTCTGCAGGATGATGGTGGCCAGCATCATGGGCTTCAGAGGGAACTGTACAAACTTGCCAGGATCTGAGACTAAATGCTGAGGTACTGGCTCCTAAGAAGCCTTATGCTGCTGTGGGTTATCTGCTATCGTCACCCTGAAGAGAATGTCCAAAGCAGCGCTGCAGGAAGAAGTGTGACCCTAGCAGAAACCCTCAGTTTCAGGAAAAAATAGTGTCCCTGTGTTGGGGTGAAGGGAAGAAAAAGAAGGGGGCAGAACTACTAATGCCTTTTCTTATTTTATGGGCAAATAAGATGCCAAATAGACCCCGTTCCAAGCATTATTGCTGGAGCTAGCATATTTATTTCACCTCATTATGCACAGTGCCATGCAGGGATTCCAGCACAGAACTATGCATGGGGAGGGGTCTGCTGGTGTGCGCCAGGGCTGGAGCGGGGAGGCAGTGGGTGGGAGCAAAGAGGAGGTTGTGTTTGCTGGGGCTGAGCGTTCAGGGCATTTATAGTGTTTAACTCATGGAAAGATAGGTTTTTCCAGAGATGTCATCACAAATTTACTTAAAGTCTAAATTTTGCAGGATACCTGAAAGTTCAGACATTAAACTTTGTCTACGTTTGAAAAAAAACAACAAAAACCAAACCAAAAACTGAAGAATGTATACCTGCCTATAATTTAACAGCTTCATCTTGGATTCTATTTATATAGTGGAAAAAGAAAAGGCTATGGTAGGCCTCCCATGCAAGTCTCTCAGGTCTTAGGACAAATTCTCCCAGCCTACAAAGGAGCACATTTTAGCCCTCTTTTTAGCCACACTAAAATGTATTACAGGGTCCTAAAGGTCAAGCACCTCTGTGCTTTTTATTGCACAAGTGTCGTAACAGCTCTCCCAGTCAAAAGTCAGATGAGAATTTTGCAGAAGATGCACAAACAAACTCATTAGTCTTGCAGGTTCAGGGTGCTAAATAACATCCATAATCTTTCATTCCGCATTCTATCCTATTACCTCCAATTTATATCATCTTCCTTGTTTTACAGAAGCAGCAGTCTGCAGTGTAAATCAGAGCCAACACAACTACTTGCTATGGAGACTTACTCTTCAGTGCAGAGTTTGTTGACATGAAAAAACATTTTTGCATTGAAGTCAAAAAAACAGTCTCTGAGGAGCCTCTTCTCAGCACTCAAACTTGTAACAACATGGCACGGTATGAAATGAAACATCGTGCAATTTCCTTCTCTATACAGTTGGAAAGGTTTAACTAGTTAAACCAATTATTTTGCTATAATAATATGAAATTAAGTTTTCTTTGCTTAAAAATAACAGAAAACTGCAATCTAATCTTGTGTTTAAGTCTTTATGAAGGATATACAGCAGTGCTGCTCTAGGGCAGATATTTAATGAATTACTGAATAAGGCACTGCACGCTTTGGCTGTGTCATTGCTGCATATTCCATCACTCTTTACATATCTTGTTACAAATTACTGCCTGTCCCTTGGTGTTTACATACGTTACACGTGTACGAGGGTATTTCCTAATGGCCTGAGAGGGCAGGGAAGTTTTACCACTTTTGGTAGTTTCCAGAACCCACAGCCAAGTGGCAGGATCAATGCTGCAGGACTCCTTAGCTGCAGCTATCGCTCCGACCGCAGGCTCCTCTCGGAGAATCAGCTTCTGTGCTGCTGGAGCGATGGAAGCAGCGCAGAAACCTCCAGCTGGAGAAGGGCAGCTTCCCTCCCCACCGCAGGGAAAAGACGTGCTGGTCCTCACCAGCATCTCAGGGCTTCTGCCCTTGTCATCAAAAAACTGAAGTGAATTTTGCTTTGTCTTGTGAGAAGAGATGGATGGGCTAATATGAAAACAAGATCAGACTCCAAGCCTTTTTCCATCCAATTTTTGTTCAGTTAGGTGTGGAAGTCTAAAGGGACATGTTCACTTGGCCTGGATAACGCACCCTTCAAAACCAGGCAACACCACAGGGCAAACATGTTAAACACCAGAGTTTCCATTGATATTTTAGATGAGCTCAGGTTTTGTTCACATGCTCTTCCTTCTACCAATCTTCGTCATAGTTTTTAAGGGTCTGTACAGATAATGACTACAAAACTATACCTATACAGCTGTCCCCTTTTCTTAAACAAATGCTGGGTTTTGTACTCTTAAGCAGTTGCTGATGCCTATACTGCAATTAAAGTTAAAAGAAAGCTGAAAAATTACATATATTTTTTTTTTAATGATTCTATCTGACAGGGTAACAATAGCATGGCTTCTGCTGTCATAGGATGGCTCAGGGTAACACTTTACCTTAGGACAAGTTCTCCATGTGATCAAGGCTCAGTCTCAAATTGCTGTGTACACACACACACACCCACGCACCCACCCCTAAAAGAGCTTCTCTGTCTGCACATTCTTCCTATAATTCATTATTGAAAACTCTTCTTTTCAAAGCGTGCTTGCTAAAACTCAGAGCTTACATGCAGGAAGGCAAGTCTTGTGTCCCAGGAATATCATTTCCACAAAATATACCATTTAAATTAGGTTGTCAGATTTCACTGGCAATTTGAATCTTGCTTCCCGCATTTTCCAACAAAATGTCTTCTGGAGTACTCACATGGTTGTCCTACAGATGCTACTGACTCCCATGCTGCTTGCACCAAAGCGACCATCTCTCACAAGTTCTGTGCCTGTGCATAGTGTGGGCTTTCCCCTCCTGCACATGGCTTCCCCTGACACCTGTTGTGACACAGCTGTGACGGTCCCGAGCCTGGAGATGAAGAACTCTCCTGGAGGTTTGCTCTGTGGTTCCTGAGATACCCCGTGGCAGGGGCTGGGAAATAATCTCAACCGCAGCAGCAGTGAGGTGGCACAGCCTTGCTGGAGAGCCACCACGCAGAGCATGTTGCACCTCCTCATTCCCCACCAGCCACCGATTCGCAGCTCTGAAGATGCAGCTCCAGGTCTGAAAGGTTGGGAAACCACCCCAGCCAGGCTGTACCTGCTTCTCCTGCTGAGGTGCACAAACGCCCTCCTCCTCACCTGCAGTTTTACGTCTTAACCTTCACTGAGGTCCTCTCCAGCTTACAAATTGAGCCGGATTAGCACAGCAGTGCATTTATGTGATTACCTGCTCCAACACCTCCCAGGGCTTGCTGCTTCTTTTTCCCTGGTCTTTAGTCACAGCCAAGCATGCACCGAGTCCCTTGAGAAGATAAATACACGGTCATCCATATAGACTTCTGATCACCGCCTTTATGTTGGGAATTAATGTTTTGTTTCTACTGTCGTCTGACTAAAATACTTTTTATAATGTATGTATTAAATGGTATGTGTTAAATGACTGTTTATATTCTGTTCCATCCTGCTCTTACTGCATTTGGACCGAGGACATTCTGCTCTGTGAACTCCTTCTGTCAGGGATAACAAGGGGATGGGAAACCTGGAAAAATTCTGTTGTCATCGCTTCTGTGCTGCAGTCTGGGAAAGGACACGCTTTTACCTCTCTAATTTGTGAGTCCAGGTAATAATTGGAGAACAACGGTCAAATCTTCCGTCCAACCCTCCCACGGCAGGCCGGGAAGTGAGGGAAGGGTGCCAGGACAGCACCAGGCAAGGCGACGAGCCGCAGCCACAGGAGCAGCTGAGCACGCCCAGGGCACACAGCAGAGACCTCTCGGAAAGCAGCGTGGTGCAGAAGCAAGCAATCTCACCCACAATCTTTTCCATAATCCTGGAGGACGTGTTTATGGACTCCAAATATAACTTTCTTACAAAACAGACTTATCAGTGCACCTGTAAAAATTTGTATAAGTCTCACGGTTACTAATTTACTCATTGCATATTACATTTATTATGTTCTATTTTAAAAACCACTGTTTATATTTATATTCTTTTAAATGAAGTGCAAAATTTCTGACTTTTTTCTGTTGTTCTGACCTTTACAGCACAGCAAGGTTTGCTAGCAAACCAATAATTTGCCCATGCTGCACAACAGCAAATCTAACTACAAAATAATATTTGTGATGTTTATTTATTGCAGATGTACAAACCCCTCCGGAAGCTGGTAAATCCCCTTCTCTGTGTTCAGATATTAGGGGCCACAGCACTGCTTTTCCAGTGCAGGAATAAGGCTTCATTATCTGATACTGGTGATTCATGCTATTCCCAAGTAATCTTTCAGATAAATGATCCCTCCCCATCTCATTTACATAACTATTTTATCACAGTGTGAATTAGTTCTTCACACTTCTGCATAGTTACATCTCAAATACGATTATTTCTTTTTTACTAATAGAAACATCAATCAAATAAAAAAGATCTCTGAACCTCATAGGAGATAACTAGTGCTAAATATCTGCTAATAAGCCTCATATTGATCCTCTGTAAGACAATCAAAATATACAGGTTTTTCCATCAGTTCCTTCATAATGTGAAAATACTGACAGGAAAATCCAAGCCTTGAAACAAGGGCCAAGTGGAGCATAGCACGTGTTTTTTAGGACTCCACAGGGAAAAGCAGCGAGTGGTTAAACCAATAAAACACAACGCAGATGTAAAATCTGAACATGTGAAAAGCTTCCTTGTTGAGTGTCTACAGGGGATTCCTAAAACATCTCTTCTTTCTAACAAATGGTTTCAAACTAAATTTAAAAAAACTTTAAAAATAGATTGTGGAGAATTTGGAGACAAGAAAAGCCATGACTTTCAATCTGGTTTTGCTTAGATTGCTTCCTTCAGCTCTAATCTGAAGAAGGTGTGAAAATAGGGGAAAACAAGGCCAAGATTCCACTGGCCTTGCTGGCGTGCCAGAGCAGAGGGCTGCATCGCTGGAGCACGGATCCCAGATGACTTTCTGGATGTGCTAAGACTCACCATAAAACCATTTTTTCAAGGGTCTAACATAAAATCTAAACATACTCTGACACTGAATGAAGAATATAACTAAAACCATGGCAGAGTTTTTGTGGATGTGAGTGGTTACATTGGCCACAAAGATCTCATGGTTCACCAATGGTACATGTTTCTGGCCACAAAACGTTCTTGTTTCAGCAAAATACTTAAATTTCTTCGAATATAAAAATAGAAAAAAGAAAAAATAATATATGTACAACCTTTTCTGCAAAAAGGACAGAATATGAAGTCAGAGAAAAAAACTAGGTGTACAAAATAATGACAATTATTCAACTGTTCAAATATTTCAATATTATTTTCAATTTAAGTCATTGTTGCTAAAAAGTTTTCATGTCCACAAATTGTCCAAATGCATGCCACATGAAAAGAATTTAAATTCAGAATGATCTTAACCACAAAGAAAGTTTATTGATCAGGTTTTAAATGAGTATCTAATGCTGTTATTTGGCTAGCAATTGTCAGCAGCAGAGTATGGAGAAAAGAGCTTCAAGGTTCAAAACCCAGCACTTAGAGGGAATTTAATTTTCACTTAATTTTTTGTTTTCAGACACTTCCGCCCAGCCCCGTTCCTATCAGATCAGGGTGGGCCCTGGCTGGCAGCACAGTCGTGGCTGTCAGGGCTGCAATGATTCACATTTTCTCCTGTGACAGCCAGGATTGGTCCCCGAAGACATGTCAGTGACACCCCCTCACACCCCGCAGTGCTCTGCCTTGGCTCAGCAACCCTTTACATTCCCCATTTCTAAACGTGATGCTGGCCAGGGATGGCGAGTGGCCCGGGGGCTGGGACACAGCTGGGCACAGCTGCAGAAGGACCCAGGGAGAAGCCTGGGCAGGGATCCCATGAAATGCAATTACCCACCATTAACAATATCTGATTTAAGGTGTTTTTAAATATTTGATGGTAGCGATGAAAGGTAGTAGAAGATCGTGGATAATCATAAATTAGAAGCAATCTTCTGCATGCATTTTTTACCTCTCCTCTTTAATGAACAAAGCTCTCCCATTAACTCACTTTACAAATGCTAGCTGCCAGAAGAATGTCCTTTTTGTGATGAGAAATGCTGGCATTCAGCCTAGTGTTTGACTGAGGTCATTACAAAGTTGTAAGCAGCACATCCCAGAAGAAAGTGAGGACTATGATGTTCAGTTATTTATATACCGCGTGCCTTGCCTTGTTACCATGACACTGAGGCACCCAGTCCTACCTCCTCTCTCTATATACATGCAAGCTGGAATTTCATTTTTTCTGCACAAGCACACACACAGTTCCTTCATTATCCAACAGAGAATATTGGCATCGCTTCATAGAAACGATACACTGACTTATTTCAAAGTGTTTATGCTCTTAACATGTACACTGACATCTCTGGGGTGTTTGGCACCATTGTTTTTCTCCTAACATTACGTGTAGTCTTGCATGAAGGCATAGCATTCACTGAGATGTGAAAAACAGAAAACATAGCCACAGAATCATTAGATCCCCAACTAGACAACTTTGTTTCTGCAATACCATAAAATTGTAAAACTTTGTTCCAGCACTGCTGTCACTCTAGGAGTTCAGTGGGAGATACAGCTCTCCTGGACTTGTCTCTGCCAGAAAACAAGGCTGTGCATTAAGGATATGTTCATTTACATTCCTTTCAAGATAATGCCAAAGTGTCTTTTTTGTAACTTTTTAAAAAACTGGGTGAAATTTGCATAAACTAAATGAAATTACCACCTCTTACCAATCCTCATTTTTGCTGAAATCAGGCATGTTTCCCTCTGTATCCTGGGGCCTTGCTCCTCATGTCCCACACTCCTTCCTCACCCTTGGGACAAGGGTTCAGAGCTGAGTTTCTGTTGAGATATCTTCCAAGCCTTGGTGCCCCCACATAATCTCTGATTTCTCTTTAAACCTAGAAAATATTTACATTTAAATAAAAGCGTGGCAGTTAACCTGTCATGTGACTGGCATCCAGGTGGAGCTCAGCCTTTCCGACTCTTCGGGGTTTGTCTCCTGCAGATCTCTGGGCCAGGACACCTTTGTCCATGGCATGTGGGAAGAAGGAGCTTTCACCACCTTCCTCTTCCCCTTGAAGGATTTTCATTCCTTTGGAATGGCCTCTGTGAAACTATGTCAAAACAAACAGCATTCCATAAATTCAATTTATATTTTTTGAACAACAGAAGAAAACATATGCAAAATATACTTGGGTTTATTATTTGAAAAACTCACACTAGGCAGCTTCACTTTTGGAGATTAGGAAGATAAAAAGTAACAATCTCTCTCCAGAAATAAAGCTAATTTTATGAGCAATATGCAGAAATGCTTCCAAGGTGTATTATTATTTCTGTCTGTGGCTGAAAATCGCACGCCCCTCCATCAGCTGTGTTAAGTCACAGATGCTAAAAAGCAGAGCAGAGCCCATGGGAAGGTGCCCAAACGGCCCCTCTCTCCTGGAGACTCATTTCCTTCTTCACCATCCCCAGCGCTGTGCCTGCACAGCTGGGTACCTGAGTCTCAGCCCAGCCCACGACCCTCCATGGTCACACCTGTGAGCTCTTTCCTGAAGTCTGGATTTACCTAACCTTTAAAAAAAAAAAAAAAAATTACACACACACACCCCCCCCCTATTTTGGAAATAAGACTGTCTGGAGATGGGAGAGGTTTGGATTCATGGGATTTCTCCTCTTCTGACTGTTTTTGCTGCAGCATTTTACATCCAGACCTCCCACTTCCACAGGTGCAAAGCATCCAGGGGACAACTGCAAAGTGCCCAGGGGACAGCTGCAAAGGGTGCAGGGGACAGCCACAAAGGGCACAGGGCACAGTCATCCCCATGTCTTCCCCAAGGTCTCTGCACTGCGCATTAGCAGCCAGCCAGCCTCATACACAGCCTTGGACAGTGGCCGTCAAGCCAGATCCCCTTAACTGCCAGGCCCTACAGAAACTGCCCTTCTCACTCTTTGACCCCAAAACTACTTAATTACTTCTAAAAAGTAAAACATTTTCAGAAAAAAGCAGTTGGGAGGGATGGACACCCACCAGCAGGCTGAAGATCAAGGCCTCTGAGCAGGAGCAGGTTCAGCAACCATGTCGAAGCTGTCTGAACATGTCGAGCATGTCCCAGGCATGCAGGGCAGCCATCAGACGGGGGAGAAATGTTCCATCCTGCTCTGGGGCTGAGCCAGGCTCGTGGCAACTCTAGGTCTCTGCAGGCATGCAGAAGTATCAACGTGAGTTGCGTTGCTTTAATACCCAGCGCACCCCATGCACCCAGCGCACCCAGGTCCCCTTTGCATATGATACTTTTTTTGCACCTCATACACAGGAATGGAGGGAGCTCCCAGGCTGCCTTACCAGCTCAAACTGGGCCAGTACCACAGGGAAACCTGCTTCTGGTCCTTGCACGAAAAAAACAATAAACACAGCCATGAATTTAGGCCAAGCCTTCTTCTTAAAACCATTAATACAATGATGAAATAAATAAAGCAGCTCCACTCCACACTGCAAGCTGGACTCTTCTCTCAGCCTTCACACTCAGCCAAGAACTCCCACAGAAACATTTTTATATCTCAAGACTACTTGAGACTAACCTAAGTACTGCACTTGCACTGCCAAATTTAATTTCTTCGTGGAGCTTCTTAGCTCAGTTATAAGCTTGCCAGCCTTTCTGAGAACCAAGTGCTTTTCAGGCCACTGCCTGGCCTCTCCCGCGGAGGCACAATTAGCCATGGAAAGGCATCTGCCTGCTTGCTGGTAACGAGCCTGCACTTGATGCCCCATCGGGTTTTCCCATTCTTCTTCTGCATGCACAGAGAGCAATTCAATAACTGAAGTACGTCTCCTGTAGCAGCTGCGAGACAGCACCCTCCTGCAAGAAGAGCCCTCGGGGATCCTCTCCAGTGCAGGAGCGGAGGGCGAGGAGGCTTTCGGCAGCTGGGTGCCGGCACACGGAGCGGGCAGAGCCGGCGGTGCCAAACCAGTGAGGCCAAGAACGGCGCGATTTGGGGGGTGCAGCCTCGGCACAGACCTGCATAGCAACAAGCCAGCAAAAAAAATATCAGCCAAGCACGCTTTGCATATGTGAAGGTGAGAGGGCAGATCCTACTAATGCGTGTATATAGATGTAATAAAAATCTCAGAAAAGCGTGCGGGGCAGGGGGAGGGTGGGGCGGGGTGCGGGGAGAGATTACGGTATCCAGAGTAAATTAGAGAAACAGAATTAGAAACAATCTGTGTTTCAAAATGTGGTCAACAGAATGCATCACCATGACAATTCTTGCTAGAAGCAACAAGGGATGCTTCCTGGCAGTGCTGAAGGAGTGCTCTTCCAATAGTGGAGAATCATCAAAATGCAATTTACAGCACCAAAAAAAGATCTGTAGTGGCATTTTGTTGACTTTTATTCTTAAAATGTGAGAACTAGACTGGAGAAGCATTATCTCATGCTGAATTCTATAAGAAACCTGATCCCAGTTCTAATGACAGAAAATCAGAGACATCTTTAGCATTTTCCTTAGTGGTTACATTACCGACAAAGCTAAAATAAAGATCAAAGATTTATATCACAGATATAAAATAAAATCAAATCAGTCTCATATTAAGGCACACAGAGGCAGGCTTTAAATAATAGAAATGGTTCTAAAAGGAAATGTAAAGAAAGGATTAAAATAGCTAAGCACTGAGAAATAAGAAAACTCATTCCTTTGAAAAGGTCATCAGCTAGCCTAAAACACGTAGAAAAAAAGTACAGCATAACAATGCTTCTACAGGAGCTACTCATCTCGCTCAACCAGGGCAGCCGTGTATTCTCTGTTTTGCCTTGCGTCAGGCGTGCTTACGGGTGGCAGGCAGGGGCTAAGGGGCTGTGCAGGGGATGTTGCCCCTTGGGGTGCCTGCCTGCGGGGGGATGAATCGTTCGTCTTCCAGCCTGGAGCTCCCCAAGCGAAACATGCTTGGAGGCTAGTGCCGCCCGGCACGGTCAGAGCCTCCATCCTCCTCTTCTTCCAGCTCCCACCATGTTCCAGCTCCCAACGAGTAGATAAGAGCAGAAGCTGATGCAATTTTAATGATGGCTCTTTCAAAACATCACATTCACTAGGTTGGATGCCCCATCCCCTCAGCAGTCTCCTCGCTGGCACGTTGTATGAAGATCCACAGCCAACAAAAATGGATTGGTTTAATTTTGGGCAGCTGAGAGACAACAACAGAGCTCTTGTGATAGATGAAGTTGTACAAATATGTTCATTTACATCACAATGGGGAGAAGGCTCAGCTGAAAAGGGAGAAAATAAGGTTCAAATCTACCTGGAGAGAAAGCCAGGGAGCCTACCATAAATAAATAAACCCAAAAAAAAAAAGGGGGGGGGGGGGGAAGGTAAGAATGTTTTGATGACAAATTAAAAATGAGAAAAACTGTGGCTATACAGGAGGGGAAAACAGTGATAATGCTTGGTTGTCACCATACGTCAGCACTATACGTATACTTCTGGTGGTTATCATAGCAGTTACCATACAGACAGCACAGGTAATATAGCTGATTGTTAATTATCTCCAAGCCCTCCTTGGATACGGCAACAGCAGAGCATACCCACTGCGCTGCCACCCAGGGAAATCCTGTCCGGCACCTCCAGGGGCTGCACCCGGTGGCTCTGCTTTCGGGGGTTACGACATTTTAGGGAGTTCAGACAGCGAGGATCAATTTCTTCTCTTAAAATCATAAATCTGTACAAGTCTGACTGAATATAAAATGTTCACATGTGGCAGAGGTTGACCTTGAGCTGGAGAAAAGTTTGTTAAAAAAATTTCCTTTTGAAAAAACATAGATTTGGGCTGATCTAAACGTTTCACAACTATCCATCAATTTCAGCAAGTTGTCTTAATTTTTTAGTGCTTTAGTAACAGTTCTTTCTCATCAAAATACTTTGTGTTAAATATTTCATTTTGAATGTTATTCTATGTTAGAAAACCAGTAAATTACTTAGCAACTGAAATGAAATATCTAATGTGAAGTGAATTGAGTATGTTGCTGATTCTGGGATGAAAATTTTTAATCACTTTTGTTTTAAACAAAGCTTTATTTTTTTCCTCAGGCAATTTAGAATTGCCAGGAAATAAAAGAAATATATTACCTACAGCTAGGTACTATATAAGTAATATATAATAGAGTTAGAAGAGAGAACACTAAAAAACTCTATTACGTTCCCATTCCTTTGTCAGAGGCAGAACCGCCTGGTTAGAGTAGTGCTTGTATATCTAAGTAATATCTAATTCTCTCAGAAAACTTATCTGCAGTGAAATCAAAGCCAGCCATAGACCAAGACAATCAAATATTGTCAGGAAACAAACTACTCATGTAACTGGGGGGGGGGGGGGGGGGGGGGCGGGGGAAGAAATGGAAAAAGAGGCAACGTGTATAATATTAATAATTCACAACAAAAAATAATTTAATGAGAGAGTATTTCTTCTTATGCAATTTGAAGTATGGCATGAAAACGGGGGTTCAGGCCTCTTTTGCACGGCACCTCTGATCATTTCGGTAGGACCAAGCTATCTCACCCCCCATTGGGATTTTTTAGGGAAATACCCCAATGACAGTACCTTTACCAGGGACCCAGCGTTCTGAGCTCTTTCCTATGCAGTGGCTTGATATTGCACCTCTCAATGGAATGGCAAACTTTTCAAACAAATTAAGGATAAAAAATGATTGCAAGATATATCAAAGCATAAACCAGATGTTAAGTGCATGGAATGAATAGCTGTAGAGAAAAACTTTCAAACATTGTAAGAGGTTGGAGGAAGAGCTTGTATTTCAAACATATTTTTATCTCTTATTCTTCTCCCACCCTTTTTTGGTGTGGAAACAGTCTTAAAACTCAAAGATAAAGATCAAAAAAATTTTTTTCATTTCCAAATATGAAATGGGGACCTCAGTCTCTAAGCTGTAAATACTAGGTCTGCTTCCTTCAGAGCTCATCCTACCAGAAATCTGCTTTGTAGATAAAAAACAAAAGAAATACTATCAATGTCTAAGCAGTTGATCATTACCTTTTATTTCCCCATGAGATATTTCATATGGTTTGCTCCTCCTTTATGTAAGTGGCCCATCAGACACAAACTGACTGTCAGTATGGCTGGATACAGCTTCGGAAACGATGCTCAAGCATCCGGACTACCAATGCATAACCAGAAAATCAAACCTCCTTCATCCCGGTATGCCTTGCCACCAGTGGGCTGCCCTCGCCCTGGTGTTAGCAAGGGATGAGCCAGGTTGTGACCTGACTGCTATCTGCTGTATCCGAACCAACAGTGCTTTGACACTAACTGCCCAATAACAACATACTGTACAGTTCTACAACATCTTTCCTACCAAATTACCCCAACCGCTCCCTGTCCTCAGTTCATGAAGGCAGCAAAGAGAATTGAGGTTTTCAGAGCCCCACAAGGTGCAAGTTTTCTGACTGTATTATGAAAAACTTCTCTAGAGCTCAAATACAAAGCCAGTCGTTCCCAGGAGTAGCACAAAGACAGTAACAGCATGAGGCTCTGAGGGGAAGGGAAAAGGAGCCCAGGATGGGCACCCACCTCCGCAGCCCAGCACCATGGCTGGTGGCCCGTATGGCCTGGGGCCGAACCCAGCTCCGCTCTGCTGAGCTATAATGCAAATGCATAGCTTGGGCGACCATTTGTAACCACATCTTTATGCTGTGTGAGTCATTTTCATCCAACTGACTGGTAAAGACACAGCCACATTCAAAAAACTGAAGACGCTGTTTAGTGATGCACAGCATACAGCTACACCACGCCAGCGATTCCCCCACCAGTACTTCTGGTCGCCGCCACAGGTTGGGATGCCTGACTAACACCCTGCGCTTGCGGAGGGGAGCCTGGATCTGCGTCGTCGACGCGAGCAGTTGGGACCTCTGTGTGGTGACTCACTTTGTCAACAGCTGAAGTGACAAAGTGTTGAATTTCCTCTACACCCCATGTCATGGTGCATCAGTCAGCGAGGGGGCACAACTCTCCTCTACGCATCCTTCCAGCTATATTTGTTGGTGAAAAGGCAGAAAAACATGCTCCTGTCACATTTTAAAATAAAATATATGTGAATTTTATGAAAAGCACCAGATGATTGCACACAAGTATGGAGAGATATTAATGCAGACAGTGACACCTCCAGTTTTTTTGTGCTGCCTGGAGAACGCACCAGCACGCTCGCCTTCGGATTCCTGGTTTCCTTCTTGCTCAGATCTGGGTGGTTTAAGCAGAGGGAGGGAAGGGCAGGTGACGTATTAGAAACATGATGAAAAAGCAAAAAAAAAAAGAAAAAAAAAATCACAGACAGGCCAAACTCTGGTCTAACTTTTAACACAAGCTGGCAAAGGGTACTGGGCGAAAGCAGAAACACAGGGATATTTTGAAACAATTTCATTTTAGAGAAATTTAAATTCTATGAAAGCCACATTGATGCATTTTTAACAATTTTTCCTTCCCAGTATTTATTTCACATAGTCATTCTTCAAAGTACTTTACAGTCTTTTGACTGAAACCATACATCAGCAACTATAAAATGCAAAGGGCAACACTACTGAAATAAAAGAGACTTTAGATGCAGAAAGGTTTTAGCTTCTCTAAACCTCATTTGTAAGCCAGGGTAAAATGGAAGAGCAAATGGAAGAACTTGATAGCTTCGTGTCAGAAAAGACATGAACCGTGACACAGCAATGTCAGCAAGACTAAAATGAGCTGTTAAAATACCTGGAGTAAAACAACACATGGTTTCTAAAGTGGCAGATTAAATAAAAAAACTGATAATGGGTCAAGAATGATGAAATCTACGCCTTGTTTCTGCTGTGCACTGGGACTTCCACTTTAAAATTTTCAGTCAGAACATATTAGATTGCCTCCAAATTAAAGTGTCAAGGTAAAACTCAGCAAGTGTAGTTCAACAGCTCTGTAAAAACATTGGCAGTAAGGGAAACAAGAAAACAAACCTCCTTCTGATGTTACTTGTAGCACCTGCACCTGAAGAACATGCCTTTAAATAGAGGCACTCCAACAGCATCAGTGTGACAGAGCCCGGCCCCGTAGCAGCCGTATGTAAGGAAGCATTAAGTGCGTGCCAAAAGATTTTAAACAAGATCTTCAGAACTAAAACATGATTTGGCTTTTCCAATAACATATAAAACTAAAACCCAAAAAAGGTGAGGGTCTTTTATTGACCTTCAGGAGAAAAAAACCTTCCTGATAGCTGGTGGCTGCTGAGAGTGGCAGGAAACAAGCAGTTCCAGCTCGTGTGATTATTGAGCAAACTACTTTTTCAACCATTTTTTCCACTACTTCAAGCAACGGCTCAGCACAATTTAACAGTTTCCAATTCAGTAACTAAAAAAGCTCAAGGGTCTTTATTTTTCTAGGGTGAGAAGGGCAAATGACAGACTAGAAGCATTGCTGCTGTCAGGGTACCATAACATTTGTCTGGCACAAAACGTAACGTGTCTCATCACAGACTGTGCGACTGGGTGCCCACCTCTGCGTTTTCAAGGGCTTCTGGGATGGAGACAGAAAGTTCCACATTGCCTTTAAATATCTCAGTAAAAGACTATGGGGAGGAGGAAAACTAACTTTTCCTCCTGACCCTGAATGAGTTCCCTAAAAAAAAAGTAATGACTTAATTATTTTTCAGGAGGTGCAAACAAGCAGTGAATCGATCATACCACACGTACTCCCTGGAATGGCTTCCTCTTCTCTGAAAGTTTAATGCAGCTTTTTGGAAATCTTATTCATTGAAACAAGAGATCTTCCTCGGATCATAAACTCTCAACAGAATCAGTAGATTCTGCTATTTTACTATACTGACCTTTAGACTGTCCTCTGTCTTTTTACCCTTCAGTTTAGATATCAGAAAATATCACGACGTATTAAAGCATGCATGCTTGCATTGCAGGGCCGGTCCTTCCCAGCACCACAGACAGACCTTAAACTCTTTACTCACTGAACTGGAAGTTACATTTTTTTTGAGTGACTGCTTGAAGCAATGGATAAGGAAGAAAAAAGCCCTTATTTATAAACCACTTTTAGTTGGTGTCAGCTATCAAGAGTTTGTTATTTGCTTATATCATTTACTTTTAAAGGCATATTTTCTTTGCTAAGACTAGGTTTTGAACATTCCTTGGTGTTTTAATTGGCTTGATATTTCCATTATTGTCAAAAAGACAACTTGCTCAAAAAGCACAACCCAGTTTCTCTGTGGATCTCTCCTTCTTAGGCTAAAGGCTGCTCACTTTCTGCAGAAGTTTGCAGTCCACTGGCTGCAGTTATTACAAAAACTACATTTGAAACAAGTAAGTCTGGAAAATCCAGCAATCGATCAGTAACAGCCTGCTGGTGGGCAACTGACTCAGAATTAGAGATTCCAGACCAAGCTTTTCATTTCTTCTTTTCAACCAAAGGACCTACAAAGAAAGAGCCAGAAAATAAGCTACAATTTGCTGGAGATCTGTATAGCTCTAAGTAAAGACTTCTTGTGGAAGTTTAAAATTGTTTAAATTTGTTTAAAACAGTTTAAAATTTGTTTAAACAGTTTAAAATTGTACCTTCAGTCTCCAGTTCCTCCTTTCCAGCCATCCTTCTTCGCACAGCTTGGATTGCAAGGACTGCCAGCCAGGAGCATCCAGATGAGTACAGCCCACCCTGGACTGGGACCGCCTGCAGATGACATGTGCATTTATCAACACACAACACGAGTTACTAGGAATTGCTTAGTACAAGGGAACTGCTAGCAAGTAGCAGTTACTTCCATGTAATTTATCTGAAGTACTAAAAACTTTACTCTCTTCTGCACACTCTGCATGTGCCTTGCAATGCACTCATACACCAGTTCAGACTGGGAAAACTAGAGGGGATGTTTGCTGGTTAGATCACTCTGCTAAGTGTTCTCCAGCTTGGTTTTCTGCAAGAAATAGGTTCCTGGCTTGGAGAGCAAATTATGATGCTTCCCACAGCACCACACTTGCTCAGTGCTACCCAGAGCTGCTTCCAGGCATCAGTTACCTAAGGGCTGGTCTCAGGCTGTCCTGCTAGGCACCCCCACACCCCCACCTCAACAGACAGCATTCTGCAGCAAAGGTTCCTGCCTTTCAGTTTTCAAGAATTTAGATAGATTTAAAATTTCTGCTAAATGTCAGTCATTTTGCAGTATATAACCAACACTGTGCATTTTGATTTTCTTCCAGTATCTTACGCAGGTTGGAAATATTAGGATCTGACAAAGCTTATCCATTTTGAGATGCTTCAGGAGAAAATAAGGAAGGCTGGGATTTTTTTTAATACCAGCAAAGAACAGTTTATTTCCTTCAGTAAATTATAGGTTAATGGCTCTGCATGAGAAACAAGGATAATGGGCAGTTCTAAGCAAGATTCAGTATTGAGGTTGCTTAAAAACTGAAAAGAAGGTCATCACCCAGGCAGGTTCCTCTGCAGTTTTGTTTTATGTAGCTTTGCAAATCAGAGTTCTCTTCATCCCCCAAGTCTCTAGTGTGAGACTAAAAGACATGAAGTCACAACGCTGAAATTTTACATTATTATGTTCCCCATCTTATTATCTAAATTGCTATGCCGTGAGTGAATTTAAACCAGAAGACTATTGACCTACATATCTGACTAGAACCACTTTTTTTTTCCAAAGCCTAGTATGTTTATATATGGCTGAAATAATTTGGAAATCTGTTTACAAGCTGTCCAATGTAATTGAGAGGAATTTTTCTTCTGCCTTTAAGGTCACATACTTACAAAGGTGAAATTTGCTGCAGTAGCTATTTTAAAAGGATCAAGGACGGAGAACAATTACTTGTAGACTGGGGACCAATAAAGGGAAATCCACAGAGGACTCTAAAGACTTGAGAAATAATGTAGGTGATGTACTTAAGAACAGAGCGAGTCAGGAGAGGAGAACCTGGAAAAAAAATGCAATTTCAACAGATTGTATATTATTAGATTAAAAAAAAAATTAATCGCTACAATTTCACTTTTTTTTTTCCTTTTTTTTTTTTTCCCCTTCTGCCTATCAATTTTAACTGGTTGTGGGCTCAGGTCAGCATTAGCTGAGGGGCTGCCACTGCCTTGCCTTTCATATGAGAGGCATGACCCACAGTTATTACTGGAAGGTGAAAGCTGATTATATATTCTCTGTGGATTTAGTGTGTAGGAATTTCAGTGCACAGTCTGAGCTCTAACATTTTAAAAAAGTTTGGCAAACATTTCATCAGGCAGAGAAGTACAGTGACGAAGTTGGAGAGGTCAAAGTGTGGGACAATTAGCAGGATATCATTCTGTAAATACATTAGTAATAAAGGAAGACCAAAAAAGGAGTGGGAAAGTCATTAACCAAGTAATCCGAGTGTTTAACAAGCTTTCTTTTCTTCACTCTTCATGAAAAAGGCCAACTGAGAGCAGATGGTTGGTGCAATAATACTGTAACAGAGAGAGGGAAGATTGTAATCTCATAAAGAGGGAATGGTGAGAGTGCCTGGCTAATTTAGATGTTTTCAAATTGGTTATGCTGATGAGCTTTATCTTTGCATACTTAAGAAACTGTCTGAAATAATATCAGAATCTGGACTATTATCATGGAAGACTGAAGAGGGAAAGATGAGGAAAGAGTAACCACGTCTTTAAGGAGGAAAAGATAGTGCTTTACATACCAGCTCCCAGACCATCCATTCACAGAAAAATATTAAATCTTTCTATAACAGCAACAAGATACAAGGTGTGAGCAGCAGCAAACAGCATTTTTTTGATTGCCCCATACCAATTGCATTCCGTTCTATGGGACATTAAAAAGGCATAGCTTGACTTGAGCCTTAGCTATTAACATGGCATTTGGTGATACGTATACGGGCTACAAAGCTTGCTAGAAGACCATTCATTTCCTGAAAACAGTTCTATTCAAAATGAAAGGATGAATCAAGCACAGTTTCAAAGAGACCTGTCTTGAACTCAGTATTATTAATTTTTTCATTAGTGACTTGGATGATGGAAGAAGGAATGTGCTTGTTACATTTCCTTGATAACACTGTGCAGGGAAGGACTGCAAGCACACAAGAGGACAGGATTAAAATTTGAAAAGGTCTTGACAAATTGCTGAAATAATCTTTCAAGAAAGCATGTTATTCAGGAGAGACAATACAAGATACTATAGTTGGGCAGAAATAATCAACTGCGTAATTACAGGCTGGGGAACAACCATGCAGATTGGGGAAAGGGAGCTGGGGATGGCTGCTCTGAAAGAGGCAATCGTTCTGAGATGGTAAAGTCAAGTGTGGCTAAAAGAAGATATGAGAAACAATCCTTCCACTAGGTTCAGTCCTAAGAAGTCCACATTGGGGAAGTACATTCTGTTTTATATACTATATGTTAGCAAATGTAGAGGAATGTAGGAAATCAAAAAATCCTACTAAACGTAGGAAATCAAAAAAAGGACAAGGAAGGAGATCAGAGGTCTAGAAAACATCACCGAGGGGTGAAACAGTGTTGGGGAACTGAGCCTTAAACCAAAAAAGAGAACGAGGAGAGAACTTAGTCGCTTAAAATATGCTCAAAATAACAGCTAAGACAAAGGAGTGACCTGTTCTTCAGGGTTTTGCCCTATCAGCCATGAACTGGATGAAGAAAATAAAGTGCACAAGCCTGGGAAGCCCCGCAAGGAGCGCACCCCGTGGGGCAGAGCTCCGGGTGCAGGGACTGGGTCCCCACCGCCACCAGCCACCCTACTGCCACCGCTCCGCCCTGCGAGACAGGAACCACGCAGCGGCCCTGTAAACTTTTTACCAAAAAAATCTTTGAATATTAAATGAAAAATTCAGGAAGGTCAATTAAACTGTTCATGGATATTTAATAATATGGAAGATGAGAAAAATAATCAAATAAGTTACTTGTTCCAAATTATCACTCAGTTTTACCTGTAGTTCATTACTGACTCAGATTAATGAATGCTGCAAAGATATTACTCTCGTATGAATATTCAGACTTTGCTACTTGATTGCAACTTTTCAAATGAAACATGCAGTATATCAATTCTTGATGAATTTTTTAAGAAAGTCAAACGCCAAATGCCCTCTGTAGCAGACCTATCATTTAAGGACATCACATTGGTATACCAGGCGATGGAGAAGCTCCCTGCTGAAAATACAGGACACCAGACAATTGTTAACATGAGGAAACTAACTCAGGAACTGAGCTCAGGATGCATTTCTCCATAGAGCTCACCACACTTCAGCTGCTTTATGTTATAAATAGTGGTAACTGTGAAAAGACCTAACCCTCCCCCCAGTGTTTTGTGGGCTTATTTTATTCATTTTCACCTTCAGGAAAGGAGCATTTGCCAGGGAAAATGCTTTTGTACTTAGCAAAAAATAAAACCTGTGAATCACCAGGGAGGCTGAGTGGGAAAGGTCACCAACTGGCTTCTCTATAGCAGCAGACGTTTATTTTATCGTTGTAGGACCTGAACTCGTTCATGTGATCATCCAGCTTTAGATTTTAATAGACAGGATTTTGTGAAGGTGAGAATCTTGTGTTTCTTCAGGGAGAAGTAGAAAGGAGGTGACAAACAGCACGCTGTTCAGTGCCAGTGCTGATTTACCTACCCAGATATTGCTGTATGAGTTTATTCCGTTTGCTTGGCTGGGGAAGTGGACCAAACCAGAAACCTTGGGATGAGTAACTGCAGTATAGCACACCCTGGGGAAACTCCTCATTAGCCCAGTAAAGGTTAGTTTCTACCTGTCAGCAGTTGTGTTTAAGCCTCTCCAGGAGAGATGAGCTCCCTGCCCAGAGGGATTCCGACCTGTTCTGCTGACCCGTCTCTGCTCCCCCGAGGAGAAGCCCCTGTCTCAGGCAGCGCCTTCCTGACCAAATGCCTTAAGCAGAGCACGAAGAGCCCTCAGAAGGTCCTGTGAGGTTTGCACTTCAAAGCAGACCGGGAAACCCTGACACACAGCTCTTGCAGAGCAAAAGCGCGGTAAGCTTTCTGCAGAACTTTCACCCTCTTGTGCAGGGTCGTGGCATGTGATGGCTATACCTCCCCCTTGACTGAGATTTATTTAGCTATGGGAAAATGGGAAAATTATCTTTGCTAGGCATGCTGTTCATTTATTTACGTGGAAAGACGGGTGACTAATTTCCTCGGTTCCTTTGGAAACCCCAGCCTGCTCAATAAAGACAGCCGGCGTGTTTACAGCTCTGCAACAGCTACACCTTGTAAAGCATGTCCTTCAGTGCTGCGTTCGCAGGTGAGGCTGCTGGAAATAACAGCTCTCAAGAGTTACATAAGAAGCAAAATTTCCTCCTTCAAAGCATTATAAAGAAAGATAAAATGACTTACTTAAAGCCAACCTTGTCTTCACCATGATTTAAACTAACGCACTTCCCAGCTGGAACAGGCTGCAAATACGACACAGCCACGTAACTGCAACATGAGGGATGCAAATTCATTCATAAAGTGTCAGTAACTCAATGGCCTCGGGCCGCACGGCCACAGATTTCTGTGATGGACTGGTTTTGGAAGAAAAAGATTTAAAGGAAAAAAAATGCATTCACCCATCCTGTTTTTCCCTCCAACACCTGAATTGTCTTCAAATTCTACAAAGCCAGATTGTTCTGCCCTCTAAGCTTTTTAATAACTTCCATTTGTTAGTGAAATGCTGAGTTAAATGGCAAAGCTATTTAGTTCAAATGCATTATAAACTCATGACAGTCTTCTTAGACCCTTATCAGCCATTTCAGAGATATATAGCATATTCATAGATAATTACACGCAGAAACATCCATAACTTGCATGCATGTATATACATACAGACATTATCTACTGAGCAATTAAGTAACTAAACCTCTGCAATAAGTATGTTACAAATGTCTTATCTAATTACTCTGCTGTATAATTCCTTTGTTCACACAGGGCTTTTTCTTACTTTCCTACTTTTTACATTAACCCTTCCCCTAATGAAGAGGAGCTCCCTAGCGCTTATCTCGTACAAGTTTGGATCAAATCCACAAAAGTACCTTCATTTGCTACTTCACATTCTTCTCTGTGCAGGTTAATAACAAGAGCCAGGCTCTTTTCCCTTGCTATTCTTTGTTCTTATTTTATTCTCCTTTATTCTTTACCTACTAATATTTCTACCACCTAGGGTCCCTGCCTTTCTTGTACCAATCCAGATACTCAGCAGATCCTGTCAGGTACTGCAACCCATCCAGATTTTCCCATTTTCTGTGCAGAAGGGGACACAGGCAAGCAGGTAAAAGAGCCCGTGGGGTGGCAAGGCAGAACTGGGAGGGACTGGCCGTGCTGCCTGCAGCGTGCAAAGGGCCACAGGGAAATGGGGTTTGGAAATGAAGTGGGGCCTTGAAGAAAAATCCCAGCTGGCAGAAGCAGGGCACGAGCGCAGCTCTTGTGCCAAGTTTATTCCTCATCGCCATGCTCAGCCCAGGACTCAGCTGAAATTGCTTGAGTGGTTTTAATCACAGATATTTATTTTTTTTAATGGCTCAGCGCAGACTGTTCTTTCCTCAGTCAAAACCTCTCACCCCCAGACCTGGCTTTTCCAATTACTTGTTTAGTACTTTTCCTACAGGTGAAGGGGCAGCTTGCAGAAGCACTTGAAACTCTCCTTTACTATACATGTGTCACAGCAGCTTCTTGTTCTATTGATAAGATTTTTTTGCATGTAACTGTCCAAGGTTGCCTATTTCTCCCTCTCCCAGGCCACGCCATGGTGTAATGTGCCAGGTGTCACTGTGCCTGCATCCCCTCTTCCACAGCCATCTCGCTTTGGCCAGTATTTCACTGTTTTCCTCCCTAGAGAAACCAGTACAACCTTGCAGCATTTGGCTCTTACTCCTCTTTTTCAGACACACCAAGTTCACTTCATTTTTGGTCAGAATAACCTCATTCAGCAGGAAATTGCCTCCTATCACCCAGCAATCAGGCAGTACCTCTCACTCGCTGCTTTCCCATGTGCTGAGATGTTTCTATGCATCTCTTTAGTTCATTCCTCCATCGCTTGCTGTTTCTATAGAATTGAGTCTGTAACAAGCTTTTCTGTAAGTTTTTCTGTAAGCCCCACAATTAACAACATCCCACTGCACAGGAACTGTGTTTTATGATGCTGCCTGATGCCCAGATTTCTCCACCTGCTGGTTTCCTGGCCAGATGCTGCTGCCAAACAGTTTTTGATGTCCAACTTCTGTCTGTTTGGCTTTAGGAGAGCCCTTTCCTTTAACTAATGTCTTTTTAGTAAGTGTTTTGGTATTTAATTATCTCTGAGTTTCCTCTCTGACTGTAAATTTAGTTGATTTTACAGAGACCAAAATAGATGCAAAAAACTCAGCATGTCTGTGGGTATCACATGAACCTCACTTTCTTTAAAAAAAAAAAGAAAACTAGGTCAAAATCAGAGCTGGGGTGGGTGATTTGTGGTTGCACAGGAACCTCAGGAACACAGAGAGCAACGGGGTCAGATCCCTCATTAGGAAAAGTAGGTGGGCGCAGCAAAGCTTGCACTTCAGAGCGCCTCAAAAAGGAAACAAGGACATATAGCAAGTCATATTTGTCCACATCCAGATTTGGCCCAAGCAAGTACAAATTGCCAAAATGGGAAAATTATATGCTAGTACCTTAATAGATGGGATGAGGTAGAGATCAGTCTGCCTGTTTCTCCCCCACTCTGTTCCACAAACCCAGCAGTTCCAAGAAATTATACTTGATAAATGACTTGTTTTCTTCATGCTGGTGTTCAGGTGTTGCTTAAGTAGGAGAGTGGGGAATTACAGCCCGTGCTGCTGCTGCTATTATTATTATTTAGCAGTAATTCCTCTAACTTTCTTCCCTGGAGGAAGGCACAACTAGCTGGTCTCCTGCTCCCAAGGTCATCCCATCAGAAAATATTAGCTATTTGTTTCTATTAGTTTCAATTATTGAGGTACAGAAAACCAAACAACAGTCAATTTACAGTATTTCATGGCTTGTCTTAAATGTGGGACTGGAACATTTACCCCAAAGCACAAGTAACAACAAGACAGAGTCTTCACGAAACCTGCTGGCACCAGGAGGAGGATGGGCCCCCCCCCGCCGCTGCGCCCGCTCCCCAGACAGGCTGGAGCCCTTTCATTTTCCTGTCCTTTCTGTAGAAACAGGCAACTCAACATACTGAGGGGCTGAGCGGATTAATTCCTAATACAATTACCACTCTGTTGGCCTTTTTTATAGTCCTCACAAGGTGTGAAATAAGTAATTTTCCACAGTTTTACAGGTACAATATACGCACCCCTGATAGCTGTTGATGCATTCCCATGCTACTGCTTCCCTTGCGACCGCATTATTTAAATCCTTTCTGACTTGCGTTGTAATACAACATCTGTCCCCTCTGCCTAGCCATGTAGCAGTGGGCGGTGCGTTATTGGTTTAAAAGACGAGGGATATTTCATTTCAAAGTGCAAGCAGTGATGATTAGATGCGCTCAGATAAGTTCCCCCACGATGTCTGTAACTTCTCAGCCAGTCAGCCAGCTCTGTGTCAGCCACATAAATGGCAAGGTTAGAGTGAAGGACCTGCCCCGAAGAAAGCAGACACGGTCTGCAGCTAGGAGCTCCTCCATGGGAGATGGGAGCCCTGGAGAGCCTGGAGGTGAGCATTACTGACAGCTGAGCTGTGAAAGATGGAGAGAGCATATCAGCAATGAACACCAAGTCCTCCAGGTCTCTCGTCATTTGAGTCTGCAGCCCATTATGTCAGTGCCTGAACACTGACTCAAGAGTATTTGGTCTCAGTCCAGAACTCAGAAAACATAAGAAACACTTGAACATCTCAAGATTTTAACATTAAATGGCTTGAAAGTTTATTTTCATTTTGGCTTTATCTTCCACTGTGTTTAACCTCACTGTTCCCATCTCCCATCACTTGTCTGTGATCCCAAAGACTAGAAAAGATCCTGAAAAGAAAGGGTGATGGGGGGGAGAAGCCCCCTTTGCACCACCTTTCCCCAGGAGCCAGAACTTGGTGAAGGAGGAGCACATTAATGGTCTCAATAATTGCAATCAAATGATGCAAACCAGCAGTGTTGGCAAGTGAGGATTTACATTTCACATGGCAAAGCAGCAAATTAGCTGCTTGATACTACCCTTTTACTGCAAGAAGGATTATATTCACTTCAAATTATCTCCTGAGAAGAGCTATGTGAACACAGTCATCCAAAAAGGCACAAGATCTTCTTTGGGAAGAGTTGCTTCCTTTTACACACTATTGCTATGAGAAGACACAATTGTGAAAAGAATAAGGTGTCTGGGTACATCCCTGAATATATGTTAGTACAAGTATTAAATCAACTGCAAACTCATCTGAAAAATGCTGCTGCTCTGCCCCACTCCTCCAAGTAGTGAAATCCTCGCAAAAAAAAAACCAAAACCCAACAAGTATTTTTTCTCAAATGGAAAGGTCTTGTGCTGTTCCTTTCAAAACATTTTCCCTCTTTTTCCTTGCAATGATACGGAGGGTACCTCTAGAGTATCCAGCTGACTCTATCACAGACAACTAGAACAAAGACTTTTTGAACCTAGTTCAGAGATATTAGACGAGAGCCTAAACACCCTCTGAATGCCACGACCTGTGCCTCCATCCCTTTCCCTAAGCCTGCATATACATACCCTGTCCCGCTGCTGCCTCACGCACCAGCTGCATCCCTGCAATACCACCCTGCTTCCTTTCAGCATTCATGTTGCCCTCCCTGTAAGGTGACATTTTTATTTCCAAGGAAAAAGGGCACTGGTAATAAAGTCTCTCCCTCTGTCCCTCTCAATTTCCCTTTTGGACTTTTAGTGAAGGCCATTTTGTTTTCAACTAATGTATATTTAAAAAAAACCAACAACGAAAACAAAACTCCAACCAAAAAATTCCCCCCCAAAAAAAATCAGCCAGAGAGAATCACCCCGTCTTCAACAACTCATACATGTGAAAGAAGGGTTAACGAGCACACTGTGAGGAATACTGCAAAAGTCATGCATGCCTCTCCATTTTGATGTTGATTATTTTTTAAAGAGATTTAAAAAATCAATCTTTTTGAATGGATTAAATTACATTAAAATCTCACAATGGGCAAAATCTGCTTGATCTTCATGAAAAAAACTTGAACAACAAGCCATCCAGATTCCAGGGTTATCCCACCTTTAGATGAAGCTCAGCACTGAACCGGTTCCTCCATGGTCTGGAAGGTCGTGGTTCTTTGTAGAGGAAGGGCTGGGTTAGGCTTCTTTCTCCTGGCAAAGAGGAACGACTGTCTTGGCACATCTGGGCTCTGCTCTCAGGTCCCTGGCAGTAGCCCGGCGTGGGGGAAAGCCTGCACAACCTGCTCCCTCCATGGAGGGGACAGAGTAAGGTATGGCAGAAACCCTGGAAGGAAAGAGTGGGAAAAAAAAAAAGAAAACACGGCAACAGAGACAGCAGAAGATGCTAGATGCTGATTTGTGTTACAGCCATGGTTAGTGCCCCTGAGGCACGGTGCGTACAATAAGTTGGCAAAGGTTAGGGATTGCCGCGTGCAGGGGCGCGGTGCCAATATTTACATACTTACTTCTGAGGGTTTTCACTGTTGATCTCTGGTGTGTTTGTGGACTGTGCTGGGTTCCTGGTGGGAACAAAGAATCCCTTGAAACTGCACCATCAGCTGAACAGCAAGGCTTTCCAATCTGTGACTCAGGAGAAAAAGAAAAGGAAAATCATTTAAGGTGCAGATTCCACAGAAAACACTAAGATAGTACAGGTGGGAGGGAGATGATGGTGAGGCACTCCCTGTGCTTTGTAGGGCTTTTAAAATTTGACTCCTGAAAAACTAACCAGCATGCTAACACTCACCAGAGCGCTTTGCTTCTGTGAGGTGAAGAGGAGCAGGGAAAGTGTCACAGAGAAGTCTGAAGATCTCATATCTTGAACACTTTGGCAAATATTTTTTTCAGATGTATTCTGGACCATTCTGCCAAAGTGGCTTTGAAACTTGGAATGAATTTTATATAAATAACCATTAATAAAGATAGGTTTGTGCATGTAGAGAGAGGGCAGCTGCAGTGGGGAGAAGGAAATCATTCTGAGCTTGTCTGGTTGAATATAAATATTAGGATGGGGTCTCAAATGTACTTAAGATCAGGTAGCTGATAAACTTTGACATACAATGAGATTTTCCATTTTAGCACTGAAGGTATTTTTACTGGCAAAACAATAAAAATAGGCTTTTAGCCTCATTTATCTTCTCTATGTTTAGACATTTGCAATTTTTTCACCTTTTTTTTCCCCTTCATTTTATTGTTTCTCTATTTTCTTTTATACAGAACACTTAGAAATCCCTGCAGGTTCTGGTGATCTTTCATGGCCATTTGCACATCTTATGTTTAGAAAGAGGAATTTTGATTTGCTACAAAACTATAGGGATTATACTGGTTTTTCAGTAAAGCCTGCCCTCAAAATAGTTTTCAATTGGCTTTATAACTATTCAATATTGCTATAGTATTCCCACCATTACCACAAATACTGCTGCCATCATTATCCAGTTTGCAAGAGCAAAACTGAGTTTCAACTGTTCACACAACATGTGATGTATTGGAAAAGGTAAAGCTTTGTAATACACCATGAATATCAGTGAGAGTTTGAGGTAAATTTAAGAAAGGAAACATTCATATTATATTTCTAGGCAAAGAGAGTATGCAAATAGCAAGATTGATTTGCCTACCCAAGAATTTACCACAGGAAATGGAGAAAAGCCCAAACACTCAGCAAACTGAAAATACACTGTGGCTAAGGGAAAGGGAAACATCAGAGGGAAACAGTCCTGAGCTGAATCTAAGGAGATTTAATTAAATTTTATATATATTTATTTATTTATTTCTAGGCTTCTCCATTCTTGGCTTATTTGTGCAATGGAAAAGTGCAATACTGGAGGTATTCCTAAAGTAATTTTTCTCTAAATGTTATTCAAATTATCTGTAGTCTAAGGAACGTGATAGGTATGAATTATAGCTCCTAGTATTAAAATACCAAAACAAATTATTAGCATATAAAATTGATACGATTTATTCAGATGCGTTACTTTGAAATATGGTACATAGCACAGTGCACCTATCTTGAATCATAAAACTTGTCAAAGGTACCAAAAGTTTATTGCCTTGGAAGATTCATGCAGCAACACTGAACACTTGATTTAGGTCTGAACAGCCTTTTATAATTCTTGCAGGCATGCAAGCATTTCAGAAGATTTATTTAAATAAAAAAAATAAAAATATTTAGGAAGATAAAGCAGCCTTTTCCCCTAATCAGATGAGACAGAAATTCTTTCAAGCCACTCTAAGGATGGAATTTTTTCATTTTTCTTCCTATAATTTTATACTACAATAAATCTTTCCACGTGAATTAATTTCTTAAACATAACAGTTATTTATTAACACAACAAAGCAAGCATGTTTTCACAGCAGCCATGTACAAGCAAGAAGTGCATTATATCCAAACAATGTAGCGACACATCTTTGTTCAACTGTCTCTGCGACAGAAAGTTGTCCAAGAGCGTGATGCCTCCCACAGCCCCGTGCACCTGCCCAGCTGCGGCTGCACCGTGCTCCCGCCGCACCTCCTTGCTGCCAGAAGTGGCATCACTTTCCCCAAACCTACCAACACCTGCTCTCCCAGAGCAGTGAATGCCTGCGATAATTTGAAAAAAAAAAAAGCCCAATTTCTTTCACTAACATACTTCTGATTGAGTTTTTGTTGCATGAACAAGGAGAAAAAAATTATAACAGGAACATTTCTTAATACAATGGAAATGTGAAACAGAGAGAAACAGCAGCAAAGAGAATAGGCCTTAATAACAAAGTCTCTGGCAACGCAATTTCTGTGTGGCTTGCAACATAATCATGGCTTCTCCTGTAACAGCCTCAGCCTGGGAATTACCCTTGCATTTGCATAACTTTCAATCAAGTCACAGAGAAACCAAAATTCAAACTGCTATTCTTAAAATGCATATTCTCTAAATACACTACTCCAGCTTTGCCTAGATGTAGCAAGCTTCCAAATACAGAAAGCCAGCCTGTTTTGAGCGGGATCTGTTGTAGAGTCCATGCCTTTTTTCTGCAATGATTAAAAAGATTAACTTCAGTTGTCAGTAACTGCAGTGAAAGGCACTGAAGGCTCAACTCTTAATTACAAAGGGAAACATAGAAATGTGGCAATTAACCTTTATTCATGCTAACAGCAAAAAGGCATGGCTGGAGGCTTCTGTGTTTGTTACCGAGGAAGAAAATCTTTGGTATCTGCAGTGAACTTTTCCCTTGATGCTGGCTGTGCCTGAGAAAGGGATTGGTTTGTTGTTGATTATATTGCCAGATAAAAATGCCATTCACAAAACCAGCAAGTTCGAGGCTACAGAGAAATTCCATTCTAACATCTTAATAATAGCTTAATTTTATCTGTTTGAAGTATGCAGACACAAAATGCAAAAGAGACAAAGCGTCAGTACCCTTCCAACTTACAATACACTATAATTCTCTGCTTCTACTGCTCCCAGCTGCTGCTCTTGGCCACTGGACGCTGTGCCCGTGGGTTGGTGAAGCCCTGGGGATACACATGGAAGCCAAGTACGAGCCAGTCTCCAGGTTTCAAAGTGCAAGTGTCTCATGGGAATTAGTGTTTGACACCTACAGATTTATTTAGGTACCCAATAGAGGAAAGCATCTTTTTCCCCATTTTGCTGGGGGCAGAAAGCAGACAGGGTGACTTCAAATGACCAGTTGAAGCTCATTTAACAGGTGCTGGATTCATTGCACTCACATCTATCTGTTTGGATCAAACGTGTAGGACTATGTCTCTAGCAATGCGCTCTGAGCTCCAGCTCCAGAACATCCCTCATTGCTGGTAACACCAGCAGCCATAAACAATTTATTTTCTAGGACCTGAACTGCAAATAAAAATGTAAGGGACCTCCAACATATCCAAGCATTGCTTGTGAGAATGTTACAAGGAAACCACCTTCCAGGAAGAAATTAAAACTGCCAATATTTATTTCAAGCTATTGAAGCCCACTGGCTGGAGGAAGGCTCGCAGGGGACAGAAGCCCTGGGCAGCCAGCTGTCAAAAGTTACTAAATCCAGTCCGTGGAGAAGTACCAGACAATGATCTGAAGCTAATTCAAAGGCTTTCATGTCTGTAAAGTGTGTAAGGTAACAAAAATATCTTTTTTCTATAGACTGCGTAGCTGCAAAGGTCTTTAAGATTGCCAGAACCCCATGTTACAGTGCAAAATCACATTGCTCTCTTTATGTTAGACCTGTAAAATGGGATACACCATCACAAAAGGTATAAATTTAAATACTACAAGAACTAAGATAATCTCTCAACAGTTATGGTTTGGGCATTCTCTGATAAAAACAAAAAATCCCAGGATATACCTCCCCGAGAAGATGCTCACCAGAGATAACTGCGAGGGATCCCAAGTTTTATGACAGGCCACTGGGATTGCTGGAGGTGATGGCAACTGATGCCCAGTGCTGTGTCTATTCTCTTCTGTTTTAAGCTGAAAGAAGCTACCAAAGGAAGCTGAGAATTTCCTCAAAGATCAAGGCAGGTTTAACCACAGAGCTTTGGTCTGGGGCCAACTCTTGGTTCTTTCAAGCAAAAAACTTTAGCACCAAACATATGGCAAGTGCTCTCTCCCTCCAGATCAATATGTTATCCTATCATTTACGTGAGTGAAATGTATCCAGCCTGTCTCCTCAATTGGTCACAGAACTTCTCTTTTCATGGTTGCAGCACACTGCTAGACATCCATGTCTCCATGCTAAAACAAACTTTTGCAGTAATGCAATAAAGTTGTGGAAGCACAGGTCTTGCCAGATTTCAAAGGCTAGTGTAAATTCATGAATATATGATTACTTCAAAAGCTACTAGAAAACTGCTTGATGTTTGGCACCAATCTACCTTTCTTTTGGCAGTCTACCAAAAAAGCTATGTTTTAGAAATTTTTAACACCAATTATGTTTCTGGGAACTGCATCACAAGGAAACACTTCACCATTTTTCCCTCTCTGTTGGGGCTGAGCACGTGAATGTACCACACTTTTTAGCAACAAGCACAGTGCATGTTTGCTCCATCAAGTCTTGTACAAGACAGGAAAACCTTCTCAATGAGCCTGCAAACGTTGAACCTTGAAAGAAACAACAGCACCTGTGAAACGATAAAACATTCCCAAGGTCTTCTGGGAATTCCCACAGAGCTCAAAGTTAAAAAAAACCAAACCAAACCAACCAAACAAAAAACCCCCCACCAACCCCACCAAAAAACAGTGGGCACTTTCCTAGAATACATTTCATTTCAATTATACTATTAGGCTTGCCAACTGAGAAGACTACAGTGATGTTCTGATCCTACAGTATATTGATATGATGCTATTGCTGACTTCAGGGAACACGTGATCCCCTAAGCCACGCTGTGGTACAAATCTTTGTGGTAGTATTTTATACATGGAGTCATCTCTCTTCTGCTTAATATCTTGGTTCTTATGTGGATCTAAGGACATGAGCATTTAACACAAAGAGATAACTTATTTATGTAGCAGAGCTTTAATTTCTTTGAGGTCACGAGTGTGCTATACGCAGTAAATGTGCAGTATTGCAGTTAATAAGAAGTAGGTTTGGCATAATTTTGTCCAACCTTTCCCCCTCCCCCTTTTTCTATTCATCTTTGTGGCAATTCCTTAAAAAATGTAAATGTTCCTCCCTTTTTGCAACTTAATCTCCATGTGTTTATCAGCTGTAATTGCAGCTTGGTCACAGTGATTAAGATACACAACACCTACTTGTTAATGTAGGCAAGAAAAGTAATTTTCTCTGTCATAATTTCAAAACATTTGTTCAAATTGTAGCCACAAAGAATACACACATGTTAATGTATTAGGTGCCAAAAAAACCCTCCATATGACTCAGGAGAAACAAGCGCCAGCTTGATCCAGCAATGAATTTAGTGGATAACACGAAAATCTGTCACAGTGAAAGCCAACATTTATTCTTTCCTAACGTATAATAAATTGTAGTTTGATAAATATTACATTTTCCTTGATATCAAGAGAATATCCTTTCTGACCTTTAGGGACACAAAGAGCAGGGTCCCCAAAGCCACTTGGGTGCAGCAGGCAGCAGGGTCAGGGCAGGAGTGTGCTTATGGAAACCCATGGTTGCCTAGGAGACTCCAACAGCCTCCTCAAAAAAGCATTTTTCTTACCCTTAAAACCACAAAGCTACCCAATTGACAGGTGTTTCATGAAACGTGAGTCCAAATGAAGATGACAGAAGCTTTAGAGTAAATGAATGAACCAATTAATATAAACTTTTGTATGAAGGAGGCAATTAGACCTAAATAAACTATAGCTTAAATATACTCCCCAATTTGTTCATGTAGTGCCAGACCATATTTACCACTGAGAATAAGGTCAACTTCAAAGCAAAGGTTTAAGGAATGCAAAATAAAAAGCTCTTTATCATTTGGTTGCGCTCAGGAGGCTTTACTTGTTGATACAAGCCATAACCCAGTCGTTTTGCCACACACAAAAATCATTACTCGTCTCCTGGGTCACACCACATTTTCCAACCTTTTAGGTAGAGCCCTGGGATTATTGATTACATGAATCAAAGTGCTGGGGCATCGCTGCTGCCTCCAAGCCAGTGCCACATACCAGGCTGCTGGATGGGATGGAGACCAATGGATCTGTTCTCAGTCTGCTCCTGGGGGACAGGAGGAACCAAGGAAATTGGTGAATGTTAAGTATTTTTCTAAATGGCTGTCAAGTCACTTCCAGAGCACAAGTAATGAAGTCAGTTCTCTATTTTTTTTTTGCATTCAACCTGAAAGGTGGTGAACTTGAGCCTGGAAATATGTAAAAGCCCAGCAAACTTTGTGTGTTTGTGGGTGAGTCATTGTTTAAAATCCCATCAGAACAGAACAAAAGCTTAACAATTTTCCTGTAGTGCATCTTATCCTCCATTAGCCTCTGAGCTCAAACTCTGCTTATTTCAAAACAAAAAAATGCCAGAAGTTGAGGCTTAGAAATTAAACCTATTTGAAATCATGTGTTTTGTATCATCTGTTAATTTGGTTCTTGTAAATCTGGAGTATTTAATCTTATGTAAAAGATTTTTTTTCTCTTTTTTCCCCCAAATCCTCAAGGAAATTTAAGTAGCAGGAACATAAGAAAAATTCCCAAACAAATCACATGCCTTTTCTCTTTGTCAAGGAACAGGATACACGAAGAAAAATTAACATGAACTACAAACTAATGATCCAAGACCTATGCAGCCCCATAGATTTATCTAACAAGTCTAATTAGATGTTATGTAGCACTTTCAAATGCGGCGTGGCAGCTACATACATCCCAGTAAGACATGGCTCTGTGCTGGGTCTGGCTGAGCCCCATAGCACCCTCACAGTGCCGTGCTTGCACTGGCAGCTAGAAAGGTGGTGACAGCACACCAGTGGGTTGGCTAGGGCTGAGCACAGCATCAGGGCCAACCTTCCCCCCGCTTTCTCAGTGGTAGGCTGGGGGTGGGCAAGATCTTGGGAGGGGACACAGCCAGGATAGCTGACCCAAAGTGACCAAAGGGATATTCTGTACCATATGATGCCTGCTCAGATATAAAAGCTAAGAGAAAGGAGGAAGAAATGGGGGCATTCCTTATTTACGACATTCATCTTCTAGAGCAATTACTATGTGCACTGAAGCCCTGCTTCCCGGGAAGTGACCGAGTGTCACCTGCTGATGGGAAGTAGAGAATAACATCTTCTAGTTTCCTGTGCTTCCGCACACGCAACTTCTGCTATTGCTTCATTAAACTACCTTTATCTAGAACCACGAGTGCTTTTGTTATACCTTCTTTCTTCCTCCCCCTCCACCCCTTTCTGTTGAGGAGGGGAGTGGTGGAGTGGCTTGTTGGGCACCTGGTGCCCAGCCATGGTCAACCCACTACAGGCAGATACCAACAAGAGAAGTCATCAAAATCCCAGATGCATTTGAGACTCTCCATACTGCAATGCAATAACAAATGCTCCTTTCCCATGCACACCTTTGGCACCATCTCCCCCAGCAGCTCCTGGGGACACCGGCTGCTCACGGCTGGGGCACGCACTAGCTTCGCTGGGTGAAGCCCCGGCCGGCCAGGCTGGGGGAGGTGGGGAATGGAGTCACATTCTGCTGGGACTGGGCACATGGGGTGTCCAGGGCTTAGCGCTGGGGCTGGTCCTGCCTGATGTCTTTATCGATGATCTGAATGAGGGGATCAAGTGGACCCTCAGTAAGATGTGGCACTTAGGGACATGAGTTAGTGGTGGACTTGGCAGTGCTGGGTTAACGGTTAGACTTGATCTTAAAGGTCTTTTCCAACCTAAACTATTTACAACACTAATACCAGTTATGTTTACAAGGAAGGGTGAAAGACCACAAATTTACTGAGAAAAGCAGAGGCTATCACATGCCATCTCTCTGATAAAAAGAGCAATCCTTAACAAGAGGGAGAAGCTGCTCTCTGCTGTGTCTCTGATCCATGAGGAGTCATGTATAATGTAACAGTGCTGTGGCTAATAGCAGCAAGAAATAATGTACTCCTCTTGTAATGCATACATACTCCTCCCTCTTTTCTCAGCGTAACAGAAGAGCTCCCAGCAATTGATGACTCTTGCTTGGAGCACACATGACCCGTTCCCTGGCACCACTGGCCTGGGGAAGTTTGCTCTGAAGGCCTGGGCAGAGGGAATTACACACGGCATTTATTGCATGGGAATACCGAGTGCTGCTGGCAACCGCCTGCATTGGTCCCCCCATACACCCTCCCTAGGGCTCCTGCAAGAATTGCACCTCTACTAAAATAGCCTAAAGAAATAATAAACAGAGCTCTTCATCCTTCCCACCCTCAGCAAGAGATGCATATTCTTTCTGCTCCCCAAACACTGCGGTAAGCAATATGACTCTTGGGAAGATTTACTCGGGTTATTTTTGTCAACATTGGATAACTTCTCTACTTTGATGTAGAAACCGCTGCCGGAAGCACAGAGGAGGCAGGGAGGTACCTGGATGTACAAAGCCGTAGCGGTGCCGTGGTGCCTGCTGGCAGTGAGCCTCGGCAGCCAACGCATTCCGACAGCTCTCAAACTTATACCTGGAGGAGCTTGTGAGGAAACGGCTGGCTGTTTCTTTACAGCACAAAACATGTTACCTGAGAAGATAAATTCCATTAGGCAATGAAACGTGCTTCATTGCAACAGTAAAATCAGATTTCCAGCATTATTTTTTTTCCTTTCACTCTTTTCTTTTTATAGTGTCTCTTTTTGGTGGCAAGATGGCCTTCCTTGGTCTTTGAATACTCCCAAGAAGGAAATTAAGTCTGCAGTTGTCCAAACATTAAAGTTAAGCGGGTAAAGACACAGACCTAAGTAGGAAGGCTGTGCAGCCTTGTGGCTAAAATCATGTTAACACGATGCAGAAACACACAGCAACTAGAGCAAGTGGTAACAGAGGGAAGAGAAAAACACTGTGAGTGCTCCAGCTGTCTATGGGTGAGGCTAAAATCACCACCTACAATTAATGGAAAGATTCCTAGAAGGGTTTGGGTTGGAAGGGACGTTAAAGCCCACCCAGTTCCACCCCACCCCCCACCATGGGCAGGGACACCCCCATCCAGCCCAGGCTGCTCCCAGCCCCATCCAGCCTGGGCTAGGGAGCTGCCAGGGATGGGGCATCCACAGCTGCTCTGGGCAAAAATGTGGGCATGTGCCTGCTGCTGCTAACGGATCTGCGTGGAGCTTGGGCGAAAGGAAAGAAAAAGTTAATTGGAAAAAAAAAAAAAGGTCTGTTACATTCCCCGGCCCGCTGCCGCGCTGTCCCGCAGGCGCCGGCAGGTGGCGCCGTTGAGCAGGGCACGGCGCGGGGCGGGCGGGCGGGCGCGCCGGGGCAGGCCGGGCCCTGCGGCGGGAGGGGAGGCTGGGCGGGTTACATGGCCGCCTGCCCCGCCGCGGCCCGGGCCGCTTCTGCCCGCCTGCCCCGCCGCGGCCCGGGCTTCCCCGCCCGCGGTCTCATCCCTTGCTGCCCCTCAGCCCGGCCCTCCCCAGGCGCCTTCTGCTCGAGCTGCCTTTACTCAGTGACCAAACTCCTGAGCTGTGCGCCGGTGGCTGAAATACCAGCTCCTTTCAAAAAGCTTGTGAAAGTAAAATGGCCCATCTGAGGCGGCAAACAGCCTGCAAAATGGCTCTCGGTACCCTGCTGCCCTGTCATCCAGGCTCCCCCTGAGGGAACAGGCGCTAGGCCTGAGTATGAAAACGCTGGGCAAACTAGAAAGGTGCCAGCAGATGAAATTAATTGAGGTTTAGTCCTGTATTATCTTTGTAAATTACTATTTTAACATTAAGTACTCATTGCTAATACACATAAGCATTACTCTTCACAGACATGAAGTGTTTAAAGGTATTAGCCACTTAAAAAAAACAGTCTCTCTGGGTTGTTTGGGGTTCGTACCACTGCCGACAGAGAGATATCCTCTACACAGACAATCAGGGATTTCTGGCTGAGCCATACAAAGGTCAACATCTCTTTTGCCTTAGAAACAGACTTTAAGCAGCAAATGCCTACATAAACAGCAATATTATTATGCCATGCTACAGTGGTTTTTTCCACTGAGGATATAGGAGTTTTGTTTTCAATTCCAGTTGTAATGAGATACAGTCAAGACTGCTACCAAGTACAAAAATCTATTTAAAGTATATTCTGAGGCTTATCAATGAAGTTACATTATCTCAAGTTAACGTCCTGTTAAAAGCACATAATTCACTCTTAAACCCTTATGGTCTTCAATGCTATAGGAAAGCCACAGTCTATTTCTTGCTATTTGAGAGTAGATTCAAGCCCTAGAACTCACTATGCAACCTATTTTTCAATAAATAGGGTTTTCACGCTACACTAACACACAGCAGGGTCAGAAAAAATAACCCTCATTTATTTTACCAGGGGGAAAAAGCCACAGACTGAAACTCACCCTAGCTCTATCATCATTATATGCATTTTAGCAAATGTACTTGAAATGCTATGCAAGTTCTTTACTCAGGGAGCAGCATGATAGTCTCTCTTACTGATGGCTATTCAGCATCTCACCGCAGGCGCTGAGCTCCCAATACGAGTTCTCCGACTCCATGAGACTGTCTCCTTAATTACTTTGCTAATATCTCAATTCAGATTGAAACTCTTGTACATTTATTGCTTCTCTAAAAGGAAAAGAGCTATATGCTTCTGCTCACATCTTAGACATAAAATGTATGTGCCCGTGCTCAAAGAATAGCAACACCCCCATCAGCCTGCGGACTAGCAAAGAACAGTCAAAACTAACTCAGAGAATCCGATGCTTTCAGTCTTGGGGAGTTAATCAGTATAATCACCACAAATGGCTCCAAAAGCATTTTAGTTATATATATTTCTTTTCAATTCCCTCGTTGATAAGAAGGGATGTGTAAATATTGCTATCATTTGTCTTTTAAGTGAAATGTGTTGAATTTCTCAAATGCAGAAAGTTAATCCTGCATTGACTCTTGATATGCTCAGCCAACTGTACCGCTGTGATGTTCAGTAGGGCATCAGTTCGTGCGCCAGTGGAATTCACCCACTGATCCCAGTGAAAGATCCCAGCCAGGCCTTAGCAGGATAACCAAGAGCTGAAGACATTCTCCTGACTAGTGAAACAGAAAAAAAATTGTTTCTTTTTTAAAGAAAATGAACAAAACCTGTCTCCATGTTCCACAAAATATACAGATATACATATACAAAACAAACGGTTCCTAGCAGGTTTGTGGATCTTTTCCTGTTTTTTTCCTTTCATATCCAGCATATTCAACCAGTATTAATTGACCCCAAATCTGAAAATACTGTCAGAATAACTAGCAAAGTATTTACTATTCATCAGAAATAATTCACTCAGTTGAAGCTATTACACAGGTCCCACAGTTATTTGCCTCACCAGCAGCGGATACAATCACAAGTAAGGGTTGATCATACAGACAGGAAGCACGTAATTTTCTTCTCATCTGATCCCCAAACTCAGTAATTTTCTCTTTTATAACATTTTTACAAAGGGGAAGGAAGATGATGAGTTGGGGAAAGAATAGGTAACAGGAAAGATAATAGTAAAAATAGTCAGAAAAGATGTGATATATAATTTAATACAAGCGGCAGCACAAGGGCTTCAGGTAGTAGATGATGAACAAAATCTACATTCTCAATATCGACATTTTTGTGCATTTCGCGTCCTTTCTTTTCACTTATTTCGGAATACATTTTTTAAGGATCCAATTCCTGTGAAGGAAGATATTTTTCTTTTACTGGATCCAATTCCTGTGAAGGAAGATATTTTTCTTTTACTGAAGTATAGCATGTTCCTCTGGGTAAAGTGATACTGTCTGGCCATTTGAGGCAACAGCTGAACAGTTTTTGGCAATGCAGAAAGGCATAACATAGAGAAATGAGAGAGAGAGAGAAATAAGAAGTGCTTAACAGAAGTTAGTTTGTCTTAATTAAAAGTTCTATATAATGTGCTTTACTTTGACATGTATTTGAAACCATAGCAACAAAAACCTAATTATTGTTGGTTCCTCTGGTATCACCTACAGAGTCTGACATAAAATGATGTGAATTTATTGAAATTGATATAGCACTATTTTGTAGCCATAGGGTACCAGGAATAGGACTGCTAGTTGGTCTGTTCCCTTTTAGAGGAAATTTTTACTCAGTGCTGTAATTTTCACCAAGCTTCAGCCAGTTCTGACTGTCCACATGTGTTGGAGTGAGCCACATATTTCTCCAGAGACTCTTTCCTTCACCAAGTTATTCACAGACAAGCTGGGATTTGGGAGAGTCTGTCTATATATCATTTTGGTAAGAAAATAAATGCAGTGAAAGATATTTCATCTTTCTAAACACAGTGCAGAACCTAAATACAACTAAAGACGCATAAAGTTTATCTTATTCCCTAAACCCTCTTTCCTTACAGTTGTTATGAGTGCATGGGTGAAACAAATTTCTCTTACCTAATATAACTTCGTTTACTGCTGGTTTTTTACAACTGAAGACTGCTCAAAGCTGAATCACACCCTTTCTTTATTTTTGGTCAACCACAGCCACCTCTCATCTTCCTTCTTATGGATACTGCAAACAAGAGGCAAAGTTATTTCTAACTTATTGAAAAGACTATACTTTAAGAACTAACTTAATTGCATATTTGTCACGTGAATATCCCCCCTAAGCAGCTTGTGTGGCACAAACACAAACTGTTAAGCAGGCAGGCGCAGAGCCCTCCTGCTCCCCTCTGCCCTTCCTCTGGTGCTCGGGGGGGCTTGTCTCAGCAGGAGAAGATACATCTCCCCTCTCCAGCTGACTCCAGGCAAGCATTCATGCAACAGCAGGGACCAGGAGGGTTGTAGGCTGTGTTGTAAAATGATTTTCTGTGAAACGAGGAATGACAGCGTGTGATGGGATGCTGGTAAGATCTCATTACCTGTGAGACCTGAGACAAATCTCCTTCAACCTGTCAAGCTCTAATAAAATGTTTACTGTTGACAGTCTTCTACTGTCACTCCCGTGGCACCAAGACTTTTGTTATCTGATCACAATATTCACAGCATGAAGGAAGAGGAGAGAACTTCCCATCAACTTCATGGTGCCTAAAGGAGGTTTTGTCCTTGTTGATGCCTTCCCTGACAGAAAACTATGCAGGGTTGTGCAGTTAGGGATCTTACAAAAAACCATCTTTGACAGTCTGAAAGTTCTAAAAGCTGGATGCCCATCAGAAACCCCTTTCTTTAAATCAGATTTAATAAATAAATAAATAAATAAATAAATTACACCATCGGAAAGGCAATAGCAGAACAGGCATCTAAATTAGCTTCTGTGAATGACTTTCCAGCAGATCTTTCCACTCCAATCTGTAACAGGGAGCTGAGCTTCCTGGTTTCCGTAGATCAAGATCAGCAACAAAACTAAACCTGGACCTCTTTAAATGGCCCAAGGTGCAGGGAGTGACAAAGTCTGAAGCTAAAGAAACCTCCAGCAATGTTATGCACACAACAGCTTGCTAATACGTGTGAATAAATACAAATATCCTGATTACTATTGCTGCACTCATTTCCAGTCTCCAAAGACACCTAGCATGGCCATCCTTTTCTCTCTGAATAGCTGATCAACAGATTAAAACACTTCCATTAGACTCCTTTTGTTTGAATGTGAACAATTGTGGCGATCTCCCAAGGACTGCAGCTGAGCAACAATATCACAGAACAACCACGTAGATAATTTCTCATTCTTTTGCAATAGGAGCATTTCCAACATATCTGAATATTTCTTCAATTTCCCTGTTATTAATACAAAATAAATAAGAACATTTGGTTGGTAAATTCATGTTTACTGACTAGGAAAGGAGAGGTAAGAGGAGTGGGGAGAAGGGAGCATCTGTGTTGCCTGGAGCAACAGGATGTTCTTCAGGGGTTTCTGAGAGGACCGTTTTGCTGACCCCCCACCCTGACATCCCAAAGGGTCAAGGAAATTTCTGCAATGGGATAACCAGTAAGAGCCAAGATGTCTGTCAGTAGTTTTTGTCATTAAAACAACACAGCAAAATATGTTATTTCAGGGGGCAGTCAAAAGAGTGAGTCTTACTTTGAAAAGAGAGGTGGAACCAATCCAGGACATGCTTTGGCCAACCATGAAAAGAAACCTGTAACGGATCACAAAAGAAACTGCACATGAACCCTGGTGAGAGCATTTATGCAGCTCTGATTTCCACATGGCAAGCCCATGCAGATGGGTGTGGGAGCATGCTGGACTTGCTTCGAAAACCTGACATCTACAGTCCCCCCTTTCTATCCAGGGACACAATGCCCTGTGAGGCATGGAGGTGGAGGACCATGAGGGATGGAGAACACCACACCATGGAGTAAGCGGAAGTGCCAGCAGCCCACGGCAGCTGTGCTGCCCCAAGACCCTGAAACCCTGACAGCCTCAGGGGAGCATCATCCCTCAAAGGCAAACCTATTGTCCAGCTTTCAGGCCCCAATGAAACCAGCCCACGTTTTGCTGGACAAACCTGCATGTACAAGCTGGTGGCATGGCAGGAATGGCACTTGCAGCCTGAAAGAGATATGATCTCTGGTGGCCGGACACCTGACTTCTGGATGTGAAAGTCTTCTTGACTAAAGCTCCCCAGAGGAGTATCCAGACCCATTGCAGTAGCCGGATCCCACTCACTTTGTTTGAAGTATATCTGGTGTTTCCCTTTTTTTGCTTCTCCCCCTAGGTATTTACGCCAAACTTGCAGGGAGGTGTACTTTCAAATTTCAGATTCACACAACTTAAAGTTTTTGTTTCATTTAGCTGCACAACTTCAGGCCTCATTAAATTATAATATATAGTTTTTCAGTGAACTTGGCTAGTAAATGCTGGGATGTTTCTATGTTCCAATGATAAAAAAAAAAAAAAAAAAGAGAGATCTTCCACATGACTAAAAGTTATGGATGTATGAAATCCCAACACTACATAAACCCAAACATTTCCCAGGGAAAGCCAGTATGCTCTTTTTTTAACACATGAAAAATTATCACAATCAAATTCCATTGTAAAATGCACTTCAGAATTTGTTTCACCAGCTTTATTACCTAGACAACTGGGATTTTTTTTTTCCCGAAGTAGAAGCAAGTGCCTAAATGAGAAGAAAATGGATGATATACAGCTAGCAAGTGGTTATGAAAAATAAGGGGCCAAAATTTATCTCTATCGTTACTGTACAAGGAAGCTCATGTGCTATAAATGGATACTATAATGGAATAAATCAGAATGATACCAATTATCATAATGCTTATTCTTCATGGTATAGCCTAGAAATCAGGATTCAGGATCCCATTTTTCTTGGCATTCTAATAAATAGAGCAGAGGAGACAGCTGGCAAGATAATAACCTGTGTGACGGACAGGATGCTACACAGGAGGGAAAAACAGAGAGTGGCAAAGGTTGGGAGACAGGGACAGCGAAATAACAGGGAGCAGAAGTTACAACTTGTCATTTACCTAACCAGTGCCAGAGGGGCGAGCTGCAGCCATCAGAGCACAGCAATATTTCAAAAGGGATTTAAAGGTTAACATAACAGCTTACAAAAATGATTGACCTTTTTTTCCTATGCACAAGGGTGGTGTAACACATAAAGGGAGTTGAGGGAGGCATGCACAGAGGTGACAGCAAGCACTGGCAGAGTAAGATGCGGGATGGAGAGAGTGTTTTTCAGCTTCTGGGGAGAAAGGGGATTGACAGGGACGTCCACTTCCAGCAACACATTTACTGCATTTGAAAGGGAAGGAAGGAAATACATATGGTCTGGATGAGGATCAAAATATCCTGGAAAAAAATTCCTCTCGGGTAGAGCTCAGGGACAGTTAGACTGTGCAGGCGAGGTGAGAAGCAAGGTGAAATGCCAGGAAGAGCATCTGGTGCGTAGTTGTATGGAGTTACCTGGGGCAGTACAGCTGGATGAAAGTCAAAGAACAGATTAGAGCTCCTAAGGAATGAACAAGCTGGAGCAAGGCAGACCCTGGACTGTCATGCAAAGGAACAAGATTTATATTGGCATTTCTAGGAAGAAAAAGGCTGCGATATAAATCCAGACCTCATTATGTGGTAGAGTATCCACACAGGAAAACATGCCTCTCATTGCTGCCCTATTACGGGAACTACTAATCAACAGTCATTTGAAGGTGAGGAAGCCAGTCTTTCAAGTGTTATTCGTACATTGTTATTCACTTATATACTTAAACTGAGATAGAAAATAAGAAAAAATTCAGGTTAAGAAGTCTCATTGAAAGGCAATATACAATAATTCTTAAATACAGGTCATCTTTAAATGAATTACAGGGGGTTATAGTATGAGAGAGAGAGAGATGCCTCTCAGAAGGGTTGTAGCTCTCAGTGGTGAATAAGTAGTATCAAGTGTATTATCCACAAAACACCTGGGGTCAACCCTCACCTCAGAGCTCCCGGCCAGCAGTATGCACCGGCTTCACATCTGAGGTGGTCCTCACCCCTTCTGCCTTATGCAGATGTTTGCTCGAGGTACAGCTTTATGACCAGAGGATGTAGATATGTTGCTCACCGAGATTCCTGTGCGACAATATGTTCGACCTCAAGGAACAGGTTACTATGAAAACCAGACCTAGTAAGAGAGAGCATTTCATTACTTGCAGAAATAAAATCATAATGATACAGTAGAAGCTGGCTCATAAGCCAAAGGTGGCATGTGCTTTGGCTACAGCATCCGTCTCACTGACCTGATGGTCAAGGCTGCGGTGAGAGCATCCCGGCACAGCAGTGCTGGCCCAGTCTCACTGCCGGCCCCTCGTGCAGCAGTGGGGGCCACCCGGACCAAGAGAACTGAGCTGTGTGGCCAGCCAAGGTCAAGGGCCCAGTTGCATCAACAGGATGGTGTTCAGTGTGGAACCTGCCAGCAGCTCCAATCCAGGCAGGCTGTGCTGGAGTACTGAAAACCACAGGCTTCAGCCCTGGTGATAATTTAGCCTAGCTCAGCCTCAGCTGAAGTACTATTTAATTTTTAACTATTTCACATTATGTATTTCATATATTTAAATTCATGGAAATGTTTACTTATATACTTCTATTTCATGGACTATAAAACAATAATAACAAACTCCAAATTAGTCATTTCCCTTCCAATAATAAAGTCACAATGAGAAAAATTTGTAGCTTTCAATTGTTCCAACCAGTGTTTGAAACGACATGAAAATCTCTTCAGCAGTCATTACCACCTAATTGTTTTGGAAAGCTGCAAGAGAATTGCCACAGCTTTTTTGTTGTTGTTCGCTTTGATAAAGAAAAGTTAATTTTATTCAAAATTATTAACTATTTCAATCTCTTTATTTTTAAGAACAAAACTTATAAGTGAATTGGGAAATTCTGTTGAATATCTATCTAAATATTTTTCTACAAAATAAATCATACAGCTCATTCCTCTTGAGCCTTCCAGAGAGCCACTCAGATATGCCAAAATATGTTGTCTTAAGTTCATTGCCAATGTATATTTTGTGGTCAACTGAACATCCATATGCAGTTTTGTCATCCCAGTTTCGTGCTGGGAGTTGTTAAACTCGTGAATTATGCATTTCATTCTGTAAACACAAAAGAAAGCACAATATAATTATCTTATTTGGTATTTGTAAAGATCTTATATTTTACCTAATAATTAATAAAGAGACTGTATCTCATGTATATTATTTGGGGGACAGTCTTATGTTCCTGTCTATGGCTGATGTCATGTAGCATTTGGGATGCCAGGGGAAGGTGCAGAATTTCACTGGCAGCTTTCAGAAGCGCAGGTACAACAGAAAACCAAATGTGAAGTGCTCGAGGTAGAAGACAGAGAAACCTGATGTTCAAGTGTGAGTCTGAGACTCAGAACATCTTGTTCCTAACTGTTACAAATTCCCTGTAACAACCTGAAGCATGAGCAAGGCAGGTAGCATCTGTGCTTCCCCTGCCTTGTCTAGGTTTCGGTTTCTTCCAAACAAGGAGGTTGTTGTTTCTGTCCTCAGCCAGCACTAGTGCTGTGTGGTTGCAATCTCTGCTGGTCCTGCAGGCACTGAAACAATGAAAATAAAGACAATACTTTGTTCTACAAATATGATCCTTCAGCCTTTCTCTTTACACTTTGTTTAATAAATAGAGTCTTATTTTCAGGACTGCCCTGGGCAAATTCCTAGACAGGGTCCTCGTTTTTCCCCTAAATACATACAGATCCAATCTGAGATCAGTGTATCAGAGCTGAGTTTCTCAGGATCAAACTATTCACCCTTATGTCTCATCTCAGACTTAGCAGATGTTTGGGAATCTTAGCCTTAACTAGTTTATCATTATTGTATTGTCATGTCCATTACAGAAGCTGATCAAGGTTTATGAACAACTCTGTAATTAAGGTACCTATCTTGGGAACAGGATAACTCTTTACATCTCCAACTGCTGTTGATTTCATCAGCTCTTCTAAAAGGCCTTATTTCAATTTTTAATGCTCAGGTTCAATAACCATCAACAGAGCCTTAGAGAGAATCACATCTGGCTGCATGCTTATTCTAGATTTTAAGTTATACTAATAAATTGTGTGGTGGATAAACTCTAGGCCCATTCTTTAAGTACCATAATCCTGATTACAAGATGAAAATCCAAAGCTCCTACTGCAATGCACACATGTGCCCTCTGGCAGCTAAGGCAGGATTTTTCTGTAGCTTGGTCGAAATAATTTGTTCATACAAATAGCTTAGTCTTTTGACATTCCAAAAACATGGCAAAAAGGGATAACCAATGCCTGTCTGCTTCTGTCATATCTATGGTAGCACTGTAGATATTATAGACATATAATCAACAGCCATTGTGTTAGTACAACTGGGCAATTCTTATAAACCCTCTTTTGCTGGAGGTTACAACCCCAAGAAGTCAGTCAAACCTGTTCATACTCCTCCCATTGTATGTCAGATGAACTCAGTTAGCAAATAAAATGCCAAAATAATGTCAACTGGCCTCAGGTATTAAGCACAATGCCTCTATGGTACAGAGATCTCATTATTTTCAGTAAGAAAGAAGAAAATATATCTGTTTGAATTTGTTGGGTTTTGGGTTTTTTTTTGGTTTGGTGGTTGTGCATCGTTTTCATTAGATGCCTTAAACATTATGAAGTACTGTAGAAACCGCATAGAGGTGATTCCACCATGCCACTGCTTCTTCCATGTGGAAAAATACTCCCTTTCTTAAAGAATATTCAGGGGAAAAAAAACCACGTTTGATATTTAGCCAACATCCTGGTTTCTACAGAAGTGTTTCAGCAGCAGCCAGCACCTAAGTCAATATGATTCATTGGATCAATAATTCTAAGGTCTGTACCTAAAAGGTTGAAAAATGTGATATAACCTGGCAGAAGAGTAATGATTGTAATGTTCAGCAAAATGGTTAATGAGGCTTGGAAAAAGCAGGCTTTGGGGGGAGAGAAATATGTACAAGTTTAACCTTGCACACTAGCTTCAGTAGAACGTTCCGGTTTTTAGGTTAACTCTAAAGTCCCCATAGGCATCTTTATTTTCACTCTTTTACTGATTGGCCTTTTCCTTTCCACATTTTCACACACTGGTTATGCAAGGGGGACATGGCCTCTTCTCCAGCTCACAAAATCCATAATCATTAGCTGTGGAATGGTTGATTTTGGTAGCACAGTTACATAAAGGCAGAGAAAGTAAGTTCCTTTTTTTTTTTTTTTCCTTAACTGCATGTTTTGGTTTTAATTTCTTTTTTTTACCTCCATCAGTTATCATCTGACTCCAAATTAATAAACTCTTTTCCCAGATCCCTACTTTGTCATACTTTCACTTCTCTCCGATGATGTAATACCATCCTATACACAAGTATTTGTGCTCAAGGCAAGCCAAATAATAGTAATACTAAGACAGCTGAGACTAGTGATATTATTTTAACATTTCATTAATCTAAGGGGAAAAAAAAAAAAGCACTGGCAACTATGATTTCCTATCTTTCTCACTCCTTAAGAAGGACCACCTGGTCTATAAAAGCATTTTACCATAAGCTGGCCCCATTTTTGCATGTGTATGATGGCATCGGCCTCTGTGCTTTGCCTGGGATAGGGGTAAGGTACCCATCTTTAGAACAATAGTATTAGCAGATCAACCTGAAGAGGAAATCTTAGATAAATGATTTAAAACTATCTATCCACATAGTCAAGACTCCACCTTCCTCCTCAACAAAGCACCCACTCTCCATTATCACCAATACATTTTTTCTTTAAAAATACAATTTGCCATGAATTCATTCATCTTCCAGAAGCCAAACAAAGAAAATGTGCTTTGTAACCGCAGTGAAATATTCTGCAATTTGTCCTGTATTCGCCAGCCTGCATTAGCAAGAGATCTATCGGCAAACTCAGTGCCACCAATGATACTGCAAGCTGCACGTTCTTTCCATCTGTAAAGCATCACATCCGTGGTGAAGACAATTAGATGCTTTGGATCTCTTTTCTATAATTCACTTTCCTGTCTAATCAACAATTATCCATAATGAACTTTCCATCGCTAGTTCAAACTCAGCAGTTTCTCTTGCCTTGTGCAAGACAAAGGAAAAACCGGTGGCAAATGGCATATAATGTTTTATGAAGTGATTTCTGAATAATCACACTTTACTTTTAAAGCTGTTTAACAGCCATAGCAAATGGCAGACAAAAGAACTGAAGTGAGGAGTACAACCTATGACAGTGTTGCAAATTCATTTGGAAAACCCCTTTATTAGACAAGGGTCTCCTTGTCACAGGTCTATAAATCATGCAGTAAAAATGCCGCTCGATTGCAGAAGCAAGTAATTTTATAATTCTGTATCTTTGTAGTTATCTGGGTGGTAATAATGGTGTAAAGTAAAAAGAAATATTTTTGTCCTGGCTGAAGCTGCATGAAATGTTGGAAGAGGTTATGAATTGACTCTGTTATTCATAATCTCTCAGACAGAGAAATAACTCTGAGATTAGTTTGCATGGACACCTGAATTAATCAGTAGCCCAATCTCTAAGGCCAAGCTAATCCACCTGCTCTCTCGTACCAGAAATCCCACTGATTTCAGATGCTTCAGAAGTCTTTGAAGAAGCTCTGGGGACAGTCTCTGCTGAGCAGGGCAGGTGGCCAGCTGGCCAGGAGCAAACACTTCTGAGCTTTGTTGAATTTTCATGCAAATATACCTTATCTCACCTCCAAAACTTTGTGGGCTTCAGTTCTGATGAAAGCCTGAACAGCTGCTGTGTTGGCCCTTTCCTCTTGCCAGGTAGGCAGCCTGGAAGCTGCACACCAACCTCCAGAGCTGACGGAGGAAGAGATGCAGCCTAAGCTCACTAGATAACCTGAATCCAACCTGTTATAAAATACTGAGCGCTGTGTACAATATCCAAAAGCTTTGCCGTTGTATCTTAAGGAAAAAACATTTGTCTTAAAATAAAATAATAATAAATAACAATAAAAAAAACCCCCAACAACACAGCCAAAACCCACAGAGACACTGTTATTTAATTCTCTTCACAAGCTCTAGGCAATGTTCTGGGGATGTGTATGTCTCTCGTGGCAGTGCCACATCCCACTGCTGGATTCCAGGGATAAACAACAGCAGGAGGCTTCCCTACACTTAAAAGAGCAACTTGATCTTTCTAGTATGATGCCATCTTCAAAAGCATTTAATGCCCTCATTCTTTTTTGGAGTAAGATAGAGCTGAAGGTAACTCCACTCACCACCTCTAATGACCAAACTCTGCAATATACTTACTTTCAACATACTTATGCTTATTGCAGACATACTGTATCCTTTTGAGGATATTATGTTGTGCCCTTCTCGCAAGTTTTGAACCAGGAATAATTGTGTTCAAAGACAGTGACCCGTGCACTGGTCGTTGTCTGTCATTTTGCTATTGGGAACTGATACTTCCACATCAGTCTCCCCCCAGAACACCCAGATGTTAAAGAGAAGACAGTGCAGTCCCTTGCAGTTAGCTGGCTGTTAAATTCCCAAAGTTTCACCCACATTGCCAGTTAACAGCTGCAGCACTCAGTGAGGGGAATTTTGACTGGAAAATATCTGAACGCTGATCTAATGGCTGCTAATTTAGTCAGCGTCAGATTTTCCTATTGTGCTGAAGAAAAAAACCCAAAACACCCATGCAATGTGAGCACCCTAAGGGGAGAACCGCAGTGTGCCTGCGGAGGGGCTTCTCAAGCCGCAGCATCCCTTCGCCTGCAGTTCTCTGAAATTTCTCTACCAAGCCAGTCAATAAAGGCAAGAGCTAAAGAAACCCTTCATGGGAAGAATACCTTTATCTTCACTAAAACTGAAAAATGACTGCTTCCCTTCTTGAGAAGAATTTAAATAGTGAAAATGTGTTTAAGTTTCTTGAAGGTGTTCAGACACTAGTTGCAAGCCAATTATTTTCTCCCCAACAGAGGGGGTTTTTGAAGCGGAAAAGAGCAGAGCTGAGTATTTTCAAAAGAATTATTAGTTTTGCTTTCTCAGATACCCCTCCTGGAAATGTACACTATATGCATTGTAGTGTAATTACTGTCAATTGTAATGCATCAAAAATGTATTGCAAATATTAAAGCATTGTGTAAGTACAGGGAAAAAAATCGTAAACTACTCCTTAAGTGTATGTGTTTTCCAATACATCAACCTGCAGTCCCAGATATGTCAGACCAGCTCAGACCTGTGGATTATCTGATCAATAACAAACAAGAATGAAAGTATTTTCGATTCACTGGAAAAAGTCAAGGAACAGAGAAATAATAACAGGAGCAGTAATTCGATCAGAGGGAGCTGTAGTAGGTGGCACAAAAACGTAGGACAAATGTCAAACACACAAACAAATAGCACCACTGAAGTGAAAAAATATGAGTTATCAGAGTGTCTTTTAGAAGGGCTCCATGGGTCAAGCCACCTCCTCCTCCTCAAGAAGTGTTCTTGTTGGAAGAAAAAAAAAATATTCATGGAAGTAAAATCATGTGAGGCTACAGCATTTGTTAAATACATGGTCCCAGTACTTAAGCCATGATCACATTGACCTTCCTGTCATTTTTAGACTTGAAAACAAAAAGAGGAAAAAACATGGGGCTTAAGAGCATGAAAAAGTAACTCTTCTATATCCTGATGTTTGCAAATGCCTCTTTACTTAACAAATAGATTTTTCTTCCTGTAACTTCAAGCTAATGAAAAGTCAGATGTGTTTGAACTGGTAGGAGTGAGCTGACAGTCCTACAAGACGTTACAGAAAGAGTTCATTCTTTCTATTCTCAGGCAAAGGACAAGTAAGAACAGGCTTTCACACACACACACACACACACACCCTCCCCCGACTTACTCAAACATATTCATTTTACCATTCCTAACTGGAGATTAAATTTAGGCTACACTTGCACTGACATCTACCACAAACAGCGTTGCTGCCCCTCTGGCAGTAGAGCTGAACCCCAGCACGATGGTACCCCACCTGGCAACCGGACCCTCCTTGCTGTAGCAGAGAAGCTGTTTCAATGATGTGCTTGTTCCCCCTGGCCTCTGCCCAGCTGAGATCGCCTTTATTCTGGGGGAAAACCCCAGGACCGGGCAGCTTAGAAATTCCCCGGCCAGGGAGAAGCCCTCTGTCAAGCAGAGTGAGGAGATGGAGGGGAAAGAGAAGAATATTTGACTGCAAGAGTAATGAAAAATAGATTGTGGAGAAATGCCTGGAGGGGTGAGGGATGGTAATAAAGTGCAGCAACAAAGAAAAGCATTACAGTCCAAGGACAGAAAACAGCGGAATTAATCCGGCAACGGGAGCTGCACAGACCTACCCACAGATGGCACTGACCAGCATAGGGACACAGATCCAGAGATAGGCGGGTGTTGCTCCAAAAGCCCCAAACATCTGTCTCAGCCAGTGGCATCAGCTTTGCAAACACAGATGTTTCTGTCTCCAGCTTTCATGGCAGCTGACAGGTTATCAAAACATCAGGAATAAATCAATGTGTGACTTACCTCCCCAGAATTTCCCCCCAATTCTCTATCACCAATGCCAGCAGTTCACAGGAACGGTCACAGCCATCTAAATTACGCCTGCCCTGCTGATTTTAAAAGATGGTCTGACAGATAATGATAGGGATAAGCTACCCATCTCAGGAGCTCATCTAGGACCTTGTTCAACCTGATTGCTCTGAGAAGTGGGATAGGAACAGTTACGAAGGTCCTCACCACTTCCTTGTGCCTCTGCCAGGGCGGGCACTTGGCACAGGCGAAATAAGCGCCTGCCAAAGCTGCATATTGCTGGGGCAGCAGAAAAGGTGCGGGCGCTCCTGCCTGCTTCACCGGCTGGGTGCTGGGCTGCGGGAGGTGGGCTGGGGCTGGGGCAGCTGCCTGCTGGTGCCCCCGTGGCAGGAGCTGCCTTGGCTGATCCCAGCCCCTTGGCACAGGTACAGCAAAATCCACATGTGCCCCCCGCTCGCCTTGGCAGCTCTGCAGCAGAAAGGCAGCCTGCTGCTTCCCAAGGGTAAGGCTAAAATAGAGGTCACTGCTTAAAAATGGAGATTGCTTCAGTTCCCTGGGGTACAACCTTACAGACAGTTCAGAGACTGAATGAGTGACCTACCCTGGACACGTAGGGGCCCTCTCCAAGCCCTCCCAGCCACCCCCAATATGTAGGACTCCAGATCTTTTAAAAAAATTATTATTAGATACCTGCACAGGATCATCTGTTTGTTTCTTGCAGAGTTCAAGTATCTCCCTGCTTCACAAGTTATCAGCAAAAGGGCTTATCTAATCTACAGAAATCCTCTGTGGGCAAGAAATCCAGAATGCATCAGACATCAGGATCTGGGAAGCTGTCACTCATAAAGACTTACTGGATGAGCATTTCCTAAGTGCTTTACAGCTAGGTTCCCTCAGAATATTTCGGTCTTACTCTAACAGACATGAGGCCCATCATTTTATCCAGGTATATTTATTTATTCCTTCACATTATAATTTTCTTGGTTGGATTAAGAAGTAGTGCTGCTTGATTAAGTGCTTGCTTTGCATCACACTTTGAAAAGTACTACACACACAAAAAAAAAAATCTCACAGTGCTGTAATAGTTAAAATCTTCAATGAAATTATCTTCCTAATCACTTTTAGGGCATTGCTCTTGTATCTGCCTCTCCAGATCATTGCTTTAACCGAATGTATTCACAGGTGTGATACACATTTATAAAAATACAAAATACTATATTCTCTATAAATATTTCTAAGTGCATCCTAAAACAAGAATCAAAAAGATCTTTTCTTCCAGCACTGTGTTGGGATCCCATAGGGGTTCTGTTCAGCACTTTCCCAAATGATAAATGGGGGAAAAGCCTGAATCCAGTCCTGGGAAGTGCTCCCAATGAAGACAGTGGGGTTCTGCTTGAGTGAAGACTGCGGAGGTCAGCTAATTGTTAGTAATTTTCTCCTTTCTTGTACAGCATGATGAAAATGCTGTGAAAGAGCAATCAGACTGCTGTGAAATTACCCGCTGAAGAGGAAATGGAAGATTTAGTTGTGGGCATGGGCCACTTTGAGGGGTGGCTCAAGTCTTGCACAGCTTCAAAAGGGAACTTTTTAAAATTTATGCTCACTTGCCAAGCTACTATCAGTTTCGATTTCTTCTCACAGCCCTGGAGACATGATAGCTCTCACCACAACCTCAAAATACGCTCACCTGCCTGATGTTCTCCTTGCGGACTTGGCCACACTGGTAATGCAAATGTGTCACACGGGAAAAAAAAACAACAACCCCCCCCCCAAAACAAAAACCCCAACCAAAAAAAAAAATTGTTAACGCTTTGCCCTCCCCTTCCAGTGCCGCAGTCCCTGAAGACACTAAGATTTTCTCTTATGTTTTGTCCTATCTGCTCTTTCTTCCATGTGGATAGAACAAATCACACCTCTCCTAATTAGCAAACCATCTATGCAGAGGAATACAGACAGATGGACTGCCTGCAGTATTGTTAACCACCAAAATTGCATGGCGGGCCTTTCAAAAGCATAGACTAGCTTAAAAATCAGCGTGGAGCATAAAGACTCCAGCCTGGCCCATGGAGTCCTTCACTAGCACAGGCAACCACGATGCACCGTTTCATTTTCAGCTGGTATCTCCACACTGCAGCTCGCTGCATAGTCTGTTCCCACAGAACAAGGGTTCCAGGTCCTCATCCTTTAGTGAATTTTGGTCTTAATTCACTCAGGAGAAATTTATGCCGCTCTGACTACATGTTACCATTCCTTTGCTTTTGCAGTCACCTCTTGGTATTTCATCCCACTGCGTCTACTGAGAACAAGTTGATATCTTCTCCACCTTTGAACTGCTGCGCTGTTTTAACTGAGTCCTTTTGGGATCCTGTTGAAAGACAGGCTGTGATGCTGATGGGGAAGATGGAAAGCCCTTTTCCACACATGTTCCAATTAACATTCATTTTGAGCAATTGTGACCAGAATTGTAAACAACACGCGACATGCAGTGGCTTGCATGTCTATATCATGTTCTGGTTTATAAGGAAAGATCTACAAGAATATCAAAGTCCTTCTCTTCCTCCATCATCTAAAACTGTAATATTCCAGTTATGGCAGAAATTTTTCATTTCTAAGTTCCAAAGCGTATAATCTTGTAAATTTTATTATTACTCATATTATTTTCATTACTGCAGCCCTCCCAGTCATCTATTCCTCCTATATACCAAACCTCCTCTTGTACTGGAAATACCTTGCTAGCTTTTGTATCAGTGGCAAATTTCTTTAGCACATTGCCTAGTTAACTGCCAGTCTCAAAACTGTTCCTAACGAACTCTAACTCCAGTCTAACAGAGTAGTTTTTCTTGTAGCACAAATACCTAATTATCTAGTGCCACTTTCCCACCCGTCCTACAAGTAGGTACTAAATATGAATGAATGAATAGAAAAACTTACAAATTCTTTTTATGTTGACCCTGTTTGCATTTTGCAGCTCTTACTGTAACCGGAACAGGGAGCTAGCACAAGTTACACAGGCTCTGGGTGCTAGGACACCACAGAGGTGGCCCCAGCAGCACTTGCTGCTCCATCACTGTGTGGTTTCAAGTACAAGCAATAACTTGGTCAATTAGTTTTGTTGCAAACCAGGACATACAAACTGTTAAGGACCGATTCCTTAATGTTACTATGATGCTTCTCCTTTGTAAGCAAGCACATTCAGAATTAATTTGGGTGCCTTGTTAAGTAGACATACTCGTGAAAGCTTTTGGGATGACCTGGCACGTTAATGGCACTGTAAAGTACCTGTTACAGTTTTTTTTTAAAAAATAAATCCAGAGAGGATCAAAGATCTAGATGATCCTTTAGTGGCACATAGTAAAGAGACATCAATTTACTCATTCTCCTGGGAAGCAAAAGGCTGAATTGAACTGCAATTACATGGAATTAGATGTGGTCAGGTTGCCTCGTTCTGTGTCAGGCATTAAATGCGAGTTCAGTTCTTTGTGCCTGCTGAACTCGCCACGGAGGAGAACATCGTTCTGGCTACGCGTCATGGCATGAGAGGAACGGGCTGCAGGGACCAGTACCAAATCAAATGAACTAAATACAGCTTCCAGTGTGCTTTCCACATGACCAGCACTTGCCCTTCCTTACCTATATCTGTGCCATAAACCATTTCTTAATTATTAAATTGCATAATGTTGGGCCAGAATGTGACTATTTTTGCTGTGGAGCAGAATGAAGTACATGCACCCTCTCTACATCCTGGACACAAAGGAGGAGGTGAGGAGGAATGGCTTTGCAGAGCAATTCAAGAAGTGCAGATTTGCCCTGTCCCCAGCACCAACCATGGAACACAGCCCAGCTTTAGTTTGGAAGCTGTGTAGCTGCCTTATGCACATACACTGCTATACTTAAGCTTTTAAAGTGCATATATATAGGTATGTATGTGTGTGTGTGTGTATATACATATATAAAAGCAGGACTTAATACTGCTTCCTTCCCACATCAGTGAGGCTCTTGCAGTGCTCCCTGTGGAGCAATCTGCTTAACCCACCGCAAACATAAAGTGGGCAAAACAAAAAAACTCACCCAAACACTTCTCTGTGCAGAGCCTAATCTGCCACCTTTACTGCAGCTCAGCACTGTTCCCCCCCGCCCTGCGGGCACTGATTTCCCCAGGACAACTGTCATCTCTGGGCACCCTTTGCAATACAACAAGGCACATCAAATGTGCACACCTACATGCATGAGACAGCAGCCTGTGTCTGCAGTTCACAGTATAAAAACAAAACAAAACAAAAAAATGCCAGAAAGCCATAACTGCCAGCTCTGATGCATTACATTTTCCTACAATAGCCTTCAGCAAATTCTAAAGCTTAATATTAAATCAACTGTTAGTTGTAATTCTATATCTAGTAGTTAGTAATTCACTGAGTAAATTTCAGTATTACCCTTTGGAAAAAAATTACTATACTGCAACACCCCCAGCCTCAAACCCCCTCACCCACCCCGCCAGGAGCACAGCTACCCACAGGAGCGGCGGGCGGACTGGGGAGCCAATGCATTTCCTTTCATGTTCGGAAATGGTTTAGGGAGCACATTATTTTTCTCTTTGAAGAATTTCCTCTCCTTTGACAAGAAAATAAGTTTCTAACTTTCTGGCTCCTTTTAGAGCCAGAAAGAAAAAGAAGAGAGAAAAGGGGGAAAAGAATCTGCAACAGGTCTACTGAATATTATTTACTCATTTTAGGAAACACAACAAGGATACTTTATAAACCAATCCAGCTTTACAATGACTGCAATGTTGTCTTCAGTTTTTTTGTTATTGGATAATTTGTCAGTTCTGGCACTTTGGCAAGCAATAAAGTAAGGAACAACTACTAGAAGTATAAGAAAATTATTGAATCTAGTCCTTCCTCTTTACTGTATTCTAAACATAAGTTGATTTTAAACAAAATAGTGTTGGCAGAAACAAAATAACCTTTAGGATTTATGAAAGACACCGCACTAAAATAAGATACTTGTGTTTAAGGGTTTATTATTATTATTATTTTGTTTTTTCCCTCTCCCTCCCTCCCAGATAGATCACTTTCCGTTAAATGGTTTGAGCTAAACATGAAAATCCTAATCCCCGCTTAGGTAAAGCTTCAGTTTGCATAACTGGTAGCTCTGAGAAAAAAGAACATTACAGTGCTTCAGTTCAGATGTGGAACACTGAGCACCGCCACGTAGATACAGCTGCATCTATTTACAATGAATTTTCTGGAACCTAAAATTAAAGCCACACTTAAAAACCCACATACCTGCCTCGACTTGCTCCATTTCAGTCTGGCGACAGAAAACAGGCAGACATTTCCAGTGCAGAGTGTACAGTAGAAAACTGATGCTATTGCTGCCCATCTGCTCCAGAGAATCCAGTCCTCCATGAAAGCCGGAGGCTGGGACACTTCCAGAACATCCCCCAAGACACAGAAAACCTCTGCTGCCCCTGAGTGAAAGGGATTGACATATACCAATCAGTATTTCCACACGTGCAACTTGTACAACACACCAGAAGAAAAAGAAGAATTAAAAAAAAAAAGATTGTATGTAGCATTAGTGCCCTAATTAGGTACAGATTTATTGATGGCTCACGCAACCAAACCATAGTGGTTGGAGCCAGAGTTTATTTTCTCTTACAGGTTGTCCTAGAAATGAAGTAGACTCATGAGGTTTTTAACCTATTAAATGATCACAAAAGGCTGGGAACTCGTTCCACAAGAACAAGAAAACTATCAAAGAATAAAAGCTTCTGCATAGGTTTTGACTGCAGTCCACATGGCTGGTCCGCACCTCCCTGTGTTGCCTCTAACAACAAAGAAAACACACAAATCTAGAACACAGGTTTTGAACGTATAATTATATTACTACAGGTCCTTGATGAAGGAAACAAATCACTAGCTATCAAAAATATATGGAATTGACAAAGAAACAGATGTTTAAGTGTTCTAGGTTTAATTTGCTGCTGAATTATTGGATACATTCACTAGTCCTCATCAATATTTCAACCTGTAAGACTGTCATTGGCAGTGAGAAGCAGATAGAATGTTTTCCAGTAACATCTTTGAAAGGATAACTTAAAAAAAAATAAATGCAACCATGTCTGTTATTCAGATACAGCAGCTCATGTTTAGGACAAGAATGTGAGAAAGTAACTGCCAAAACAAGAGAGAAGAGTCTCCAGCTCTGATCAATAAGCCGGCTGGATTTGTTTCAGTTTGGTTTTTTATAGATTCCAATGCAAATGATACTGAACGTGGATTTACTATCAAAAATACACGGTAGTGGATGAAAATACTACTTTAAGGTAGAAAAAAAATCTTTCAGGGCATTCAGCCTTTCTTGTTACGTCCAAAACTGCCCTTATGATCAGCACTTTGCTGACTTGAGGGAGATGAAATGTTAACTGTGACATAAAAAGCACTGCAGAGTGGTACGTTCTGCTTGAACAGGAAAGCAAGCAAATCTGGCACATCTGTCCTCATCATATTACTGATCATCTCCATGAAGAGACAGTGTCAATATATGATCATCTTGTCTCAGCTTGTCCCACATACGAATTACACGAGTTTAAGATGACTTTTGGAAACCCTGCACAATTAATAAGACATAAAGCAAAGGCGATGTTCATGCACTGGCAGACATACATTTCATTTGACATTGTGTTGTCTGTTTCTCTAGCTTGTGCATTTCTGATGGCACTAAATTGGAAGAGTAAAAAAACCGCACATCTCAACATGCACCCCAGATTTCCCCCTTGAGTGCCCGGCACGTGGGGAGCGACAAGTTTATGCGCAAGTAATTGAACAGAAAAAAACAACTTTAAAAGCCTGACTCTGCAGATTGTGTTGCCCTAAACCTTTTTCAGTTATATTAATTTTTTTTCTTTGGTAGGTACATCCTGAATTATCTTTTAATGATGAGGGCTTTTTTCCCCTCTGGACAGGCAGTGTGCTCCCAAGCAAGCTGTGATTTCAGTGGAAATAGGCGTTAGAGAAGTAACTCCTGGGTCCCGGCAGCCACTGGAGGGGCAGTGCCTGTCACAGCAGCGAGGTCTGCTCTCAGGCTGCTCTCTTACTCCCTGCCTCCTTGCAAATAACCGCCACTCACCTGCTTCTGACAGAGGCAACAAGCCGCGATGACAAAATTGTGGGGTTTAACATGCTTCGAGACAGACACATGTAGCTGTGCTGCCTGCGCAGCCCTCGTACCCTGATGAGGGCACTCTGTGTGTGCCGGGACATGTCCCGGGTGTCCCGCTGCATCCGTGCCCAGCTGTTCTGGGTGGTGGGCATGGAAACAGAGCCAGGGTCCTACCTGCGCCTCATGCTTCCCTGCACACCTACATGGGAAAGGCATCAATGGCCAAACGGGCAGCTGCCCAGGCATTAATGGACAAAGGAGCAGGAGCGACAGAGAGGGGAGGGGAACTTCAACATCCATTACTTCACTGCACCATTTCGTCCCCAGGGACACGATTTAGCTTGAAACGCTGGTTGTGGCTGGAGATTTTACTTTTGGACTCTGCTTATGCAGTTTTGCCTTTTAGTGTTCTCTTGCATGATAATGATTCCACCTTTGCCACCAATTAAAAAACTTACTCTTTGTCTGGTAGTCGATTTTAAAAATTAGATAATAGATCTTGCTTAAATTTTTTTCCTTTTGAGAGGAGCATACAAAACATAAAACCAGCAACAGTTGTGTAGTTCCAAAGTTCTGTACAAACAGATGGTTCATGGTTTCCTGATCATTAAAAGCTACTAGGCAAGAGGCTCAGAAAAGGACCCTATAGCTGTGCAGGGACAGCCCAGAAGCCAATTACACACCCAGATAACATACATTGTCAGGAAATTATATTCCACAGCTTGGCACCTGCGCCTGCCAAGCAGTTTCTACATGAGCATTGACCAAGAATGTCAAGGTCACTGCTGATCCATGTGGAGGTGGAAATGGAGTTGAATCATTGCTGCCAGAATCATGACTATGTTCTGACAATTTAGTAATAGAATTGTGTGGAGATGATGACACTATTTCTTGCTTTCCATTCAAACCCAATGTAGAGGGGAAAGTATAGTGTAGAAAGCGTAGTTGGTGCAGCAAGGCAAAAATTACCATTTTTGTATACCTTATCTAAAACTTCCAAAGATCATGTTATAATCCCCTATTTTGTTACAATTTCTATTTATTATTTCTTATTTTAGTTTGACAGCAGTTGTAAAAACCCCAAATATCCTGTCCAGATAATTTTCCTAGCCAGACAAGAGAGAAGAAGAAAGATTAACTGACTCTCTCCGACAAGTCTGAGGACCCACAATAAACAAACAAGCAAGTACAGCATTTTGGAAGGAACCGGGTTCTTTGCAATCCCTCAGGGTCAGATTTCCCACAGAAAATCTGCACAAGTCCCACATCCTCTCTGCCCCCAGCAGCTCTCCGTCAGGTCAGTGGTCACCTCCAACCCCTCCTGGGAGCAGCTGAGAACAAACCCAGGGCCACTGTACTCTGCTTTTTCCATTAGCCCTGAGGGCCACCACTGCCCATGAGATGACAGCCCCTGTCCCCAGCCTCCAGCGATTGCCCATCCCGCCTCAGGTCCGGAGAGGTGGCTGGGCACGCTGTGCCTACCTCCACCTTCCGCTCCCTTTCAGGAGCCAACAGCTGCACAGGGCTTGTGTTTTACTAAATAAGATAAATTCTAATGTAGCAAAATGATCCGATCCCAGAGCAAAGGTATGTATCTCAGTTTGCCTCTGAGTATCTGTGGCCAGACTGTGGTAATCTAATGGCGCCTGGTGCAATTAAGTTACAAATCAGTCATGGTAATTACAAGAAAACATTTTTAATTTTTAATTGTCGGAAGGGAAAAATAAAAGACAGTCTCCAGCACCTCAGTGAAAACAAACCCATATTCTAATTAAATGAATTTGAACATGAAATGTCAGAATGACAAAAACGATTCGTGGTTCTTTCCTGCTGAGGCTGGGTGAAATGCTGCAGTCGATGAAGAGCAACATGATCTTGCAGGTTTGAAAGACAGGAGAAACTCAGCAGTTACCCAGACCCAAGCAGTCTTCTAAGTCTTCATACGATGCCAGTGCAATCAGCATCATGTTTCAACAGGTGTCCCAGTAGAGAATTGAAAACAAATATTGTCCCTCATGAACTTTTAATATAGCAGAATAAGAAAGTGGACTTTGCTATTGTAAAGATGATCCTTGTATCATCACCTTTACTAAGCACTGATAAGTGCCTGAGGAAAAGATATGGGCTGCTGTGTTCTTCCCTCTTTTATCCTTTCTTTTTCTTCCTTTTTTTTTTTTTTTTTTTTCATTTCTGTACTCCGTCTTCTCTGCAGGCAAAAGCTCCTTCTGTTGATTCAGGTGAAACCTTCAGCAGTGCCCTGACCACCCAAAGAGGGGAGTGAGACAGGAGGGAGGCAGAGCTTGTTCCTCCAGGAGATGGGCACCCCCAGGGGACTGAGCCTGGACGCTGTAAGCAGGAGCACCAGAGAGAAACGCTCCCAAGTTACTCTTTTTTTTGCACCTTTTCTCCATGCTTGTTTAGCAACAAGATCAACCACCCCAATTCAAATAATTTCCTTTCTTCACAAAGAAAATGAGAGCTTTGATTATTTTTGGTATTACACAGAGGCCATTGTTCTTGTTACAGGTTTTGCAGACAGGGAGAGACGAGGAACAGGAACGGTATTAAAACACAATCCCTTCTTAATAGTCTACAAGTATTTACCTATTTTCTATTCCTTTTCCACATCTGAAAGAATATTTTCAAGCACATCTGTCAGAGCCACATCCACTCCCAAACCCTAAACCCAAGTACAACCATTGGCTGTTAACATAAGCACTGTTCAACTGTTATTGCAGTGCCCCCCTGTTAATCACGGTTACTACAGTACTGCTCTGGGAGGACATACGGAAAGAAGAGACCATAGCTTTGAAAAGCCATTTCCTGGCAGACTGGCAGTCTGGGAGACTAGAACCCACAAGTACTTCAAATTCACCCCATTTTGCTTCACCTTGTTCTGTTACAACAGACAAATCTGCTTTTAGGAGAGGCAGTGACAGACAGTAGCTTCCTCAAGGTCTTGCAAGACCTGTTCACTCAGTAATTACTGTAACTCAAACAGGCCCAGAGCAGGATATTTGGCTTACCTGGGTACAGTTTCTAGCTGTGCTGCCTGGCTCCTGGATAACGTAAAGCAAACCGCCTTGTTCTGAACCGCCAGCAGAACAGGGGTGGTGGTACTGCGATGCTCTCTGAAAGCTGTTGATTTGAAAAGGAAACAAACATCCTTCCCTCAAATGCATAAACACAACCCTCAAACCCCTAATGTAAGAGTTTGGTAGGATGATAAATAAATATACTTCTTTTATCCCTGTTTATTGTATGGGGCTTACCTTCAACAAAAAACACCCATGAAGTAACAGTATATTACCACTGCTTGCAGGACCCCCATGTGACTTGCATGGAACAGCCAAAACCTTCACTGTGTTTGGTGCCAAAGCAATGAAACATGCAAATAACTCTAAAATAATAATGTTGTGTCACAGCTTGAGCGCTCTTCTGTAGGCCGCCACTAAAAAAAAAAAAAAAAAAAAAAAATTTAGTGTATGAAAAACTGGCCATTTGAATCAAGTTTTTAATAAAAGTAAATGTAACCTGGAACTTCAAACTTTAACTCTAGTTGCAGCTCCAGCACGGTAACCATGTAAATAATCTAATCCCTTCCTACTAAAATGCTGTTTGTCCTTGATCATTATTTTTCTTAATTGAAATACTTTAGATACTTGGAACAAAATTGCTGTGCAGCACAATATATTGCATAAAAGTTGTTTCATTTTGTAACCTGCCAGTACACTATGTCCTACATTTCAACAGTTTTCTGGGAAGCTCCTTAAAGGCATCTTTAATCTTTAATAACTCCCTGGAAATCTGAAACGGAAGGAAAGGTAGGTCATATTTTTGGGCATTCCATTTTTGATAGAACTCTTTGAACTATGTAGTTGTGATTGCGTATATATATTCTCTGTGACTTAGATTCTGATCTAATGAAACTTTAAAAGCAGTGAGTCTAATTCCAGGAGGAGTAACTGGTTATTTTAACATTTTCTGAATTATAGCAACCTGTGACATCTGTGTCTTCATTTCATATAAGGGTGATCAGCACAGCACACTATGTTCCGACACCAGAGCTGCCCTTCCTGCAGCCCTGGGTTTGGGTCCATCCCATCCTGGACAGGTCAGTTTGCCCTTGAACGCACATTAGAGAAACCCCTGCAAATCCTTCTGCTTGCATCTTGGGTGCAAGACTTCTGTGCGAGGCTGCTGCTGCAGAATAGCCATAAAGCCCACAAGCCCATGACTAATTCCCCAGGTTCATCTCGGGCGTGTGGTGGGGATGCTCACAAAAGGCTTTTCATTTGTAGATTGAACTGCCGGAGCAGACCTGCAGTCTGTGGATGAAGTTCATTTCTGGCCCAACACCCGATTAATGCTAATGGGATGTGTGACAACTGGATTGAATCCACGGCAGCTCGACAAGGGGCGATTAAGAGAAGAAACTGCTGAAGAGGAACGGACAGTATGAAAGCCAGGTCTGTGTAAGGGCTGTGCGGGATCCTCAAATGCACACTACGTTAACAGACTTACCGCCCATTTATTTTAATAGGCTCTGTTTACTTACAGACTGCGTTCGGGAGGTGGCACATTTACTGCCAAATATCTATCCCAAAGTCTTACTAATTTGCTAGCATGGATCAAGCCTGTTTCCAAGATGATCCTTTCATCCTTCCCCAGCGTGTGATAAATTCCCCCCAAGACAGTGTGTGCATCATCAATAGACACAGATAAGCTCAGCAGACAACAGGGCATAAAGTGCTAATTTACCCACTCCTGTGATGAGCAGGCTGGTCCAACGCTCCCGCAGCAGCTAAAACCGATCAATCCCTTCCCCTGCAAACTGGCAGGGGGCAGAGAGAGCCACCGCTGCTTTCCCAGCGCTTCTGGTACAGCAAATTTTCTCTACCTGTTTGATCTTACTGCACAGGAAGGCATTTGCTAGAGTCAGCAGGCATTTTCCCAAGCCCCATTAGCACCAAGCAGGGGATGTCTGAGTCCCAGTCCATCACTCACACTAATTGCTGCCGTCTCGCGAGCAGACTCGCAGTCCATTTTGAGGACACCAGCGTGCCGTGGCATCTCCCTTCGAGCAGTGACACAATATATCAGAGCTTCTTGATATTGTCCTGAAAGCCTGCCTTCCTAAACGGCCATCATGGTCTTTTTTGACAACTTCCTAGCTCATTTATTTGGCATTTGATCACAGGTTTTGAGAAATTATAAAAGTCCTCTGAAAGCTATGATCCCCAGAGTAGCTAAAGAGGATTTGCAGACTTTAATCCCCTAACATGCCCTGTAAAAAACACAACTACTTGAAAAATAATCGTACATGCCATGTGCATTGATGCTATGTGTTCCATCAGCGATGGAACTACACAAAATGCTGGGGGGCCTTGGACAAGACTGCTCCACCCTGCTTTCCACGTCTCCAGCTCTGCTCTGAATTCCTTGCTTGCACCACTCTCTGTGACACCCATCGCTCCCACAATTCTCCCAATCTTTGGTACCATTCAATCCAGATTTAGGATACAACACAAGCCAAATCCAATTTCACAGTGCAAAAACATTTCTGAGGAATACATTTCCTACCAGAGGGTGTTTTTCGTGGACTGCCATTATGCCGTATAGAAGTGCAATTCTTCTCCCTGAATTTAGAAGATGGGTATTGACGTCGTGGAAAGGAGAGCAAGTTTACATCACAGAGCAAGAGTAAGCTCTTACACACATTGGTGATGGGCGCATAGGGTAACCCGGGCTGACAAACAGTTGAAAATTGTTATCCGGTTACTAACGTAGACACAAACTGAGCATCTGATGAATGATTGGCCTGAAGAAACCTGTGCCCTGGCAGGTCAGAAATGGAACTTGCAAGGGAAAAAAAAAAAAAAAAAAAGTTAGAGCTCTTCCCTCTTTGGTTGCTTTCAACATAAAATGTACCTTCAAACCCTTCAAAAGCAATTCAACTTCTTTGTCTGCCATGGTTTTCATGGTTTTCATGTCTGAAACTGAGATACTGGATTTCTTTTTTTTAACATGTTGACATTCCACCAGCATAGGATGGGTTTAATGCTTCCCGTTCATCATGAGGAATTCACATGTGACACCATCCATGGCAAGCACACATGTTTCAGTAGCGAACGTTATATAGAAATTCGTAACATAGATTACATTTTCTGTTTTCTTTCTGTACGACACGCGGGGGTCTGCTAGCCATACATGAAACAGAGCTTGACATCCTGTTTGTGTTAGCCTTTCCCTGGCCTTCCTGAAATAATCAAAATCAATTTATTACCTTCTCTTCTTCCTCTGATATGTGCAGAAAAGCAACACTCAACTGCTGAACCCGCCAACAAAATGCAAATAGTTGATGAGTTACAAAGTTTTGAGTTGTGCATTTCACCAGCTTCTCTGAGATGAAGGGGAGAGGGGCCAAGAACTGCAGTCATGGGTGTGTACAAATTTAATAAAATAGAGATAAATTGAGTTGTATTTTATCCCAAGTTATAGAGAACTCAAGACTGCAGCATGAAAAAAAAAAAAAGCTATCACTCAACTTTAATATATTTTAATTGCTTTTAAGGGGCATGCTTGTTAGCGTCACTCCTCAAGAGCCTTGCTCAGCCTTGCTTTCTCTGACAAAAATTTTCTCAGAACCACTTAGCAGTTTTCAATCACAATCTGTCGCATAAAACACAAACAGTTTTGAGCAGGCCTTCTGCAAATGGACTGAGCTGCCAGCTTGGTCCCTCCTGCGTGAACAAGCCCATGCTGAAATACTAGGGTGTGGGTAAGCCAGAACACATAGAAAGCGTTGCTTTCAGAAGATTAAACGCTTCAATCCAATTCTTTCTTTCAATAAGAATGTATTAGTACTACAATGCCAGGAAAATAGACAGATAGCAAGATGCAAATAAAACTTTTCAGGCTTAAATTAAAGCATAGTGTGAAAGGGCAAAGCTGGAAGCCCACATTTTCACCTAGAAAGCCACTTGCCAAAAATAGAAGCTGTGCTGACCGTAAAGCAATAGGGGTTTGACCCCAAAAGAGCAGCTACTCACCAGCCAGCATCCCTGTCCAAGCAGGGGAAAAGGTCTGGTTCTAGAGATGTCGCATTGGGAAGGACCAGCAGGGCGCCTGCAGTCCTTGGGCACAGCCAAGGCAGGCTCTGAAATAGTGGTTGCCCAGCCACAGAAGAGGTTGTAGGGTTGATCGCTGCAAAAGAACCCAGACACGAACCCATTCCTGACCAAAACTGGCAAGGTCACCCACTGATTTTGGCAGAGAGCAGCCCGTGTTTGCAAGGGAATGGATGAGGCTCTCCCATCTGCGTGACCTGGCTGGGGGGTAAGCCAGGCAAGCCTCACCGTGTACCGGCATACCCAGAGCCGTACCGCCTGCCAGCTGAGCTAAGGGCAACGCACTCCTGCTTTTGGGCTCCTTATCACCTCATTAGGGATCCCAAATAATAGTTAGGAATGAAAGTTTTGGAAGCAACCACAGAAGGAACAAAGTGGAGATACTAACTACATAAGAAATTGCCATTAAAAATTGGATTTGCCAGGGACAAGACAGGTTGTTGCTTGAAAGATCTAAAACGTGCTGCAAATCAGGTGAAGGGAGAAAGGTGGGCTTTTCTGTGAGTGTGCTGCCCCCCTGCCCTCGCGGCAACCCCCCAGCGCAGGCTGCATGCTGTGCCCAGTAGAGCTGTGTCCCACCAAAGACTTCTACGTGCAGTATCTTCACTGTGCCACTTCTTAACATGTGCCACTAAATTCATGAATAGGAGTAACAAATAGTGACAATTTTTTTATACACACTGAAATCCCAGTATTTACAATATTTTTAATACAGTAAGGTTAAAGCCCAGCATTTAACAGCTTTTTTGTGTATTTTACAAGCAACAAGGGGAGTTTTATATTAAAGTAACCACTTCCACTAGAGCACTCTTCAGCTGTTGAATGAGAAGTGTATCGGCAAGGCCTGTTTAAATATTCAAAGTGATCTGCAGAAGATCCCAGTATCACTAGAGATGATACATGAGTAACAGTGGATAATATGATGTAATTACAGGGATTATCCAGGCCCTGGGACAAAAAAAAAAAAAAAAAAAAAAAAAAAGTGAAATATGAGCACTTTTTAATCTTACTGGGATGGAATGAACTCAATGATAACCATACTTTGTTCAAAAGAATTACTGTACTAATTAAGAGATGAAGGTGGCAGTTCAGAATCTACTCCTGACTGTCATCATTTCAGATGTCACATCAATCTATTCCACTGAGAAAATAACAATCAAAATGCTCTCTCAGTCCCAGCAAGCCAATTTGTACTATAAAAATCACTTTTACACAGCTGATTATTATGGTTTTCTATTAGGCACTCTAGTGAACCAAGATTGCCAACTATATTGAACAAAAGCAGATGCATTTATAAGCTAAAAATACATCTTTACATGGGCTGTGTGCATCACTTAGAGTTAGACCACATGTTTTAATTTTTTTTTTTTATTGCAATGCAATGATCAAGAGCCAGGCTGTGAGACAGTAGTATGCATTTCATCACATGTAAAATATGCAAAGGTCAAAGGCAGGGCCACACACCTGAGTCCCAACGCATATGCATCTGTACTCTTGGGCACCTAAACATTTTTGTGTATCCCCAAGATACTCAAAGCAAGAAACACATACAACTGTGTGAAAGGACCATACTTCTTCTGCTGACCTTTGGCTGCACTGCTTCCCCTAATGAAAAATAAAGATGTATTCTAAAAAACAGTTTGTTGAAATGGCCTGATGCTTAATCGTGGCTTTACCCCCATAATTCACAAGGCAGGACCTGCATCCTGCATGCTCAGGCTTAACTGGGTATGTGCTGCAAGAACACAATGCTGAGGCAGTTAGACTGAATGTGATTCAACATTCGGCAGCTGTTTTCATCTTGAGTCATGCATGTGATGCCCATTAACAATAATGGTATTGATCCTTCAAGTGCTATGAGCAGGGAATTACAATAAGTTCCTGGACAAGCTCAGAGATCTGCTGCAGTCATGTCCTATTTAAATCCCTTCTGAAGACAACATACAAAAAGGTGCTTATTCAGTCATAACAATTCCCAAATACAACTAAAAATGAAACTATTGACAAATATTTATCTACATATCTAAAGAATAAAAATAATACCGCAGTAAAAATGTATCAATATAAGCACAGTGCAAGCCCATGAGAGCATGTAGGCAGTGTTGCTACCCAACTTCTCCAGTCCCCCCACTCCCTTTCTTTAAATCCTCTCAAATTCTCACAAAAGTCAACCCAGACTGCATGTGCATCGTTGTTAGTGCAAGAGAATTTACACATCACTTTTTGGCCTTCTGGCTTTTCTGTAGAATAAACAATTATAAGTTATACCCGTTTAGGGAGTTATGACATGTATTAATCATGGCTGAAGTCCCTGTGTATTTTAACTAGGGGATTGCATGAGAAAAATAGAATAAAATCCTCTTAGCAGGTAAAGCATCCTGGGGGAAGGCAATATCATGCCTAAGAGGCAGATGTCTTTAAGCGCCTGGCAGCTCCCACAAAGCCAGGCACATACAATTGAATGAATGTTTCTGAATTACAGAGTTCATAAATTCTGCAAAAGGTTGTCTTTCAAAGTCATAATGCCTGTAAGAAGTGAAAAGACTGAGAATGTGCGCATGTTAATTGCGTTCATGGGGTTCAAAAACTGGGTTTCAGGAGGTGCCATCTCTACAATAACATTAGCATACAGCCAGGACATTCTGAGAGGGAGAGGTTTGTGAGCTGGTAGGCATTTGCAGTGAAGATACTCAAGAACAAGCAGGCTGCCCACAGGGGTTGCGGGGTCCTGGAGATGCTCAACACCTGAATGCACAAGGCTCTAAGAAACCACAATTCTAAATAAAAGCCATCCTGATGGAACAGATGAAATGAGGTCTGAGTAATACATTGGGGGGGGAAAAAATCCCCCAACACTGAACTATAATAGTCATAGTACTAATAATCAAGATTCTATGCCTTCTAGTAGACAACAGAAAGAAAAAGCTAAATTAAAATGGCATTCTCCTCACTTCTATAGAGGTCAAAAAATTACAAGGGACACTATTCACCAAGAGCTAATGAAAATATCAGGTAATTTATGACAAGCTTTTGAATTCTAGCCATCCCCGTGAAGTAGAAGACAGATGCAGATATTTTTTGCTAAGGGAAAAAATGTTGTCAAAAGTTTTGGTTGCTTATCTATAAAAATAATTCATCCACCTTGATAGATGCGATAGAAGTCCCATGAGAAGGCTATAAGACATAAGCAAGTCTGGTGGAACACTGATACTGACTTTGTCAAAAATCAGACAGATAAAATCCTCAAAGCTGTCAAGAAAAAAAAAAATCTCTTCCTGTTTGCTAAATTGTTTGTCAGTGGCAGGGGGCCAGGGTGAACGGAAAAAAAATTTAGAATTTTTCTGACCAAGTGCATCCATTTTATCACCCCTAAAATGTCAAACAATCCAACTCCCAACGGTACCTTTTCTGGCAGCTGTTAAAACAAAACAAATAAAAACAAACACAAAGAAAGTAGCAGCTGCTTGGGTTGGTACCAATCCATTTTCCCTTTCTTTGCACAAATCTAAAACACTGTCATTTTTCCACACATCAGCTTTCCTCTCCAAGGCCACCATTTGAAGGACCAACAAGAGATTTTGCTCCTTTTTTGGTCTAATTGCACCTATCACATAACATGTCATTTCTTTGTACAGTTTAAAAGAAGATACCAAATGAGCACAAAACCTATTTAAATTGGGTCAAAATAATTATTTTAATTAGCACAGACAGTGGGATAAATATGGACATCCATGGAAGCTGTGTGTGAAATAATAACAAACTAGTTATAATAATGAATTTGGTTACCATCAGTAGTATATGAGCAATCCTTTTCCCTCCTCAAGTTCCCTGGGTCATGTAAAAGTTATTAAATGTATTATTTACTAGACCGTATCTCTGTATAATTACCATTACCAAATGGCATCCATGGTTTATGAGCAATTAAAGTGCTAATATTTGTTCTTCCATTTCACAGTGGGGTTCAGTATTGCTGCACATACAGATGTTTAAGTTGCACAGCAATGTTTGTGATATCTTCGCTGGTAAAAAAAAAACCAAACAAAAACAAGAAACCCCCAAACAACCAGGATCCACTCATATATTCAATTTGCCAGCATTAATATTCATGTTCGAGTTTAAAATTCACTTTCCCTAAATACTCTCCATCGCCTGCTATGTCTACAAATATTGTGCCTGATAAATTAATTGGCTTTGAAGATGACAAATTCAAATAAAGTGATAAAGCAAGTTCTACTTTGTTGCTCCCCCCCCCCCCCCATTTCCACTTGAGGATACTCACCTCTCACAGTGATATTTGATAATTTATAATCTGCCTGGGGATGCGCCAATTTTGTGATGTGGAAAGGGAAAATATCCTGAGGTGCTGAACATATAGAATAGGGTAATTACATGATTTTGTTCCAATTCTGACACAATAACACAATAGTTATCAGATAACACGATCTTTAAAGCTGCTTGATCCTTAAAGCTACTTGTAAAGCTTTTATTAAGTAGAATAAATCACCCCAAATTAAAGCACCTTTTTACACAGGCATTAGTTTGGAGCATCCCTATATGATTTAGAAAGACACAATCTTATTGATAAGTGTGGGTAGACTTTCCTAATTTTTGGCTCATAGGAGAGACTTAAACCATTTCTTGAAAATTAGTGTAACCCACTCTGTTAAAATTACTAGTCTAGAGGATGCCTTTCATTCCCATAGGAACCATGAGACTTTGGGATGGGTTTGTGTGAAGTCCTCTCAGGGAAAAAGAAACAAAGAAAAAACCCATCAAAACCCAACCAACCAAATAAAAAACAGCAGCAAACTTGTATTTCTTCTTTCTACACATACTGTAACCATGCTATGGCCTCAGCAATGCTTTGAAGAGAGCAAGGTCGATCCATGTTTGTGCAAAGTCCCTGCACGCCAGGGAGCGAGCACCGCTGGCATCCCAGGCACCATGCGCCCCGCTGCTTGCTCCTGCCCACCCAGACTCCACACCCACTTCTCCTGGGCTGTTTCCATGGCACTAGAGGCAGGCATGAAGCCAGATTTGTATCCAATTGTTCCCTTCTTGCACCGTTATTCCACATGGTATCTTCAATCTTCTATTTCACTGCTTCACCCTCCGTTAACATTACGTTGTCTAATTATATTGTCCTCATTAGCACTTTTCTAGATTGTACAGCAAAACCAATCATTTTCAATTAGCATTTTTGTACATTATCATGATTTTTCTTCTCCAACAGAAAGTCACGACTGCTTTTCTAAGTTCAAACAAGTGCGTCTGTCCATCTAAAGTCCAAGCGAGTCACCTTTTCTGGCAATCTGTGGTGAACAGGCGGACCTTAGGTAAGTGGATGGTCATGCCCGTGCACGCTGGCAGCACTCGGGAAGGGTCCCCTACAAATGCATGATGTTAGATACATGGCTATGTCAATAAATTATATCTTCACCTAAATTACTAGTTTGAAAGAAAAAGAATAAACGGGGGAGAAGAAAGCATTCATCCTTACTCATGCATAAGGGGTTTAGTCTAAAGGGCAAGTGAAGCTCAAAAAAACCTCAAAGAAATGCTGGAAAGCAAAGCAGCGAAGAAAAGGAGCACTCACCCGCCTTCCCATCTGCACAAGGGATCCCGCCGGGATGCAGAACCACATCACACAAAGCCTCGCTATAATTACAGATCAAGGGATTTCAGCAACAAACTCCTTGCTGGCTCAGAGGTCTCGCTGGATGGGGTAGTTGAGATGCATTGGATTTCTGTGGAGCCTTTGAACTGGAAAATTCTCTTTAAGAGGGGCCCGTGGGGAAGACTTACCTGGCAGAGGAGCTCGATTACTGTCAGTGCAGAGGCATACAGATGGCAACAGTTCCACAGATCTCTCCCTGCCCCCAAAAAGAAAGGGTTTAAAGGGAAATTGCTTGTGATAGGCAAGGGTCTTCAACAGAGCTACCTGCCCTAAGTCCTCTCCTGAGTCTACCTCCATGGGAGGGAACATTCTCCTCTGCTGCTGCTGAGTACAACACACTAAATACATGTGTACACGGATCCCAATTAAGACTAAAACTTAAAAGGAAAATACCAGGGAAGTGAATGGTGCACAGATGTTCAAAACTATTTTCGAAGGACTGCGGGAAGAACACCTGTCAGTGCTTGACAGAAATGAACAAAAAAACCCTCTCCAGTCTAAAAGGCAAGGAAAACCAAATCAATAAGACTTACCCTCTTCTCTTCCTTTTGAGACCTGATGCTGGCATAGGACAGAGACAACACAGTAAAGCATTTTAGAGACTACAGCTGGCAGCACGTTTGTAGCCTGTTAAATTGTCTGGACTAAACATTAGCTCTGTCTCCACATTGTTAAATATGAATAATGCTTCTCTGTGCTTGTGAAGGATCTTTTGGGCTCATACTTCATAAGCAACTCAACTCAGAATGTTTGGTGATGCCCAGAGGGCTGATCAACCTATACTGACAAACGGAAAGAGACTACTTAAAAGTGGGTTGTAATACTCCTCTACATACAGCATATTAGCGAGACTGTGTCTGGTATTTCTGTTGAGAGAGTAAAAATTACTTAGAAAACAGCCATTAGAACAACCAGAATTTTAACCTACAGATCTAACCTGAACGTGAGTGTGCACCAAGCGGGTGTGCTAACAAAGCCTGCCGGCAGCACACGTGGCAGTGGGTTAACACCACAATGTTTTTTAAAGACTTCATCTGCAGAAAACTTCTATCATTGTAAAGTACAATGGATATTTTAAGGTGAAAGTATTTGTGCAAAACCATCATGTTTTTGACACTTTTCCCTTGGTGAGTTAAGGTAAATACCAAATTCTAAAAGAGAGATAATTACACAATTAAAAGCAGGCACAATTATTTATTTATTATTTCTTTGCCTGTGACAGAACCTCTTCCAGTTATTAATTAATTCCACTTAAAATTTAAGCATCCTATATCTCTATAAACATGAATTTAATTCAAAGTTGGTGTTTATTAGCAAGATAAATATGCTTATTACTCTAAGCGTAGTGCCTAGCTGGCATACAGCCCAGATCGGACTTTTATCTCTATTGTATCTGCAGGAAGATTAGGACAAATTTCCACAAAACAGATGTTTTACTAACTAGGAAGAACTGCACCCAAACCTACCCTACAGCCTATTACCAGTATTTTCAGATTAAATGACCGAACACAAAAATCAGGAGATGTGCATCACAGCCAGAAATTTAGTGCATGGATGTGGAAGAGGACAGACATGGGTTTGACCAAAAGCCAGCAGCAATGCAAAGATTCAGTTCCCACAGCAAAGGGGCACTGCAGGTATAGAAAACAAGGAACTCATTTTGAGGCTATTAACAGCGGCTTTTTGTTTTCATAGGTAAATACAAAAAATTTCCAAAAATTTCATCATAAGCTGCAGGTCAAAGAAATTGCACAGCCAACCTTGGCTATAGACATGTTTTGGCAGATTAAAATCAAAACAAAGAGAAACAAAATGTTTCCTATTAGTAAAATTGTAAGACAGAATTTCAGGTAAACCACTGCATTGGGATTTTGATGAGATTCATTCATTTTGAACTTGTTTTAACATTGTTAAAAATCCAGCTTAACATGCCAGGTGACATCAGCACACTTTCCATGTTGCATATACTGCAAGTGTTCACGATAAAGTAAAGCATGCCATGATGCCAGACTGTGCTGCTGTTATTGTTCAAAATAACTTAAATATCCACTTAAGCACAATACTGCCTTAGACAAGAAACCAAGCTTTCAAAGGGTGTGTGGCAGATTATTCTCAAATCAATTTATTAGCAGTAGTGTAACGTCTTTGTTATCAGGACATTTTCAAAAGAAAGGCCTGTCATCTTACACAGCTATAAAAACCCCCAAATTTTCTACTTCCTAAGATCTTCCAAGGATCTGTCTGTAAATACTTCTGAAGCCTTGCATTAGGAACTGGGTGCTTACTTCCTTAGCCTCCTGTCACAGGAAAAGTGGTTTTGAATCAACAGTTCAAAATGCATCAGTATTTTTTAGAATTAACTCTCTGGTATTTTTATGCATAAGGTGGGGTGGGAGGAGGAGGGAAGGAAAAGTTCACACATACCAAGAGTGGTGGATTTGCAAACATGTGAAAGCCCTTAATTCCTGCTTCTGAAAGGGTCGGGAGCCAACATGCCAGCTGGTTGGACCTCTGCCTAGAATGGTTATTTCTTAATGAATTTTTAAGTGAAAGCTCTGAAAGACTCAAAACTCACACGGACTGCAGCGAATTTGGGGTTTTATCCAATGCCTATCAAAGTGTATCAGCACACGCACACCACACAGTGAGTAGCATACTTATGAAACGCCTGGCTATTTCCCCCCTACGCACACTGAATGTGGTTTCCGTAACCAAAGAACTGTTAGATCGCTATATTCCTTAAAGGCGTATTTCACATATATTTTTCCAATTTAAATATTGTTGCCTTGCACAAAAACTATCGCTGCTGATATTTTTTTTCCCTTTAGCATACTAGCTTGCATTATTCTCTGTAGAAATGGCTGCAGTTTGATGAACAGATGCAACATGGCATGTAAATCAGTGAACCACGCAGATCCAGAAATGAATCCCAAAACTTTACCTTCTTTGCCTTCTTTCCTTTGTTGGTAAGAAAAGGCCACATTATTTCCTCTGGAAAAAACAAAACAAAACAAAACACCACCACCAAAATCAACCACCAAACCCCCCAAAACCCCAAACAACCCAAAAATTCACGGTTAAGGTAAATCTCTTTCCATTATATACTTTCATTTGCTACTCAGCTTCATATTTATGAAGTCCACAGAGTGAGGAAAACTGACTTGCTGCTGGTTTGCTGTGAATGTTAAGAACCATCTACTTTTGAAAGGATTCTTCCTTTTCCTCTTCAATAATTAACTTCTGGTCATCGAATACATTCCTCAGTCTGGTCTGTAGAGAGGGGGGAGAAAAAAAAGCACTCATCCGTAAAAGAAGAGCTAACATTGACAATTTTTCTTTGCAATTCAGTGCTGTGATCAGACTAATACGGGGCTTGTCAGATCAGGAAACTCCTTGCACGTGCGGTGTTTTGTGGCATAGATTGATGTGAATTCCAGCTGCAGAGTCCCTTTCACTAAAAGACTGGTTTGAATTTCTTTCTGAGATAATCCATAATCAAGGCTGAGGAAAACCACAGCACAGATGAAATCTTCAGATGCATTTCGCAAGGGCCCGGCCCCTGTTGAAGGGAGATCTCAGCTGCAGAAACAGCTCCGTAAATCTTTATCAGCTCCTCATTCACCTACACCCTTTTGATCCTGGGACATCTCCGACAAGATAGATGTCTGCATTATACAGGCATCTGATTTGCTCTATCTGCCATGAGGATGTCAAAGATTAACCAGTCTGTGGAATTTTAAATAATTGTCTTTCTGGGTCAAGATCAATGTGCATAAGGAGGGGAAATAAAACCTGGCTGTCGTGTAGCAAAGTGGAGCATTAAAAGAAAGGCTAAAGGACTTGAAAACCCCAGAAGTCCAAATTGTTGGAGACTGGGAGTACCCATGACTCTGCAGTGACAGGCGCTTTTTTTAATTATTATTTTTATTAATATCCTGAAGCCCTTACCTGTATCTTCTTGCAAATAGACATCTCCTTTTGCCTGTTCAAATAGATAGATATTAAGTCTTTCCATAAAAGCCAAGCAAAAGTATATAAAAAAAAAATTAGTTGAAGAGCCAACATACATCACACATTTTCTGTTGCAAAGCTTGTCAGTAAGGAATTGGGATGACTCTGTAGTCACCAGTGTTGCTAGCCAGCCAACCACAAGCGTTACTTGATTGCATTAAACTGTTCCTGCATAAAGCAGCTGCCTGGGGCATCATATAGGTTTTTTACCTTTCTCTTCGTAATTAGAGATGGTAACATATTTTACCAATGCCATACAAAATATACTCAAGGTTGTTTTATCTTTTTCAAAGAGACAAACATAACTATAGACATGCATGTATCCATACACACAACATGCACAAAGTGGTCAATCTAACGTTTTCAATAGAAAACTTCGATTTCTAATTAAAAACAAACAAAGCAAGATTTGAAATCATAATGTCTCAGGATCAAGCACAGGAATAAGTTTCAGCTGAGAGCTTTTATCTGCTTGTTTCCAACTGGTGAAAAATATGCATTCCAGTTTCCAACGAACATCACAGGAGCAATCACTGGAATTCTGCTTTCCATTAAAACCAGTTTTCCTTGCAGAATCCCGGCTTCCTGTGCCTGGCAGTTGTGCAGAGCATGCACAGAGCCCGCACAGACCTCTGGTTTTGCTGAGCATCTCTGTGCACTGCAGGGTTCACCAAGGGGTCCATTGGGGCAGCACCTTCCCACACCCAGACAGAGCCATTCACAGCTAAACTGCCCAGCTAGGAATGATAACAGAGAATGTGACATGGAGAAATTACTCAGGCAGGGAACAGCTCGAAGCCCCTCCATGCTTTATCTAATGTCGTGTTTAGAATATATTGCTCAGAAATGCAAACTAATTATACAGTGAGCAATGTGCCCATATAAAGTATTTAAATGCCAATATTTATTTTTGAAGAATAGACAAATTATGAGGTGAAAAATATACAAGAGATTGCATTTAAATGTTTTACGGTACAAGTGAAGTGTGAAGATGTTAGTGTTTCTCAGTGTTTATAACAATTCATAATTGGTAAGGTTAACAGCAATGCCAAGGAAAAAAAAGTAGTAGTAAAGACAAAAAGGAAAAAGAGCGTTTTGTTAAAGTCAAGGCTCATGTTAAGTGTTCATGTTTCAAGTCATTCCTGTGGATCCTCCCAGGTTCAGACCCTCACCAGCATTTTCCACCCTCCAGTGGTAGAAATACACTGAATGCCAGAGGTTAAAGAGCGTTGCTCGCATGATAATGAAGATAGGCTATTTCTGAAATACTTATCCTATGTTCTTTTAAACTAATATTACTTTTTTGAATGAGTAAGATATTAATTATTGTTTTCAGAAAGTAGCGTAATAGCTAGAACTAAAGATAATCCTCCCCAAAACACCCATGGAAAACAGTAGAAAACTGTTGCTGTGAACTTTTTCGATCAATAACCCTTCCTTACTGTAATCGCAGACATCAGCAATCAGATTGAACAGATAAATTGACATGTCCTTAGTTAAATAAATGCACATCAACTTTCACTTGCCAAGTTAATTAGTTTACACCAGTCTCCTTTTCCCACAAAAGAACAGATTTGCATATTAATCTGTGGTATTGCAGGTATGTACATACCATTGATCAATAAATCATTTAACGAGAACCAACTTAAGTGCCACCCGACCTGGAGATAACCGAAGCCTGCTGCCTGCTGCAACGGGCAGGTGTCTGCGAGCACTGCGCACCAGTGGAGGCTTGATTTCTGAAATATTTACAGGTCACGAACTGGAAGAGACCTATGAACAAGCTCAAATGAGGATTCATTTACAACTGGTGATAACTAATATCTGAAATCTACACCTACAAAATACTGTAGCCTCTACATGCTATTCTTTAATGCTTCCACCTTTGTTTATCACTTCTATTGAACACTGTCTGTCCTCAATTCAAAGACCTGGTACCAACATACATTTGTTTGTCACTCAGTAAAACCTTTACCTGCATTTGCAAAACAGCCAGAATAACCCATCAAGCTTTAGGTACAGCTGAGCAGCGACTCGGCTCCATCCAGTTTTCCACTGATGAACAGCTTTATACAGCGTTTTCCCTTGCCCGGTAGCTGACCCACTTGAAGCGCATCGTACCAAGAATTTACAGGTAAATTACTTATGCAGCTTGGTACAATATACCTTTGTTCCACATAATATAATTCACAAAAGTTATTTCCCACAATGATTTACAGAGTTATATCATGCGTTTATAGAGTTAAAATAATGGCAGAGTAAAAAAGGAAATTAGAACCTATAACCACTGAAGAAGAAATATGTTTTCAAATGCGATTTGCAAATAGACAGTGAATCAACGAGGCAGAGAGACTAGAGAACCCTTCTGCAGGAAAAGTAGCCGGGGAATGAAAAGTGGAGGTTTTGACCAAGCATTGCGTTCCTTTACTGCCACTTGCATGGTCTGGCTTCACCCATCAATCTCCAAATTATTCACTCTTGGATCCTCAGTAAAGTTGTTAATATCAGAATTTTTTATTATTTTTTTTTTCCTACTCACTATAGACATCCAGCTTGATGTACTTACACTGGTCAGCAGAATTAGCAGCCTGGGTACCTCAGGGATGTGTTACAATACAAGCGAGTCCAGCCAACAGCAGCTCGCAGCCCTGCCAGCTCGGCTCAAAGCACGCCGCCCCTGCCCGCCTGCGCCCTGCATGCGTGAGCACCTGGGTTTTCACGTGGGTAATTACTAGAGCCTTTCTTCATGCACAGGAATGCAATTTGAATTACGCTTAGACTTTTACCTGTACTTTCAAATTCACACCAAGAAATGTGAAATACCGTATAGTAACTGTATATTAAAAGAGAAAGACTGGCAATGACAAACTCAAATGTTATAGGTATCAGAGCCTTAACAACGGCGATAAAAGGAATAACACAGATAGTAAAATTAATTTCAGCAAATCACACGTGATTTACAGAATCACTTCACTGGAGAGGCAGCGAAGGCCAATCTGACAGAATACATTTAAATTTCAGGGGAAGTGTACTGAATATTCTTGGACAGTAACAGACTAAGTGCACATCTTCATATTCCTAGCTACATTTAGCAATAAATATTCATTCAATCACAAAGACTAGGAAGCATTGGGAATAATGCCATTTCCAGACTGCAAAATACTTCCTAGTTGCATTCATCAAGGCTACTTAAAAGTTACTTTTATAAGCAGTGGAAAAATCAGTTCCAGCATCATGGCTCTGCGCACTTGAAACCTGTGAGGCCACACCGTGACAGGCGCAACCCCCACCCTACAAAACCAATGGCAAAGCCATCATTGCTTTAACCTCTGCTTATTGTGTTACAGGGCACAGGTATAACAGAGACGGGCCTGAATTGATCTGATAGACTGGAACAACTTAATCGCAATAAAACTCCTACAGGATAAAAATGTTTTAAAAAGCTGTGTAGCTTCAAGTCACTGTAGGTTTTTTCCAGCCAGAGCTGTAGTCTGACAAGGAAAGCTTATGCAAGAACATTTTCTTTTGGTTTTCATTCCGGAACAGTACAGAAATGCCTTTTAATTACACAGAAAATTTTGAAGGTATTAAACAACAGTGAGCCTCTCACCCCATCTGGGACACATTTGCTGGGACTGTAAGAAACACGTCTATCAGAAATCACACATAGATTATTCAGTTAACATGTGCATTAAAGCTCTGTACATCTTAACCAGATGTACCATTCACTTCAGAGTCAACTTTGTCTCACATTCAAGAGAAATAAACGCACGGAAGAGAAAATGTTAACCAGGGTAATCCCTCTCAGAAGGGTGTAAAAACTTTCCCCTATCTGTGAGAGACACTGAACTGTCAGTAGTCTAAAAATAATACAGATCTCAGTTTCTGTCAAATCAGACTGACACAAAAAACTTGGATATCAATGTAAAAGAAAAAAAATAAATCAATGTCAATCCATTTCTTCACTCAAAAGTGACAATCTAACAAGACAATTTGAGCCTTAGCACTGGAAGCAATTTCTATGCATTCTTTAAATGTGTTCTGGAAGAAACCGAAGCAAAGGGATTCTGTTCAAAACTACCGTTTTCCTAACTGAAATTTCCATAAGTCCTCTATTATTTCCAGAGACAGCAAGCACAAAACAGCAATGGATCCTCCAGCTAAAGTTACTTTTTTGTTAAAGAAGAAAGCAACAATGACTGCAATAGGTGCAAATTAGAAAGACTTCTTCACAGGGCAGCGCAACTTTTAGGGCCACCTACAAATGCCACCGTTATTTTTTTTACAGCTCTGTCCTTTTAGACCGGGAGGATATTTTTTACCTCAATCATAGCTGCTGAGGTGTTGTCTGGCTGATATTCAATAACTGATGGAGAAAGACAGGCATCAGCAGAGGATGTTTCCTTCATTTATCAGCCAAGAAAGCCAAGGCAAAGTTTGGCTTAAAAGGATGAGTCCCATTTTTAAACACTCAATAAGATCTCAGTGATACCCTCGTAAGACGTGACCTTGCAGCTTCATCAATCTTAAAAATAACAAATATAGTAAGAAAAGCAGCAAGAGAAGAATAGCAATTTAATAACATAGTGAGAGTTAAGGACACCAGGAGACACTTACTGATTCCCTAAGTTTTAGAGCAGGTCTTGCTTCACCATACCACGGGAGGCATTCAGCAGTTACAGCTCCGATGCCCTGGTACTTTTGGAGGGATTCAGGCTGCCCTTATGCATTATAGCGACTGGACACGGGGCACACGAGCTGCCCGTTCCACCGAGTACCCTCAACTTCTTAACAAAAGCATCAGTCTCAGCTGCTGCTTTCTCCTGAGCATAGAAGCTTGGGCTCTGGAGGTCTGACCTCTGCGCTGCCCATTGCGCCAGCCAGCCGCTGCGGGCCGGGCTCGTGAGCGCTCTGGGTCACAGGACTTTTTAGACTGGAAAAGACCTGTAAGATCAAGTCCAACCCTTAACCCAGCACTTGTCTCTAAATACCCCATGGCACTTTTCCCAAAGGTTGCAGTGGATGGCTAGGTATGTGTTATAACCTTCTAACTTATTTGAGTAGAGGGAAAACTCCCAAGTTTCACTAACTTTGAGTAGTACAACACAGTGAAGTGCCACCATGTGCAACCGGAGTAGCAGGTTACAGCTTCAGTGGTCCCTTGGTCCCTGTGGCTTCAAAAACAAGTTCAGACTGAATAAAGCTTAAGAATGAAAAAGAAAAAAAAAAAGGGGGGGGGGGGGGGGGGGGGGGAGGAGGTGGTGTTATTGATTGGGCAAGCCAAGACCTTTAAAACCAGCACACTTTTTTGCACTTCTTGGTTAAAATTACTGTTGGCTGCTCAGACCACACGCGTCCTTCAGCCCGCCTCTCCAGCCATCCTGCGGCGGTTCCACGCAGATTGCAGAATAGCTCACAGGCTGGGGTGGCCAATAATTCAATTAGCCTGACTGAACTGAAAATTGTATTTTATCTCAATAATGCAGCATTTTGGACAGTAATCATTTCCTTTGGCTGCTGAAGAGGAACTTGTACGTAATAACAGGAGGAGTGGTCAAAATAGAAAAGAGATTTTTAACTGAATTGTGGAGAAGGTTGTAAAAATATTATAAAATTATAAAAAACCCCAGTGAATTACATAACTTTGAAAAGCCTTGCTCAGGCAGGACTGCGGTTTTAGCTTGAGCCTTGTAAAAGACATAATTCAATTTACCTTGGTCCCCTCAAAGAGGCCGCAGTGTTAAGCAATGACACGGAACCTAGTCTTGAGTCTAAGCCTTTCAAGTTGAACACAAAAGCTATTCTATTGCTTGATTCACAGCCAATAAAGTAGCAAACAAATTAAAGAGCACATAGTATCATTTATGTAGCTACACTCCAGTGGAAGAAATGGAAAATTCTGAATAAAACTGCTCACAACCACACACAGCATTGCTCCAGCCATTATAAATGGTTCTGTATTCTGGCAACAGGTAAGAGTTAAAAGGAAAATTACACCAATGGTGCTCTCTAGTTGATCAAATAAAGGATACTTTTAATTGTTTATCACTAAAAACAGAGATCAGTGCGGCAGAGCAGAAAGCTTCAATGTGCTTCAGGTTGAAAACCAGCTCCACTAAAAGGTCAGCTCCTGTACACACATCATGTCAGCTCAAATACAGTTCAAGAAAAAAGCAACGAAAAAACATCCCGTCACTGTCTGCCTCTGTCAAAGATTTTCTTTTGATGAAAAGTAATCTGAATGCTCCATATATATATATTTGTATCAATATGTATCGTGAGAAACTTATTTATTTAATTTTCAAATCTATTTTTTCACCTTGTACTATTTTGAGATCTAAAACATTTTGCATTGCCAAGCTGCACTGAAACACTTTTAATCGTTGGCCATGAAGGAATGGATTGCTTGTTCCCAGATGCACTATCCAAAACATTAGGGAGGTGTATCCAAGAAGTTTGAGCCATGAAATTCAGAGTCCATTGAAAACTAGTTCAAACTATTTTTTTCATCTAAGATAAAAATACTACATCACCTAAAAAAAAGTGCTCTCAATATATATACACACACGTATACACAAAAAAAAAAAAAAAAGTTGTTTTGATCTCTGCTTTAGAATCCAATGTGAATCAAATACCAAATACATCAGAAATCAAAACCACTTTTTTGCACCCCAGACCCAGGTCCAACAAGGTGTATAAGTCTACGCAAAAATAACCACTAGTCCAACAGTTATTGGACTTTACTTCTTGAGGTACATTGGACATTTCTACTTCAGGTAAAATGTTTGTAGCTGGAAGGCTTGAAATAAGTTTCATGCTAAGAATACGTATAAACATTATGCTGAACTAAGACCTCGTTGACAGTTCACATTCAAAATATGGTGAGGTCTAAATAGAAATAAAAACTATTATTGAATTGCTATTGCAAGCTACACTCAGTCCCATTGTTTAAACCATCAGAATCTGCAACAAAGCTGCTCGGAGGGCTTTTCACACAGCTTTGTTACAAAACAACGCTGGAATCATGAATAAGCAAAACCTGTGGCACTGTGGTGAGCAAACAGCAAAGATAGGATATTGCAGACATATCACTCTTGACAGGGCTAAGCAATAGGTGATACAGATAAGTGGGGTTGGAATAAAATATGATAAACCAGTCTTTCCCATTCTATTCTGATTTAAGAGTACAAAGTGCAAACTATTCATCTTCTGTCTAGAGGCAGTAAATCAACTGATAAAGAAAAGTGAAAAGTAAGTGGGGTGCAAGGAAATGAAATGATCACGTGCTGGCAAATTGATTATGGGAAGGAGGAAAATAGATTAAATAACAATGCAGAAGTATTGACCCTAGGCACCATCAGAATTTATGCAAGGTTAATACAGGCACAAAAATTAACGTTAACAACCAAGCACAAAAGCAGGGAAGAAAAGAGTAAATATCAAGAGTCAAGGTATTATGGTGCAGAAGAATTCGTGTCGGCTCTGGGCCCAAGGCAGGTTCCCTGCCTGTTTTTCTTTTGACTGCACCAGCGTATCACAGAAGTGATGTGTTTTAAAGGAATAGTGGGAAGAGAGCTGCAGTGCTGCTGAAGTGCCGCCACTACGAGAGATGGTCATAGTGCTTCTGGGCAACAGGGAAGAAAATGCACCAGCAACTTCTCTGTCCAGTTCTGTGAAGATGGTTACAAACTAACGCTCATTTCCATTAGCTTCTAGATTGAGGGTCAGTAATTGTCACTCTCTAAGGTGGAATCCACCACTGTAAAAGAGGGTAAAGCCCAGGCAGGCATCACCCAGCAAGAGCAGAGAACCCACGTGAGCCCAGCATGCTTCCTAGTTCTCACTGTGTGAAAACAACAGAGAAAGGGAAAAAAAAAAACCCCACCAAAAATCCCACCAAAAACCCCAATACACAACAAAAAAAACAAAACAACCCCCACTTGTTCGGTTCAGCTGCAATTCCAAAAAAAATGCATAAATAAGACAACTTACTTTGGGACTGGAAATGTTTTATAATCCAAATCCTAAAACATACTGCCAGAGATTCTACTTATTCTACTTTCTCGTGTTCAGTTGCACATGATTTTGTTTTTATTCCTTTTATGGTAGACAATCTATTTGCAAAGTATTTGCCAAATCTGCAGATAGGTAGATTTTTTACCAAAATAAATAGTAACTAGGAGTGTTCCCATCTTTATAGGAAGACATGGCTGAGGAGCCTTTCATGAAAAGCTTTCCCAGCACATTAGGAACTGTACAAATGTCAACACCCACACAGTAGACCTTTCTTGCAACTACTAGTGGAACCCAAAACAAAAAACTCCCAACACTTTCTTATAATCACTTTTTCTCTCTTCCCAAGCTTCTGGGAATATGGGATTTGTACTTTGAACCCCCGACTACATGCCAGTGGCCCTTACCGTGTCCTCACTTGGCTGCTGTGCCTAAGCACGTGTGCTGAGGAGTGATTCGGGAGATGTGTGTCACCACCCGCAGCGGTATCATGGCACAAACAGCTGGGCCTAGGTCAGGGATTAGCAAACATTCCTTCCACACTCCCTACAGCACAATTCCTAGCAGCACGTACCTAACCCAGAATACAAAACCTCCTGGATTTGACATTCACCCCTACCCAGTAGCCCTTCCACCTCTGTGCTCGCAGAAAGCTGCTGTCCTCTTCCTCTGAGGGTGTTCAAGAAAGAGAATTCAATTGAAAAGTCCTGATGCTGCAAGATACGCCACTATTGTGTTCCCTCCCAAAAATAATGATTCCATTAAAACGTGTTGCTTCGTCCTGCAAATGTTCCTGATACACTTCTGCTCGCGCTGGGCTGCCGAGTGCAGACAGCACCACAGCTAAATGCAGCATATTTTAAACTTGTAGGATGAGAAAGTCTTAGTGTTTTAAATGAAATCATTATACTGAGGTTAGATATAATATTGAACTACTGAGGAACACAGTACAGAGCCTCCTGAGGAAGGATCAATGTGTCAGCCAGGAAGGGATGGAGTCATGAAGCAGAATTGGCGTTCTGTAGAGAAATAGCAAAGCAAAAATGAGCTAGAAACAAGCTGAATGGGTGAAATGAAGGGGATAATCTGCATTTTTCACAAAGCCTACAAGGAGATTAGTTGCCAGCACTAGCTATATTCCTGCCGCATGATGGTTAAAAGGAACGCTCAATGAATAGCTGGTAATTATTTTTTCTTCACCAATATTGTAAATCAGTAACAATAATAAAAATCCCTGTGCTGCCATCACCACTGCTACACAATTAACGTTACCTTTTGCCCTTAGATTTTAACTACATTACAAAAGAATTATTTGCGACTCGGGCGATGGGATGAAGCAAGGGGAACATACAGGCAGGGTCACCCATCAGAAGTGGGCAGATGACACCCTGCCTTCCCACACCACACCCCAGTGGCTGCCGACTAGGACATGCCGTGTCCCCAGTGCCAAAGACACAGCAGAAGAGGTTCATGATGAGGCAGCTACGGTTTCATGAAGCAGCATTGGAGCAACGGTCTGTGGCCACCAAGGAAGAAGAGATGAGCCCACAACGGCTGCTTCCCCGACCTGGCAGGGAAGGGGCTGTGATGGCAAGGGCAGGCGATATACTTTGGGTAATCCCTCAACACTGGAATTTCTCGACCTGCAAGGCCACCTTATCACTGGAAATAAATAGAGCCTAAAAAGCGATTCCCAGTGCAGGACAATTTCCTAAGACAAGATACAAGAAGATCCTGAATTGACTGAATTGGATCATAAACTGTAAAGCTTGAGAGACATTGCCTTGGGGGCTGCTGCTGCCTGGCATGTGATCTAATCTGCTCCTAACGCCAAGCAGATGACCCAGACACCACCAAGGGCCATCTGATCACTTCGCTGTCCTCTGTGCTGGCTGCAGAACATAACACATTTCTCTTAGAGTTGCATTTTGCAGCTGAGGTGAAATTTTTCTGAGGTTGCAAGTCTGGGAAGCCAAGCAAGCCCCCTTCAGGTTTATAAATCCAATGTCATTTGCACACTAGGTCTGTGAAAAAAAGTATTACTTCTTGCTGTTTCAACCGATGTCAGCAGTTACAGCAGATGGGAAGAGAGAGAAAAGGGAAGAAATGGAAAGTAACAGCATATATGAGCCTTCCTGATTTAACTTAAATCTCCACTTCTACTAGAGGAAACGGTATTAGGGTGGATACAAAGGTAACTGTGCTAGATCTTTGTTTGGAGGGGTTCTCCGCTCCTTGCAAAGCCAATTACACAGAGCAAATTATTCAGTTCCAATGAACTGCAGTCTGTGTGAGGAGGCGGGTCCTACTTCATGGCTGGAGCATTTAGCAAGGACTGCTCATGTGTGGCGTTAAGTGCACAGAGTAGGGGTGGTAACTGAACAGTAATAACTACCATAGAGGCTTTAAAACCCCAACTCGCATTGTACACATTTATTCCAAAGAACTTCTATGTATTAGTTTACTTTTCAGCAGTACTTAGACTGTAATCTGTGTCATTTCCAGATTTGTTATGTCACCATATGGTTTCCTTACACAAACGGGTCAAAACTGAAGCTCTGCATTACGGAAGAGCTGTGAAGCTCCTCTTCCTCAAAGGATCGTTCCTAAAAATTAGTAGGCAGCAATAAGGAGAGTGACAGTCCTATTGCTCCGCTTTCCCAGCTGATGTCTGCTCAGAAACACCCCTGAAAACCCTTCTAGAAGTATCCTCATCACCCTAACAGGACTGCAGCATCTCCCAGGCAAGCTAGTTATGGCATATATCATAGTTAATCCTAACCCATCAACCAAACACTAGACTAGATGTACAAGCATGGAGAGCAAACTAAGGATGTAACATGGTTAGAAAGGGAGGTGCAGTCATGGGCACTTTGCAGCTATCGGCAAAGATTTATCACAGAAGCTCAGCTGAGAGTTAATCTCAGCTTTGAAAGGGAAAGGAGGAACAGCTGCCGCTAAATGAAGCTCCCCACACTGTGACCTGCACCCTGCATGGCAAAGGCAGCACCCGTACCGATGCAAATCTAAGTCCAAGCACAAGTGAGCCTGCACAGATAGGTGCTTACGTTTGCACTGTGCATTATCAAACAAGCATGAAGTAGCAGAGCATTATTTTCAGTGGTAAAACTAGGTTTTTGGACAGTGAACAGAGCTTTAAGCATTTTTTTCCCCCTTTGCATATCGAGAAACTTCTGGTTGAATAATCCTATCCTAAAGCACCATTTGTGGAATACTTGGCATTAATTCTGCAGGCGTGTTGCCATGAGTATTCAATCAGGCTGCTCAATTACACAGTAACTGAATGCTGACACCTACTGACACACAAAACCCTCAGACTGTAACAACACTGCAGAAACCTGACTGATGCACATCATGCACACAATTCAGCTTTTCCCTCGGCAGCATTACTGGTAGGGATGGGACCATGAATCGTTCCAAAACAATTAAAACATCTGCAGTGTTCTAACCACTTAAAAAACAGAATTCTTTCTAAATTTGTAAAGAAACACAAAACGTCACATCGATAAGCATTTGCAAGTGGGTTCCATATCAGGCTGGGTAACCTAAGGAAACACGGTGATTCAGCTGCACAGTCATTCAAGGTGCAGAACCTTGAAGTAACAATGTCATTTAGGCCACTCAGACCATGTCACACCACTGCTTCCAAGCATGCTGATCTCCAGCCTTCAGGCTGCATTTGAAACGAGAGCCCATTGCAAGCAGAATTGACCCAGAGGTGATTAGCATCATAAGGCAATGCGTTTCAGTGAAATCTTTACCTTGAAATGAAACCATATAAAATACTGCATTATTATGTTCTTTCAGGAAAAGCATATTCTTCCACTACACACTTCCTCAAAGGCGAAGCCAAGACTTTGAAAATAAATAGTGAAGTGCATTAACCTTATTATCATCAGCCTGTACTCAAGCAAAACATCTGTTGATTTCAGTCCATACTCCAGCAACTACGGAAGAGTTTTGCTGAACTAAGTCTTATTAAAAGCATGAAACAATTTCAAATCTTACTGATTTTACTGAGCTGGAACTGAGTTTTGCTGTATTGCACCATCTAAAGAAATGTTCATTTACACAAAAGCATACATAGCAGCAAAACAAAAATGTTTTAGAATGATGTTTTGACTAGACCCAGTGACCTGATTTCCAAAAATTGCTTAGGGACAGAAAACCACAGGGTATATTATTTATTTGTTAATAGAATATAATGTTGGCCATTTGGTGAGCTAACAGGCTCTGTAAGCCATGGAAGGAAATACCAATCTTCTGCAAGTCTATTCAGAAATACAGGTATAAATTTCACACCCATGCTTTAAAAGAGGAATTGCTTCTCAGCCCACCATCACTTTTCTGTTGGGATTTGTGCACAGGGTTTCAGCGTAGGAGGGTGACCAGAGGCACAATGCTGTGATATACCACAGTGGTGCCCGTGACCCCCAGCGTCATAAGGAAATGATAACCTCTTTGTTATAAAACTTCAAGTTTGCAAAACTGTTTCCACAATGAGCACTATTAAAAATGGTTGTAATTCCTTTATTTCAACAGTCATCAGAAGCAGGAGAATCAGAGAAATGCAAATAAATCTAAATACATGAACATAGTCGCCCTGACTTAAATTATCTTTTGTTGTCAATAAGGTGGTGGAGGCTTTGTGTCAGCTGCATGTGAACAGCAGGCACACTCGTCACTGGCTGATTGCTGCTGATCTCCGTTATGCAGTGGCTGAGCCATGCCAATTCAAAGTAATACTAATAATAAATTATTGGTATAGGAGCATAGAATTGACTGTTAACTCTTTATGCATTTTGGCTGTAATGGAATATTGCTCTGGGAGAAAAATATGCTGTGAAATACCATTGAAAAGAATTGACTGTAATTATTATTCCACATTACATAAAAACTTCTTCAGCTGTTATATGAGGTTTGCTATTATTGCTGTAAGCTGCAAACTCTGACACAGAAACACACACAAATTCGTTTTTTTCCTTTCTTGAAATAGAATGGGGAAAAAGCCCTTTCTGTTCTCTAACACCTCCTTAGCAGATGGTGATGGAGCTGAACACCTCCCACACCCAGCTGGAAGGTATGTTACAGAAAATTCCTCCCCCGTGTCCAGTTCAAAAAGAAACGTGCAGAGCAAAGTGAGGAGGTGGTGCGAGCCCCCAGCGGGGATGCCCGGGCACCCCCACCCCCACGCCGCTTCCGTATGGGCCTGCCTGAACTGGAACGGCTCTGTGCCCACCCGCTTCTTTCCGAGCTCACTTCTCAACTACAGCGACTGTAAGATCCACTCTGTTTTCCCTCCTCTCCCTACACTGATCAGCCTGTTCCAGTTCCCACCTTGCCCTCGGTGCAGGCAGCGGGCATCACCCCTTTCCCCCTTGCCCCCAGCTTGTTCCTCCTTCATGGAAAAGGACTAAACATTTCTGCAACTTCTCAGGATCACTATTTTGTCTACAGCAAGACAATATTTTTTCCCAGATAGTGAGCGGGAAATAGGGGAAAGAAACAGCTTCAGGATGATTGATCTGCTCTGTCAGGTCCCTCTGACAACAGGGGGAGGGAAGGGGAACGGAGCTGGCTCCTGGCCACGCCACCAGCTGGCCTGAAGTTGTTCCCCAGAAGGACAAGGCAGCCTAGGGTCGGGCGCCACGAGGAAGCCTGCACCATTGTGGGTTGACGTCCTGTGCTAAGTGAGTCTTAAAAAAACAAACCCAAAATACCCCTATTGGCAGTTAAATTTTCATCCATCAGGTCAGGGGAATACACAACACGTACCCCTAAAAGTTCCTCCAAAATGAAAAGCAGTATAATTGGAGGATTATGGGTCAGCCGTACTAAAGCATCAGGAGGTGCTGCGCGTACAGCAACACGCAGAACTGACGGCTGCTCCAGCCCGCCAGCCTGGACCTGTCGAAGCCCTGCTAAAGCTCACTTGTCTCCTCCTGCATCCTTCTGAAATGCTGTTAAAGCAATAGCTGCTGCTTCCGACCTCTGCATGATCAAGGGAAGAACACATTCAAGCACTTCAAGAACACTACATTGCGTAAAGCACAAAGGCTTTTAAACAGATCATATTTTGAAACAGATTGTATCACCTGCTTTTGGTAATAATTATCCATAAATATCCTCTAAATATAAATTATCCTCCAACACTTGTTGCTACTGCATAAAGGGGATTCTGCTATGATCAATAATTAGAAATCAATTATAGAGCTTTTTGTGCAACAGAAGATTCCTCTCATAATTTGGGCGCCTCTATTACAAGCATTTGTAAGGGTGGTAATCCATCTTAATAATTCTTAAATCATGTATGAATGTGAAAACGCCTATGGCATTATTCAATTCCTATTTAGCTCCAAGGAAAGCTGCCTCTTTAAATTATACAGAAGTCCTATTTCTCCTGAAATGTACTTTGATGTGATTCTGTGCAAACACACGTTCGCTATAAAACTATCTCTGTTTCGAAACAGGTAGCCTAGTAGTGCTGCTCATTGGCTCAGGCTATGAAACTAATTCTGGTTTTATTTTTCCCAAGAAATGATTTATAATTTTTCCTTTCCTTATTAATAAATTCCAAGGAACGGGGAGTGTATTGGCAGGTCCTTTTCTCAAGGACGACCACAGGTCTCAATGATGGATGCCAACATGATTGTTTCATATTTCAACCTTGCATTCAGCCTGGGACTATTGACCTACTCCTCCTGAAGCATAAATCAAATTTTGCTCACTTCCATGCTCTGCTTCATTCTTAATTTCTCATTAGAGAAGTTTTAGTGGACCAGGAATATTGGAGTATTGAGCAATGTACATTTGTTTGTAGAGGTTTTGGGTTTTTTCCCCCCTTTTTAGTTGAAAACTGGGTCTGAACATAGATTTCTGGTGAAGCCTGTGGCTCAAGTCTTAACAGCTACCACCATTAAGTCCCGGATGGTGATGTCTTTTTGCCTCATTTTCCGACATGCATATGGGAATTTCTGTGGTCTATTAAAGAGATTTCAGGGCTTCTTTTCCCAATGAACTCATATCATTCCAAAAGTTGTAGTTTATTCCTATGTCTCTAAGACGACAGCCTTACCACACTGTAATTCCAAAATATTGTAGTTGGAGCTAACTAGTCCTCAGATGTTGCAGCTCATGATGTGTCCAAACCTCAGCGCAGCACCCGAGGGACCATCAGCACTCAGACTCGCATGGAGAGGAAGGCAAAATGGCAGTTTACTGAAAGACACAGGCACTTATATACTAGTAACAGAGCCATCCCCTTCGTGGGCAGTTTTCTACTTAGTTCCTACGTTTCCGTCACAACACATGATCTTCCACATCACCACATCCCTATGCTACTACAGTTCCCCCCTTCCATGCTAACAAAGATACAACATTAAGTGCATTGGTGATGATGGTCGGTCATGTGAGCCAACAAAACATTCTATCCCTCTACTGTGTCTAAGCGAGACTTAATAAATGCTACTAATCTATTAAAATGCAAGGTCCAAAAGTTAAAAGCAACATCAGAATAAGAAGAGGACCAGCAAGACTAGATAATAAAGTGGTTAGCAAGGGTGATTGGTTAAACCAGGATTCATACCATGCTCGCTGTGCCTCACGTTCTTGTTTACGCTGTAACAAACCCTTGTGCAATTTCGCTAGTGAATCTCTACCTATGCCCGTGTGGTCCTCATACAACAGCACTCTTCCTGCAGGGCTGCACGGAGGCCTCCTTGCTGTAAGAAAAGAAGGTCTAGGCCCCGCCTATTCTGTAGGACCACCTCCGATAACGAGGATAGGGATTTCTCTAGGGCCGAGATAGATTGTTCAAGTCTTTCTAAATCCTCATCAACTGCTGCACGCAAGGAGGTCCAGCCGTTCCGTTGTTGAACTAGGGAGGTGATGGCAGTCGCCATTCCGGTGATTCCAAGTGCCATGAGGGTTGCGACCATTATGGCTGTTATCAGCTCCCTCTTGACCCAGACAGGTGGGGGTTGTTTTTCCCAGTGTGCATAGATGTCCTCCAAGGGATAATACAGAAACCTTGGCATAACTAAGACTTGGATACAAAAATCAGTGATGTTATTAAAACGTTCAAAGTGATACACACGGTACGAGGCCCTTCTTGGAAAAAATCCACCACCCTCCTTCTCTGGGAATAACCCATTTGGTGTTTCCACTAAAGGACTATTGAGATGTTATAAGCACACAACGAGACCCAGCTCCTTTTCACCCAGCCCAGACAGGTTCCCCCCCACCCTGCCCCCAATTGCTAACATCATAAGGCCGATATTAGACGTCTCCCGCTTACATGAACCGGGGTTATCTGCCATAGAGAAATTATAGGTGCCATCCCAAGCAATACCTTCGTAAAACGGGGGTTTGCTGCCATAGCAGAACCAACAGGGGTTAGTGAGGTTCGGATTAGATTCATTCAAGGTCAAATACATCGTCTGCATCATGGACTAAAGGGCATAAGGGTCAGGGCTTTCGGTAAGAGTCTTTTGAGGGACGCGAATTGTACCTTTAAGCACTTCAGGAGTTGTGTCGGGGGCACGGGTCTGTGGGGGTAGAAGCACTGAGATTACTACTTTGGGGCCTAGGGGTTGAGGTTGAGGGGTGTACCATGGGATTTCTTTTATGATTTTAATAAGGGTGCCCCTATCAGTACCTGATGTCCAAAGCATTACTCCACAAGTTTTGCCAATAAACCAAGCTGGATCGGACAGGTTAGTGACATTTATCCAGAGGTACCTACAAGTCCCACAGTGCCATACCGTCCCACCATCAGTTTTAGAAGGGGTCTTACAGCCAGAGAGACCCCACGTTACCGTAAGAAATCTATCAGGTTGACTCGGGGTCCACGCTGTGGCAATAATTTCGCAGCCCCAGTAGGCACAATAAAATAACCAGGGGAATTATAACAACTCCTACCAGGACTTGAACTTGGGCACCAATATGTATTCCTACCCCCAGTGTCCCATCTGCTACTGTTACTAGCACAATTTGGGGCTCGCCAACCATTCAGTAGATCTGGGCCCATCAGCTGACAGACCGTGACATTGAAGGAGGGAGCACCCGGAGTCACTATAGATTGTAGTATTCGCGATTCTTGAAGTTGTATCAGTGTCCAGTTGTACGGGCAATCACCATTGACCAAGGACACCAAAACCAGTAGCAGTGCTAAAAACTTTGGATCCCTCCTTTTCCATTTAATGTGACCAGGTTGTCCACAGTGATGACACATCTGTGCAGTTATGACTTGCGCCAGCAGGGCTGGTGTTCCTGATGGACCTGCTTTCTCCTGAAGTGCAACTGTTCGCAATAGACGAGGTAACAGTGTCGACGATGACAGAGTCTGCAAAATAGTTCGTGCAATCGGGTTAGTATTACTACACAAAGCCTCTGTCAATACCGCATCATGAGTAGCTGGTGGCAGGTTAGAATTAGCTATCGCCCTCTGAAGCCTGTCTGCAAAGTCTAAAAATGGCTCATTTAACTTGTGTTTAATGGTCATCCATGGTTCTTTTGCGCACTCATATTGACTCACCTCAACAAATGCGGATTTCTGAGCCTGTGTCGTTGCTCGCAGTATTCTGCCACGCAAGCGTGTTTGTGCCTGCTGTGTTGCAAAGACCCCTGTGCCCATCAATTGGTCAAACGTTGCTCCTCTGGCATTTCTGCTGGCATTCATGGCCACCGGTCATTTGACAAGATATTGCACATCATTAATTTAAATTCTGAAGCTACCAGCCAGAAAATGAATGCGTGGGGGGTGGTGGGGGCACGTGTGCACGAAGTGCAAAACGTGAAGGAGGCCGTAAATGGCCAGGAGGCAACACCAGCAATATAGAACTTGAATGCAGGGCAAAGGTTAACATAAACAAGTCCCGCGGGGATGTGAACTTTTTTTTTCTTTCAGCCAAAATGGCCTTTATTGTGTATACAAACTATATATCTTAGACAGTACAGGTGTTAGACCCTGATAGGTTTTTGTGTCCTCCTTCTTGCTTGCTATTTGCTGTTGCTGTAGGTGCCCATATGCTGCGGTTCTAAGTTCTGATTCTTCACATCCTGTTTACATACCCCAACAATTCCCCCTTTTTGTTTTTTGAACAGCTAGTACCAGGTTTGTCATGTTCTGCAGGGCCCTTGCAAACATGACAGCAACCAAGGTAATAGCAAACAAACAATACTGCCAATTGAGTGAATTGATGCCAAAATGGCTGACATTTTCTCAGATTTTGGTAACATGTTGCTGCAATGGGGCCTGAAATCCATGCAGCACATACCATCAAAATCCTCACAGTCATGTACTTGAGCCAACAACAAAAAGCCAATAGTTGCTGTGTTTTGTATATAATGGTGGCAAATTTGACTCGCACTCTTAACTGCCTAACAAACAAGGTGATTTAATTCTTTAATGCTTTCCCTGATGTTACTCCGGATAAGAGAAGAACCGCTGCAATACGTTCCCATCAGTTCCATAAACCAACTACATCATTACATGCTTCATCCAAAGCTACATTGCATTTAAATGCATTATGCTTATCGGCATGTTCATGTGTTGACTTATGTGGGTGTCATGGTCCCATCATAGCTTTCCATTACATTAGCATCTACATAAAGACAACTATCAACATTCAAAGTGCAAATTATATCAACTTCTTTTGGGTTAACATTATGCAGAGGTAATCAATTATGCCAAATACCAAGACTTTCAGTAAGATTCTTCATTCCCCACATGCAGACATTGTTGCAAAAAAGTGAATGTAAGTCAGTTTCAAGGAAGGGCACACCAGACAAGGACTGGTTCAGTAAAGGAGACCACACATTAGTTGTTGGGTTGACTGGCAGCAGCAGCGCTCCCATGATCTGGCACGCTAAGCTCAGGCCGCACACAGCGAGCAGGTATCCATTGCGGGCCTTCATCTGTAGAAACACAAGCATAACCTCTCCCCCAAGTTAACAATTCATGCGGTGGTCCCAACCAGTGCCCGGTACGAGGGTCTTTCATGCATACTAAGACACCTTCATGCTTTTGCTGCTTGTCACCAATTGACATAAATCGTCACACAATGAGAGGCACCGCATGGTCGGCACAGATTTTCAGAAAGTTCAAAACATAACATGCTTTCTTTAATCGTGCCTCTGGGGTCATTCCCTTCATTCCCTTCTTTTTTTTTTTTTTTTTTTTTTTTTTTTTAAAGTTAGTGCCACTTTATTGGTAGACTCACACCAGTTTATACTTCCAGCTAAAAATACACACGCTACACAGGCTTTGTTATGTAAAAGGTGATAGGTTAAAACTACTTGTTCACAGGCTTCCATCTCCCCTATGATTGGTCCCGGTGTGGTGCCCACACGCTGCTCCCCCCTTGTGCAGGCATCCTGTTTTTTCTCTTCTTTCTGTCCATCTGTCTTATCTCTCTGTGAATACAGTTTCTTTGTCTCCCTTGACCTTGCATATATCTTTCATAACAGCTGCAGCTCGTTACACCTTTGGCCTGCTCAGCCTGCTATTACAACAAAGTTACTTGGTCTGGATTGCTCATAATACGTCCGTTGTCTTCCAGCCATTCCACAAATCCCCCTTTTTGTTTTTGAGCAATCCAGATTCCTTTTATTATTCTGTTCATAATTCTCATAAAGCAATTCCACACACAGCCCAATATCATTAAAAAGATTACAATGGCAATTAATACCGTTATCCTGTGCAGAAACAAATCTTTTAACCATCCAGTAATTCCAAAACTCTGTAGCCAGTCCGTTAACCCATTCTCAATCTTTATGGCCAGTACATTTTTTCTCAATTCAGCAAGCTGCTTATGAATACGGTTTGAGTGAACAGTCAAATTCATATGCTTTCCTTAGCGCTGTTCATTATAGGCTACTCTCTACTGTTCATGCTGTTTCCTTATCTTCTAGGGGTGAGATCACATTCCTCCTTTATTTCTGTCTCATCCTAGTTTCTTCTCATGCTCCCTCAAAGTTATTTAACATTTTGCTGCAGGACCGCAGCTGCACATCGTCAAAGCAAAGCCAAAACTGCACATCAATGTCAAAACAACCTACTGTCTCTGCTCCGTACAATTCTACAATTTCCTCCTCCCTTTGGGCTGATGTATTTAGGCAACCAATCTGCGTCAGGTAGTTCATTGCTGGCTGCGTTATCACAGTTTTTTGAATCCTTCTCTTCATCCGAACTAGAGGAAGGAGGGGTTGCCACGTCTGAATAACTCTGTGGCTGTTCTTGCCGGCGCCATGTTTGGGTGTTGTCCCCTGCTTTGTCTATTCTGCGCAATCTGTTTTCACCTTGCCTAATAGCCTCCCGCACACTACTTTCTTTTGCCTTATCCCTTTCCTGTGGTTCTTGTTCCTCAGCTTTTAAATCTCCGCAGTAAATTTGCCAGATCATCTGTTGGGTATAAGCTCTTTTGATCCCACTTTGCATTCTTATCTTCTACCGGATAGCATTCCGCCTATCTTTCTGCCAGTGGGCTGTCCGGTAAATTACCCGGTGGACTAGGAGGAGGACTAGGAGGTTTAGAGTCCCCTGCTAAAGAAGTGCCCACCTGTGTTTCCTGATTGATTCCCGGGAGTCGAGGACCTCCGTACCAAATATAGATACTCCCACCGCAGTCCATATTTGAGCCCCTTCATGTTTTTTGTTCATAGCACAACATATCTTACCCCAGGTTGAACCCCACGCCATCGTGCCTGCTTTCTCAGACTCCCAAATTTCTTGTTCAAATTTTTCCCACAGTTCACAATGCATAATATCTTGCGGGTTAACAATCAACCCTCTGCCCTTCATCCATAGGATGATTTCCGTTATATCTTTCCACGGGCATTTTCCCCCCACCTCCTTCACCCATTTTTTCAATACCTGTACCACGAAATCAACATCAACATCTTTTTCCGGCTTCATCGCCCCTCCGGAGGTCCAGCATCATCCAGTGCCCTGCCTCCCAGGATCACGTCAGGGTCACCACTTGTTGCAGCTCATGACGTGTCCAAACCTCAGCGCAGCACCTGAGGGACCATCAGCACTCAGACTCGCATGGAGAGGAAGGCAAAATGGCAGTTTACTGAAAGACACAGGCACTTATATACTAGTAACAGAGCCATCCCCTTCGTGGGCAGTTTTCTACTTAGTTCCTATGTTTCCATCACAACACACAATCTTCCGCATCGCCACATCCCTATGCTACTACAATTCCCCCTTCCATGCTACTACACTCAGACTCTAATAAACAAATGAAAAATAGTGTTTGAGTTCACTATATAGTAATATAGACTATTTTCTGAGTGGCTGTTTTGAATCCAAGTACAACACAATTTCTGAAAAAAAGCGTCTCACAAGACCAAATTTAAATATAGCATGAACTGGTACAAGCCCAATAAAGTTTCTTGCTGCAAAGTGATCAATCACATAATAAAAGCTGATGTATGTAAGCAATGCTGTCTACCCTGGAAAAGACCAGACTGCATCGCTGAATAACCACAACTGGAAGGCAGAGAAAGGCCTCTGATCAGGGGCTGACAAAAAACTTCACAAACACCAGTGAGTTTGCTTAGATGATAGAATATTTTGGGGGTACCATTTTTTCCCTCGCAGAAGAGGGGAAACAAGGACAGCCGTCCCTGCTGCATCCCAGGTGAGACAGCAGCCTGACTCTGAGCACCTCAGCAGCATCACCTCCTGAACTAATTAATATTAAGAAAATGTAATCAGCTATCTTTCCTTGTGCTGTGCAAAATGCAGCAAGCATGCTGAATTCATTCAGACTTGTGTAACATTCTTCTCAAATAGCATCATTTCACAAATATGTATCTTGAAAACATTACTAGTTCCCAATAACCAGACAAAATTGAAAGCAACCAAAGAATTAAAACAATAATAATAACAACAACAACAACAACCACCACCAAAACAAAATGGAGGAGCACCAGAGGTCATGAGCAGAACCACAGGACATAGCTTCAGCTTATCTGAAATGCACGTGACAAGAAATGGAATTCATGGAGAAAACAGACGGTTCAATCTACCAACAGGATTAATGCATCATCAGCCCCAAACGACCCCATCAACGGCACAAGACCGAGTGCAAGGCAGGTGGAGGCTTCCGAGAAAGAGATGTGAAACAGTTTCTTTGACTATTTAAATAAAAGATCTAATTTGGTTCAAGGTTGCTTTTCTAACAGAACAAAAATAAGGAAGAAAGGATTTCCGTGTCCCATTTGCAAACTTCAGCACCCACAAACTTCTGTAGGTGAAGGGAAAATGAAAAGCCCAAACCAGTAACTTTCCCAGTTCAGCAGCTGTGACCGGGAGGGTCGGTCCAGGTTAGTGATCGGCGAGTACAGCCCATGTGATTACAAGGATCAGTCCAGCTTCATCAAATCCTTCTTTGTTTTCCTTCGGGACCCACGTTTCAGTGCAGACAAGCAAGCATCCCTTTCTCCTTAATGGAAAGTGAAGGGAACTTTCTCTTCCCCCACATCAGCTTTCCTCGACATTTGCAGCAGTTTTTGATACGAGGTCCTACGTGACTGACCGACAAAGCATTAATCCCTTTATTTCTATGCTGGAGCAGACAAGTAAGGGATAGAAAATCATCTTATTGAATTATTCAAAGTAATTTTTTAAATATAAAGGGGGTATGTACTTTTTCTTACAAAGGATACTGAAAACAAAAGCATCTACCAGGCTGCTTACCTCTCTAAATTACTCTTTGCAACTTCTCAGCCACCTTTGCTTATCTGTATTGTTTCTGAGAAAAACCTGTTTGTTTACCGACATCCATAACTGTGATAAAGTGTGATTGGAAAGCTTGGTATGTCAGATAGAGAGTGGTTATCACAGCTTGATTTTCAGCTTGGAATTATACTATATAATATCCTCTCCAAGCAACATAAATACCTTTAAAATGAATTTATAAATGGCTTCCACTAAATCTGAAGATAAACTTCTGGTAACAGGAAAGACTATGTGAGCTGATGGATAGCCTTATCATTGATGAGGGTTAGATACATTTATGCTGCACTAGGAATTTCATGGATCAGGAGAAGTCCCTTTAATTGAATGTCATAGATAAATGTCTTCAATTTTCAAATAATTTATCCTTCTTTCCATTCAATTTCAAACCAGAGGAATTAAACTGGCTGAGACTAGAAGCACGTTAATATTTAGTATATGATTGCCTATGGGAGTGGGAGAAACCACCAGACATCATTCCTGAGCAGCTACACCCTCTTTGACCTCAGATCTGTATCCAGGGCCATGTTCCTACCCAAAGTCAAGCGGGGGCTGTGCACTGGAAAGAGCCATCAGCGATCTGCACACTGCGATAACAATTTTGCATTACGCTAGCTGTAAATTCACAGTCCATCGTTACTTACCTCAAATAATTACTGTAAATAGAATGAATTTGAAATTTGTTCAATAAGCTAACCAACTGCAGGGCAGGCTCAAAATCTGCATGGTATTTAAGCTAATCCTTGTGGTCATGCAAAGGGTTTTTTTTATTTGGTTTTTGCTGCCCACTCCATGCACACCTCCAAGCACATCATAATTTTTACAAGAAACTCAGTTTATTTTGGTGGGCTTTTTTTGTTTCACTTTCAATTACAGCCAGTTCTCCTAATGTGACCTTATACAGAAGGAGGTGGCCAGGATCTGAACACCACAGCTGTAAGCATTTTGGTCCATTTAATTTCAACTTTTGTTTTTCCTTGAAAACAAGGATTTATTTTTCAATAACTGTCCAAACCAGCAAAGATTTGGTCTATTAGTTTTGGTCATCTTTTCAATAATCCACACAAGACAGTTTGACACCGGATCTTAATCAACTTCTGCAGTGTTTTCCATTATACTTCACCAATTCCAACTTTTGTGTACTATAATAAATACCTTTAGGTGCTTTTCAAAGCAAATTAACACATAATCAAATATAGTATTTCTAAACTTCAGAATGAAGTCTACATTACAAATGGTTTCCTGACTGGTTGATGTTTGAAGAGCTACATTCCCATCTACCTTCTCAGAAACACGGTATGTGAGCAAGCACTGTAGGGCCTGGCAGCAACGATGGACCGGCCATGGGCGAGTGGGCATCCACGCTACCAGCATGGGCTGCCGGCTCATGAAATTAGGATGCGCTACAGGAACTGAAAACACAGGCAGGGAAGGAGCTTAAACATTCATAGCTCTCAGCATCTAAAAACAGAAACAGCAGTTTGGTGGCCCACCTTGCCTCAGAAGACTCAGGAGAAAACATCACTAAAGCAGCTATCTCAAAATGCCAAGTATAAGAGGAATTGAGCAATTATGCGTATGTAGAATGCAGGAAAAAATAAACATTTTTATCTTCTGCAAGTAATGGAAAACTACAGTTCTTCTCTCTGTGCTCTTTCCACTGATGACTCAGCCATCAGACTGGATATGCTGATCCCATAATTTGATACAACGTCTTTTTTTGGAAGTAAAGAGAAAGCAGGAGGACATTTTTTACAAGGGAAAAATAGAAGTTCTTAATAACATCAGGGTTTTTTATGACCTTATTAATAAATACAAGAATGCAAAAATATATGGAGCATTCATACTTTTATAGCTGCAATGGTCAAAGGTATAGCGAGGGGAAGACTGCAGGAAAAGGCAGTACGTTTTGTTAGACCAGCTGATGCAGCTGAATGGAGAGGCAACTCTTCAAGCACTCAAGTCTTCTGTGAGTTCTGTTGGTTTTTTTTCTGATCAACTAAAACAGGCTACCCCTCATTTTGCTTTGCTTAAGGATATATATGTGAAGAAGTGAAATCCAAGCCTTTGGCAGATCACTTGTGCATGACATCTAAAGGCTGTACAAAACTCTGGAGTGATGGAAATTACAGTCCGATTCTAAATGATGCCTTCCTCTACACTGAATAAAAAAGCTGGTGTTTAGATTAGCAAACAAAGAGTTAATTCAAGTAGGGAATGTCGTACTAGAATATAGCACAGCAAATACACCAAACTTATCAAACTATAGAAGTCTCAGAATTGAGCTATTGAGGAATCATCCAGCTGGTATCCAAATTCTGTACAAATCGATATGAAGAGTAGAGGTAACTGTCTAAGTTTTGGGTTTGGGTTTTTTTTTTTTTCATTTTCAAATTATATGTGTGCTTCCTATAATACTTTAAATTCAAGAGATTTCCAAATTACATGATCACCTGCAATATATTCAGACAACTTTTATGCTGTTTTAACCATAAGAACAAAGGTATCCAAAAGCGATTGAGACATCTATATCAAAGGCTTAGGCATTACTTATTTTTAACTGATAGAGAAAATAGTTTCACTATATAAATCATCCTTATCCATTTGGGGCAATTTCACGAAGTTTTCATTCTCTGATAAAAGGGGATTCAGACTACTCAGCTGCTCCATTAGAGGCAGTACTAAGCCTACTATTTATTTCTTGTCAGTATTTTGAAACTCAAGCACAACCATTTAACTGCAGGTGGCTCCAATAGCTGAAGTTTTATGCACCTAGCATAGTCACAAAAATGCCATGGTAATGGTAGAAGTGCAAACTCTAAACTTCACATCCAGAGGCCAGACTCACCACTTCAAACTTCTAGTTTAAAACTCTGTGATGGTCACTGATGACACAGACAGGAGATGCCTGAAGGCTCCCCTCATGGGTTTTGTCCTCCCCAGTGGGCAGCCTGTCTGCAAGGACGGAAGCGCACGTTCTCCACACGCCCCTGATTCTCCACCTCGGCAACTCTTTGTGGTTAACAGAAGAGGATCGCAGATGGTGCATAGTAAAAGGCTGCCAAAACCCCAGCCAAGGGAATAAACAGATCTCCATGTCCACAGAGGTAAGAATACAAAACCCACAGGACTATGCACTGTGCAAATTGCTCCAGCTGTCAGGCTCTGGAGCAGCAAGGGTTACAGCCCATCAACTGGAGGGTTTCTTTTGGTTGGTTGAAGCAGCAGCTATGCATTTATTGGTTAGGAGCAGTTTTAGAGTCATTAGAGCAAAAGGGTAAATTAGAACAAGCTTCTAACAAAGTGACTACCCAACTTTTTTGAAGAAAAAGAAACTCCACAAATCATAATGATACAGTGGGCATAAGTACATCTCTGAAATAAGATGTTACTTACCTAACTGTGGTTTTCCTGCTACAGCTAAACATTTTAATTAGGCTGCAGTAACTGCCTAATGCCATCTTCTACCTGCAGCTCCCCCAAAGCTAACATACCAAATTAACAAATGTACATGCGGGTCTTTTCCTCATCTTTTTCAAAACTTTGATGTCTGGGAACTACCAGAAGTCCATAAAATATGAGGTTAAACAAACTAGATTTTTTTTAAGGGACCCTGACATTCCTATTTTCTTTGATGCTCTGATTATGAAATAATTTAATACATTGGTTATTTTTACATATATATATTTACTGTTTTTCCACATTGTCATGCTATGTAAATGCAATATTATTCCTGTCTATGGAACCCCATTTTTCTTGAAGCGAGGGGGGAAACAAAGAACACCCAGCACAAGCAGGGACAACAGACTTCTTACATTGAAGTCTTTAAATACCCAAACCAGGAGCCAGACTTGTGCTGGACAGCAAGACACTCATGGAATGAACAGAAACTGTCCTGCGTTCCCAAATGGCACCGAAGACCCTGCAGGCCTTCAAGTCTGGTCCTCTCCAGGGAGGTGGGCAATGCAGGCAAGAGAAAGGACTTGGCTCAACATCATCACCAAGAACACGCTCAGGTACACGTGACAGCTGGCTGCGCTGGCTTGGGAAAAGAGAGTCCCCATTGCTTTGTGCCTAAAGCCCAGCCTTCACCCAGCACTGGAATATCTCTGTCCCACTGCCCAAGTCCCACTGTCCGGATCCAGACGAACCAATGTCTTTCTGAGGGTGTGGAGAAGCAGAGCAAGACACACAAGGACCTCGGAGCCTGGAGGAGAAGCTACTTCAAGAATTCAGGCAGCAGCTGAGTGGGATTTTCATAACCACAACTTTGGGCACAGAAGCATAAATGGCACCAAAAATCCTTCCCTCATCTGTCTTTCATATTCCATCATTCAGTTTTCCCAGCTGCAAAACGAGGTTAACTTTTCCAGTGCTTTGCAAGGGTACTGTGAGGATAGCCATGATACCACAGGTACATTAGGAAATTACTTTCTTAATAAGATGCTCAGATATGACATTAATAAGATCTGACAAGCCATAGAGAAAAACAACAATGCTCCAGAATTTTAAAAAGGAAGCCATGAAGCCTTGAGCAAACTCAAGACTCCCATGAAAGCCTGACTACCCTGGTCTTAAAGACTCTAAGAGTTGTGATCTCCTGGGATGAATTTACATCCTGCTCCCATAAAAGAACTGAAACATCTACAGGAGGTCATCCAGACCATCTCCTCTGTACTCCAACAAGAAACAAACCATCTTGAAATTCAACCGTGAAAGGTATTTCACAGCTTCTCTACTCAACTACAAATATACTCAACACATTGAAAGCCACAAACTCAAAGTTTCCATGTAGTTTTCCTTGGGCCCTAAAAAACAAATTATCATCATAAATATTATTTTAGGACTATTTGACAACAGGAGAGTGTTTACATTTATACACAAGAGAATGAGTTCAGACAAGTGTTCGTAGTTGACTGAACAAAATAACCTCCAGTTAAGTATGTAATTAATATTCTTTTTACTCTGATGAATCCGCTTCTTTTATCCAAATCACAGCCTTCACCATCATTTTAATTCTGCAGAGCAGGCCAAACGGGATGGCATGTTCAAATGAAAGTCTGTTTTACTCATGACTTTGAAATTACATCCAAACAACACAAACACTTCTTTTTCCCTCTCACCTAGAGTAGAGTTTCATCAAGAGCTGTGAAACATCCATGCTGAGTACTTTCCATTTGCTTGCAGAGGCTAGGCTGTCATCTAATACGGGAATTTCCAATATGTGAACTATTTTTCAAATTTTTCATTGCCAAGGAGAAGTCAAGATGCTTGTAGGTGCAGCTTGAAAATCAGAGGAACCTGCACAAACACTTCTACCAATGACTAAAGTGACCCAGCAAAAGAAGTAAAAATGTTTCTCAGATCAGAGGTGAAACGAAGAAAATACTCCAGCTGATGTCCTAGGAGGAAGGAAGGAGCATACTGGAGACAAGAGGTAGGAGGAACCCATGCAGCAGAGGCTCAGGAATTAGGAGTCAAAAGCCACAGCACAATGAAGCACACTCAGCACAAGCAATGGAGGAAAAGGAGATGGATGGTTGCAAGTAATAAGAGTAAGACAAAATCACAGCATCCTTTCTCCTGTTCTCCCACTAAGAGTAGCTAAAAAATGCTGTGAAAATACCTACATAAATTTGGCAATGAAATGTTTGCTGTAGTTACGCCAGCCACCAGACATTACTAGGTCAGGGAAGAGAAAAAAATGTCCATTTGCTGTGATGTTGTCCAGATCAAAAAATTATTTTAGAAAAACTACACTACAGTGAAAATTTACAAACACCATAGCTTTTGTAGGAGTAGCCACAGTAAACATCATTTTGCTGTCTAAAACTCTCCTGATAATTTAGATTTATACAGCAAATCTCAAGTCGACACTAGCAACCCAGTGTTTTTCTCTTCTTTCCTTCTCCCAGTCCTGATTTAGGAACCTTTTTCATGGAGAACAGACACTTGCATTTATAGTAAGGTCATAAAAAAAAGAAATACATGCTTTAAAGTTACTCCCTCTCTGGCTTAGGTAAGTCTCTTCACAAATATGTTGCGCCACTGAGCATTTTCTCTGAAGGTGCCTACAAAACCTCATTGCCAACACAGCAGGCAGCTGTACACAGGCGCAGTGGCTGAAGTACCAAGTGTTGACATGTTTTATGAGTTAATTCGGTGTTATTTAGTGCACTGCACAGCAGCACTAAATCTTCACATCCTTTTTACTGCTTTAAGTAATGCTTTAACCTCTTGGTAACCGCACAAGCTGGTGTTAATCCTTTTGCATTTGTTTGTTTAATACCCAGGGGAGCTGCAGAGTACATTCTTTCTAGAGGACAAGTGATCCAATCTCAGTTATGAAGCTCTATTTTTTCAAGACACTTTTCCCAATCAAGTATAGATAAGGCAACAGGAAATAAGGGGGGAGGAGGGGAAGATCAAACCCCCACAATCCATTAAGCGTTCTCTCTTTTGAAATGGCTGTTTTATTTGACAACCAAATTAATAGCCTTTCCATGGAACATACAGTATCCCTAGTCACCCAACATCAGTACAGAGTTGGGGAGAGGCCAGGTAACTCCAGGAGCTTCCCCCGCCTTTGCTTTTTCTGAAAATACCAAGATTATTTCTCAAAAAATTCTATAGTGTCACGAAGCAAAATCTATACTTTAAGATGTACATGAATTGGTATATGATAATCAGTCAGTAAGGAAATAAATCACAGTAAGTGTTATTTCAGATGGTCTTATCAGAGCACTGAATACCGAATGGTATAGCTACGTAACATATGTCAGTCATTAAGATAAACTCCTAAGACATGATACAAATCAAGATAACACTTGACGAACCACAGAAAATGTTCTAAAGTGTGAACTATTAAAATCTATAAATACTACAAAACATCTCTGGCATTTAACTACGCTGTTTAAAGTGTTTCCTTAGCCAGGGAATATTGGATAGATCGACTAACGGATGGACGCAAAGGTCCATCAAGTATGTATATATCCATCCTATGAATGGCAGGCAGCTAATACAGCACTCGAGGGAGTTTTCCACCCATCTGTTCTCAATAAAATTACATGATGATGTTCCAAAACTAGTCTTTTTAATTTTTAGCTCCACTGTTCAACAGTATATCTAAAACATTTGCTCTGGAAAAACCCACAGTTTACAGACTGTAAGAAACTCATGGCATCACTGGTGTTTGTTCCATTAGACATACTATATCAGAGTCTTATTTTTCCTTTTCTAATTTATTAGCAGGAGTTATTACGCTTGAATAAACTTAATAGAACAATTTCATTGTTCTATTGCTAGCAGTGAAACTAGATTATTGTTGTGCAGTAACATTGGTCTTATGTTAGGGAAAAAGCATGTTGATGAAATTCTGCTTTTATCCAAGAAATCATAGGCTCCTGCACCACATACAGCACATCCTGCATTTAACGTAAGTGGATTTTATACTCTGCAGGAGGTTATTGTTAAACAGGAGACAAGTGAGTGAGTATCTCCTACTATACAGAGACAGAAATGAAGAAGGGTAATGTGGATACACGTTGCTCCTTCTGCCCACTCCGAGGACAGGTGGCATTCCTGTACCCCCAGTTCCCCCAGGGGAGGGGAGGTGTCTTTTACTCAACATTCTGCCTCATATCCCCGTTCTCTGAAGCCGTACAATCAACAGAAACAGAGGGTACAATAAAACCAGCAGTAACTTCAACTCCTCTTTCAAAAGCTTTTGCAAAGACCATTGTCTCTAGAAATTAACTGAAGGTACCAGTGCGGGGTGAGAGGAAAGTTCAGCCTGAACCTGTACAGCAACAGTGATTTCCCTGGGAACTTCCTACCCTTTCAGTTTTACAATAGATCGAATAAAGTCCTAAAAATCCAACCCAAGAATAACAGAACAATCATCTTTTTTAATGAGACAATTATAAAAATTATCTTCTAAAGGCAAGCCTGTCCTTTTACACTTCTGACTGCTTGTTGAAATGGAAGAAAATACTCATATCTAAACAATATAATAAAATTCATACTAATATATAATATGTTTATATATTAATATAATCAGAAAATAATGACCCAACCCCTCATAATTACAGTACAGGTGGCAGAATCCTGGCAAAATTCAGTCCTATAGCCCCATGCTATACAACTGGGGCTTCTATTTTGAGCTCTTCTGTGTTTGGTTTTCTTAACTTTTGGAAGTAAAAAAACCCAACAAAACAAACAAAAAAACCCCCAACAAACAAGTGAAAGAACAAACCAACAACAAGCTTTTGCAAGTGATGAAATTTACATGTCACATCAGATATTAATAATGTATTTTAACAGTTAAAATAAACAAAATCAGAAAAAAAATGAGCAGGTATAGATTGTGACCCTGTATGTAAAACTTCCTGGAAAAGTCTTCCAAGCAGCTTCCTTTGCAACAATTTAAGGCTGCTGCAGAAAACATTTGCTAATTAAAGTAACAAGCAGCAGCACTGAGGTATTTTCAGTTTTGTTTTCAAGCCCACCCTACAGTTAGCTGGAGCCTGGGCAGGTTTGCCTATGGATGCTGGTGGCCGTGGGAGCACCTCTCCCTGCTTGGCCAGGTTCAGGAGGAGTATTTATCGTTTGCTCTTTGATTTGAGATGCAACTCCCATCCAATGGGATACCTTTTTTTTTTTTAAACTGTGTGAACATATTTTTTTATAAGCATAAAAATAACCCAACTAATTTGCTGGAGCTCATCCTATGCTACTAAGAAGACTAAGCCATAAATAAATGCACCACCATTTCTCGGCAGCCCTGGCTAACCAGGGGGTCCCAGCTGCCTGGGGGGAGCCAACGTGACTCCCACCTGCAAGAAGGGCTGGAAGGAGGATCCGGGGAGCCACAGGCTGTCAGCCTGACCTCAGTGACGAGGGTCGTTATGGAGCAGATCACCCCGAGTGCCATCAGGTGGCACGTACAGGACAGCTGGGGGATCAGACCCAGCCAGCGCGGGGTTATGACAGGCAGGTCCTGCCTGATGGACCTGATCTCCTTCTGTGACAAGGTGACCTGCTCCACGGGCGAGGGAAAGGCTGCGGGCGGTGCCTGCCCAGGCCTCAGCAAAGCCTTTGGCACCATCTCCCCCAGCAGCTCCTGGGGACACCGGCTGCTCACGGCTGGGGCAGGCGCTCGCTTCGCTGGGTGAAGCCCCGGCCGGCCGGGCCGGGGGAGGTGCGGAATGGAGTCACATCCTGCTGGGACTGGGCACACGGGGTGTCCAGGGCTCAGCGCTGGGGCTGGTCCTGCTCAGCGTCTTCATCAGTGACCTGGACGAGGGGATCGCGGGCACCTCAGTATGTTTACAGATGACACCGGGTGTGGGGGGTGTTGATGTGCGGGGGGGCAGGAGGCTGCGGGGGGCTCTGGGCAGGCTGGGCCAATGGGCCCAGGCCAGTTGTGTGAGATTCAACCAGGCTGACTCCTAGAAAGCATCTAGCGATAAAAACCACAACACCAAAACCAAGACTGTCTTCTCCAAAAACGTAGGCATTGACTGGTGCCTTGGAGTAGTCCAGCTGCAGACATTAGTGCCCTGGGAGCTAATTGCCTGCTCCTTGCTCTGGCAGCTTGGCTGCCCTCACCTGCACCAAATTTCACCCCTGCTCCGAGGAGCTGCTGGTGGCTCAGGACCACCCCTCTGGCAGGGGACACCTCCACTGCTCACTAAGCATCCTTTTCCTTGTATGCGATGCTGTCTTAAGCAGCTGCCCTCCTGATGTGGCATCAAAGCACATGCTCGAAAGATAATTTCTGGAATAACTCACCATACCACTGAATTGTTCAGTAGCATAATTGTGTTTAAATATTTATTTAAATCAGGGTCATGCATGCTATAAAGAAATACACATCTATTGAGTGCAATTTAAGGGATGTGATAGCCTCATACCTTTGTTAAAGAAAAAAAAAAGCCATTAAAGCATCTTAAATACATAGCTACGTATTGTTACTGCTTAACAGAAAGCACGAGATTTGGATTTCCTAGTCAAAGTGCTGTATATCTAGAAGAAACTTTTACCCATTTCTTTATAGTATTTCATTGTTATTTCTGTAGCACTTTTAGGAGACTGGATGGAAGAACACTATGTCAATACCAAACTTGTAAGTAATTATTGAAAATATATACAATTATGAACAAGTTACTTGGGGAGATTCATAATGCTTATGAAATGTTTACAAAGAAAATATTAATGAATAGCAAGTTCCAGGAACAGAGAAAACAAGCTGCATCTTTAAAAAAATAAATAAAATAAATCTAGTCTCTGCTAAGACTGCAGTTATGTTACAGAAAAGCTGTATACTCACACCCATGCTTTGCACTGAAGAATTAATCTATTTTGCAGACTTTCAGATCTCACACAGAGAGCAGTTTCCATCTCCCACAGCCCCTGAAATGCCATCAAATCCCAACTGAGCCGCCACTACATCAGCATGACCAGCCACACTGCACCGTAACACGGGGAGAACAGAATCAATAGTTTCTCCAGGTAACCACAGGGAAAAGTCTGGGAAAGGAAGATCTAAGTGGGTCAGAGCAGGTGTTAAACTCTGCAGGGAGTGTAGTTGCACCTAACTGCATCTCTAGTATTCTTTGAGGCAGAAGAAATACATTTTTTCATTTCCATCCTGTTTCTTCCCTGTTCTCCTGATTCTCATTTCATTTACAAACATTTTCCAGGCTGGCACCTGGGCTGGGGACAGTTGCAGCAGCAGAGAGCATCCCTACCTTTCTCTGGCTGGCTGTTCTCCCAACAGCCCATGGCCGTGCAGTACTGAGCAGTGTCACCCTGCAGGTACAGAGCACGTGCTGGAGATGCTGACCCAAGGTGACTGCTCCTGGGGCTGTGTACATCCCTCCCCAGCAGCACTGACCTGAGGAGGGACCAGTTTGTGGTGCCAACCACCACCCCTGGAGAGGCAATGACTCTCTGACATGGTGTTCCCACACAGAGGACCCAACCATGGGACCCGAGCCTGCAGCCCCACATCTCAGCATCTTCCTCTCCCTGCAGAGCTTTGAGCAAGGACTGGAGACACGAGGCAGTGGCCGCCCTGCCTGCCGTACAGCTGTGCTGCTGCCAGGTGCTTCGGCGGGTCCCACCGCTGCCTCCACACCACAGTTACATATTCCAAGAGATGCGGAAAATTACTTAGTCGTGGAAGTGACAACCAAGCACGCCTGCTGGTATTTGAAATAGGACAAAAATATGCAAACAAACAAACCTGAAGTGTTGCTTTTACTAATAAAAACGTGTCAAGATGTACTGCTCAGCAAATTAGCTTGCTTTAGGGAGGTTATTAACTTGACCCAGTTTTAGCAAAATGTCGCAAGAGGCAAATACAGAAATACATACTTTGAGGACTACAGATGGATCCCAGTGATTCATGTGAACAGCTTTAAAGACACTAACCTTTAACCAAGTTGGATGCTGTTTTTGATTCAAAGCCAAAATCAGTGTGAAAAGAGACTACCAATATTTTTTTAAGCTTCCTGGAGAAAGCTAAATATTTTTTAAAAATCTACTTTAATTACAGGCCAAAAATATGCATATAAAAATGTCTTATAAAGAATCTGAAACTGTTCAGAGGTAAATCACATGTGATAAAAGAGTGCTTCTAATCAGTTTTAATTAGAAATCTCCAGTAAATTTCCATGAATTATTTAAATTTATCTTGAAAGATACCCAATTCTTTGGGAAAAAAAAGAAGTATTTTACTCTGCGTTTACTCTGCTCTCTTCTCAGCAACAAAGATATCCGATCAAAGGATATTTTCCCTAAATTGCCTATTACACAATGCTGAGGCATTTCTCAGATGAGAGCACAGAGCATGCACCACAGTGTGCACACTGCTGAGATTCATGAGATGCAATGCTGAATAATTTAGTTTAGGAAGATATCTATCTAATTCTAGTCTAAAATTAAAAGAGAAATATGAAGTGATGCTACATGGGCAAATTCAGTCCTACAACAGTATTTAATTCTGGCAATTAGCAAGGCCCAGTGTAGATAGGCTCAAATCAGTCTTAAGGTTCAAAGCATCAATCATTACATTAGCAGACCCTAAGAGACAAAAGGTGTTAAGTCATTGTTCTCATCAAGATATGCAAATATGAAGACTTAAAAAGAGCATGGGCTTGGATGTTACAACTAATAAGCACAGTAGAGCTAATCACTGTGCGAATCGCCCTACCTGTGCCCTCCCAGCCATCGCACCTCCAAACCTCGCACACGATGGGCAACAGCACACATGGTAGCAAGTCTCCATCAGACTTACGCTTGCAGGTTGCAAGGAGAAAGAACAAAGAGGAGAGACCCTCCACGCAGGACAGCAACACACATGCTGGCAAAGCACTAACTGAAGACTAGGTTCCCTTTTATATTCTTGTTTATGAGCCCATATTTACACATGCCTGAAAATGCCACGTGAGAACAGCCTACAGAAATTCTTCACGTGCCTGTTGATGGGCAGGTTCACAAAGGCCAACAACAACGTGTTAATTGGCCTCATCATCTAAGCCACATGTGGAAAAATGCTTTTTGGTATCACTATTAATATAACTGCACAGGTGCAATTCCCTTGCTTAATCTTTTAATATTGTGAGATGTCATATCAAAAACTAGCATTTTAATTTGCCCATAGGAAATCCCAACCTATTATTAACAACCATTTCAGTATTTTGCCTCATCTTTCAACAGCAGCATCTCAGTGTCAGCTGTAGAGGCTGAATATACCTTAGTGCTGTAATTAGAAAGGCAGAGCAGATTAGAAACAAATCCTCTAATCAATCCCAATTACCAGGTATTAATGCCATTCACAGAGCAGTTTTGGTGAACTCCAACTAAACTTCTTTAAGAGGAAATTAAATTAGTAGTTTAATTCCAGAAGTGCTAAAAAAATACATTAGTTTGGACCATATTAAAGCATAGAGATACACTCCAAGTACATATGATCCCAGCAATTCTTGGTCCTTCTGACAGCTTTGAATTACTTCTGTAGCTTGGTCCTGGGACCAAACAGTGTGGCATCTGCAGAAAAGCCCTGTTCTGTATGCAGAATTTAATCTACTGATCCTCTCTTGTGCGAGTGAGCCAGTCATGGTGATTTAGATAAAATTTGCCAGCCTTGCCCCCCCCCCAAAAAAAAATTAAAAAAAATAAAATTTCAAAGCTTCCCAGTGCAACAGAAATCTCCAGTGAGATGCTGATATGTCTGGGTCTCCTTGAGTCCTGGCTTCTCAGTGTGTTTGCGATGGGACTTCAGCCCTGCCCTCAGGTGCATCAGCTTCAAGGCAGAGGGGCACACCAGGAGGGCAGGGGGCTGCAGCACGCCAGCCGAGGGGCACTGGGCTCTGAGCAGACAAGCTAGCTGCATGAACAACTTCATTGAGAGCAAGTGCCAAAAGCATCCCAAGCCCTTTACACGAGGGTATGCACATACTGGTGGTTTATTGCCCTGACGCACAGGAGGGCTCAGCCTTGCCGGAGCACGGTACCCAGCGCAGGCTGCTGCAGGGAGATCCACGTGCACTTACACTCGAGTGTCATTTCGAAACAGCAGCTGACATAAAACAATGCTCCAGCTTTGATGATATTGATGCAAACACCCATGTTCTGCTGATTTGTGATGAATGCTTATCATCTCTGCCTTCGGAGGACCTAAGCAGCTTGCAATTGCCCTGTAGCTTTCAAAAGCATCTTCCCACCACCACCATCCCTTTCTGTCAAGTGTCTTGAACCCTGATGAGAAAAACACCTTGTTTCCCCTCCTGCAGTATGGGGGTGAGGGAGGGACAGTGTTCTGGTGCTTCAGTTACATTTCAGAGCTCTTGGCTGGTTTTGCTTTTTCTTTTAAGTGCCCAGAGGTGCTATCCACAAGCAGAGAAATTGTTTAGGAAGTATATATATACAAACCTACATAAGCAAGCAAAATACATACAGAATCTGATTTGGAAAAAAAAAAAAAAAAGCGCGCTATTTAGGCCAAAATTGAAGGTTACTTACCTGCTCACCACACCACCCAGCAAGAGGGAATTAAACTGTTAGGGCAGAAAATTGTACATAATTTCCCCAAATTCAAACACAGTTTCATGGAAGGGTTTTGGAGCATCTGCAGACTGAAACCTCCACGTGAGCCCTGGTTCGGTGCCAGAAGAACATTAACTCTGTGCCAGGCTCTTCATTGCAATCAGTAGCTTAAAATTATCTCCATCTTACAGAAGGTAATTGAACATGAAAACACAATCTTAAAATCTAAATAGGGCAAAAGGTATGTCTGTTGGGCAGGCTGCAGTCAAGGCAGTTCTCTGGCATTTTCTCAAAGTGCCAGCTCATCTCTCACCTTGGAAGTTTAGCTCACAGGCTATATTAAACATGAGTAAAATGTATTGTCCAGCTTCCATGAGCTATCTTTAAAAGTAAGAATTCTTAAAAGGAGAATCCTAAGGGTCGACTGCCAGTCAATTATTCTCTATTACAGTGGATTCTGACCTTTACTGTCATTTTACAGTGTCTATACTTAAATAAATCTAAGTATTTTCCTAATTACCATTTGCAACAGGAATTTAATGATCAGTTGGATAATTACTTTAAAATATGCAATTACATTTTCATAATGTATTCATTATCTTAATATAGTATTCTTGAAACAGAAGAATTTTCCATTGAGAACATATTTCTATATTAATTTCCATGAGACAGTTTTTAAAACTAGATTAATATACTTTCTACTTACTATATATATATATAAAATAATTTTCCACTAAATCTGAATGAATAATTTGCTAGTAATAACTTATTTGACGGGTTTAGGTTTTACCTCCTCCCCCCCGCCCTTGAAATTATCTTTACATGGTAGAAATTAAGTGATGAACAAGGATAATTCAAATTTCATCTGCAAGTCTTGAAAACTAAATGATGAATCTTTCAAAATATTCAAGCTGTAATCTAGCTACTTTATAAAATTATTTCTAACAAAGTAATGGAAGAGCCACAATCTTGTATCCAAAACAGCTGTGGAATTAAAGCTTTGTCCATGAACACCACTAAGCAATTAGCAACTCTTAGAATTAACCTAATTTGCTAGCCTTGTTGAAAAAAGAGCTCCAGAGTTCACTCAAAAGGTAGCTTGGAAACATCTTGCCCTCTCCCATTTTTTCCGGTGTACAGGATACAGCAGAAGAAAACCCAGATATATTAAAGCTAAAAGATGGAACTGCAGGAAGGGTACCCATCCAAGCCAAAACAGCCACTATATTCTGGGGTTTGTTTTGTTTCTGACATAGGAAACTGAGTGAAATTCAATTATTGTTCACAATTTTCAGTTTCCCAACAAGCAACAAAACAGCCACACACCTGGGATTCACAAATCTCATTTGTGAAGGATTTTCACTGGAAAGCAGAACTTCATGGAATTAGTACTTTGTATAAGAAAAACTGACAAAAATGCCATATGTTCCATTCAAAAATGTATTGGAAAGAGTATTTTAATCTACTTCAGGTGTTGTCATTCTCCTGACAATAGGTGGCAGCCCCCGTAGCGGTGGGGATCACTTCACTCCCTGCGCTGGCCAACACAGGGCGCAGGGAAATTGTCAGTGTTGCCTGTGGCGGGATCAAGGCTTAATATACCATCCGGAAGATAATTTTTTAAATTTGCATAATGCTTGAAACTTTAAAACTCTGCACACAGCCCAAACAAGCCTGGAGGCAGAGAACGCGTTCTACAGCACAAACACCAGACTATACATGCTTTTATAACTTACTATGTCATTTCAAAACACATCTAACTTCAACAGTGTCAACGACCCATAAAAAGAAGCCACATAAAAAGGATTCAAGCTAAACAGCCAACATATTACTAGGTCATAAAAATCAATATTAATTTGGGAATCTCCAAGACAAATAATACTGGAAATAGTGTCAGGAAAATTATGTATAAATATATAGGCTTTTGCTCATTAGTCCTAACTATTGCTGAACAAGTTAGTCAGCTGGCTTAATATGACTGCAATAGCATTGCTGGTGTGATGGTGATGCTATAAGCCATTGCCAGAATTTTCTGTGCATCAAAACTACATTTTTGTTGTTAAAACCAATACAAATGGCATGCATCTATCGCTGCTTCTTTTGAAGTTCCTGTATTAGATCTGGAATAACATTTTTTATTAAAGCTTAATGTCATGTTTTGATGTTTGAGTCTCCTGCCATATGAGAGTCTGCTGGACTGGAACTTGAACTTGGTAGAAAAAGAAACCAACAGGTGCTAGAAACTATAGCAGGAAGCTATGCGCTTATGATCAGGCTACATACCTCTGTCCTTGGGGTGGCTCAAGCACTTTGTGATTTCCAGTGTCATTTTGTGCATTTGGAGGTTCAAATCTGAAAAATCACAACTGTTCCCGTGCTTTTCAGCTCCCCTTACAGAACCGCTTTATGAAGCCTGGAAGAGCTGTTGTTACAGATGCTTCCAACCAGCCCACGGCTTTGACTTCTCCAGTCTGGCCTTCTGGGGTCAGCTGAGCAATTAATTACCCTTCGTCCCTCAGCTCAGCTACCACTACACATCCGACACTCTCAGAAAACTACACAGAAAAACAGCAGCTGTAAAGACATGGGAGAGGAAATACAAAGACAGGAGAAAGCAATTTTCCATACCCCATAAATACCACAAACACTCATAACTGCACATCAAGTTCCTTTATGGGACCACTTGCCAAAGTATTCTACCTTTAGGCAGAATGCACAGTGCTGTGCTCATTCAGCCAGCACCGAAGGGTGAAGTGACATGGAAAGAGGGTAGGAGAGCCAGGAGGACCCAACTGCTCGATCTTAAGCCGCCAGAACATCTCAGGAACAAAGCCAACAGAGCCACACTGAATTATTGAGGGTCTACAGGGGGGCTGTACCTCTTGGGCATGGGGTGTTGGAGACCTGCAACACGGAGGCTGCTCTGCGTACACGAGCCGCAGGCACCGTCCCCTGTGCCACTCGCTTCTCCCTCTTGTAACCACAGAACCGGGTGCCTCTCACCACGTTGTATTCTATCACAGTTAATATCGAAGAGTTGCAAATGACATTTTCTACAGGCTACAGAACTTGCCACAGAGTTGTCACCACGTAATACATGGCATACTGAGATAGCAGCGATATTTTTTTTTTTCCTTTTGTCAGAGTGATTATTTTATTCAAGTATCACATAACTTGTCAAGAATTTATGGATCTCACCACTAGGGAAATGTCTCTCCATTGCCTCTTTTTCTTAAAATACAAGATGTCTGATCCAAAGCAGGGAGCCGGGGGGGGTGGGTGAGGTGGGTGGTGGTGGAAATACTATCCTTTGCCACCTTCAGTTTTCTATATTCATGCTTTTAGATAATTTAAGAAAATCTATTTACAAGCAACAGCTCTATTTTTCAAAGTACAGTACTTGGAAGCGTCAACATTGTGCAATACAGAAAATATATTAAGGAATTCTCCTAATACATAATAAATCAATTTAGATTTTTCAAACTGGTCAGATTTACGCTTTTTTGATGACACGATGACTAAAGGAAATCTATACTATTTCCTTTTTTAGCAACCCTATTACATCATTCCCCCTCAGAAACGACAGAGTATCTGAACCAGGACATGTTGGATCCCATGATTTATTAGCAATAAGCATGCAGAGGAACAGAACAGCAAGTTGTTAGCTTTTGTGTAATGTATAATTGAAAACACTTTAACAGAGCTCTGTAATTCAGAAGATTTATTTTGCAGAGAGTCAGAAAAATTATTGATGAAGCATTAATAAAGCAGAATCACAAGATGAATAAGCTTACAAAGTCTCGGGGACCCAAACATCACGACTGACTACAGAGCAGATTTCCAGCATGCTCAGCATCTATCCAGTTCTGCTCCCAGTGGAGCCAACAGAGGAATATTCACTGCCTGTAACCCTGAAGTACTTGCTCAAATATATCTGTAGTTGATTTTAAGACTAATAGACATTAAATATAATCCCCAGTGATTTACCACCATCTTCAATAAGAACTTAAGATAGCTCCAAAGATAAAAGTACATCTTTCTTTGCTAATGTCTCCTGACTTCACTTCTCTTATACAGCACATTTGCTGTAGGCTTAACTCGTTTTTCTTAGTTTTAGAAACAAACAAAGGCTTGTCTTAGCTGCACTTCAATAGATTTCCTTTTTTCTTTTCCAGTTGACATATGTTGTGCTCCAGCAAGTCAAATCAGGTTATATTAGCGATCAAACTAAATGAAATGACACAGGAAGGCTGGCTGATGAGACATGTTGTGAAGTGGTTTCATGGGTTGGGCTTGATAATGTTAATTTGATGAGTGACTGCAAGCGTTGCAAGAACCGCACAGGGAGGAAGGAGGGAACAAGGAGGCAGCCTTTACTGGCATCTTAAACATAGAAACTGTTCAACTTGCCTCTGTAAACTCACCCTTATTTTTCAAACTCTTCCTCCACCAAATCATCAGCCTAAGCAGACATTTCCTCATAATTCTTCTACACAGCTCATATCCCTAACTCGCCAGCTAAGTCACTGTATAGGTGAGGAGCAAATGTTCTATCTCTGTGTTTAGGTATACCAAAGTAGAGAACGTATGGACCTATATACTATGTGAAAGTCGACACTGAAGGACAGAATGAACTTGCTAACCTGCATAACTAGTGTGCTCCTTGTGTTTTTTTGAGAGCAGTTACCTAAGTAGAAATGACATCCAGCTAAGCAGGCAACACGGCCAAACATGCTCCGAAGGTAGTGCACGTAGAATAAGTCAAAGACTCTTAATGGTACAAAGCCAGAAGTCTTAATTTGCTCATTAATGGAGAAATTCTCCAAGGAGGTAAGAAAGAAATAACTACCACTGGCAGCAAATTAAATAGGCTGATGCAGACATGAAATCTCTATCTGGTACAGACAAGGAAATTATGTCCCAGAGTTAGTTAACCCATTTTAACACAGCCCTTTACCTGGAAAGCACAAACACCTCACAGTAAGCTGACAGTGACTGTGGATCTGGAGATTGTGGTCATCCGATCACAACAGAGAGTATGATTTGTGTCGTGTGAGTAATAAAATCTGAGTAATCATGACTGATTCAGTTTGGTTTAAGAGTATAAAAGCTGGTTAGACACACACCCCTACCCCAATAAAACTCAACTTTGATCCATAATTTATTCCATTTGGGAGATTTAAAAGATACAATATTAAAAATAGATGAATTATTGTACCGTAGTTAAAGCACATTGTTATTTCTGGCTGTAATCACAACTCGGTCAAATCAGAACTTGGTTTTGTAAATCTCAAATGCTTATGCTGATCTGGAGATGACATGCAGCCTACTTTCAGCCTTTTCCAACTGGATTTAGTCAACCCAAGCACCCAATGGATATTCAAGTATGGGAGACTATTTTCTAGAGAGCTGGTATCTAAATATTCTCAATTTGGTACATAACTACTCTGCTAATGGTGTTAAAGTCACAGCAACCTGACTGCCTCCAAGTAACGGGGGCTTTGCCATGGACCAGAATGTTAACGAACACACCTTGGATTTTATTTTAATTTATTCATTATTTCAAAAGATCATACTATACTGAATGATAAACTAGATAATTTGGGGAAATATTTATGTTTTTAGAAATTGAATACTTTTAACTCTTCCCAGGAAGAGAAAAAAGCCGCTCCCAGAGTCTGAAGTAAAATTTAAGATTAAATTCTTCAGATTCTTCCCACAAGGAAAATAATCAATAGGAAATCACATTTATTAAAGTGACAATTAAAATTAGGAAATCTATATCTTAAGTTACTTTGTCTTAGCATGTGTAAGTCCTGTAAAATAGATGCAAAGAACAAAAATTTGTCATGCTTTCATCTGAGATGCCTGTTCTTGTTGCTTAGATCACACACATAAAAGTATTGCACAATTATTTGTTGTTTGATTTTCAAGTATTAATGAAAACCTGGGTTTCACAATTCCTGAACTACACAATCATTATATCTGATATTTTTAATTTATCCTTTCTTTTTTCATTTAAGTGCTTTACTGTACTAACTGAACTCTAAGACCACCTTTCAAAGGAGTGTTGTGTCTCTTCTCATTGCAATTATGGTTTCAGTCTGCACTCCCTGTCATCCACGTTTGGGAATCTTCCAGCTTGTCTTATAAAATGGTCGATACCCAAATAAATTTTATCACTTGTACTTTATTTCTAGGAAGAGACAGTTAAAGCTCTTTAAGGATTTAAATACGATAGGACTGGACGTCCCTTTCCTTCAAAAGCTCTCAAAATTGATATCTGACCTTATAAAGCACAATTCAGCTACAGTATTTAAAATATGTAGGTATTTTCTTCAACAATACATATTTCAGAGTTCTGTATATAGCTGAAAAGAGATAAAAATTACTGTTCTGAAAATTCCTCAAGACTTTTCATTTTGATTTTCAAGGATTGACAATTTTTAGCATCTTTCCAGTTAGACGATAAAGTAATGAACGCAGAGACAACTCACCTCAAAATATATCTTATCTTACCCATATTTAAAGGTATTGAAAAAGTAAATAAAATAAGAGGAAGAAAGCTGAAAATTTAGGAAGAAGTTAAATACAAAAAGTGAAGGTATTGAGCTGAAGAAAGCCTACATTAAAGGTTTATATATCTTTCAAACTTACCCTTCTGGTGTTGAGGTGACAAAAAACGGGTAAGAACAGTGACTGGAGACAGCCCCTCTAACAGTACACCCGCACAGTGCTGTGGGGCTTAAAAGTCATTATTTGGGTTTTAGTAACAGCTGCTGGAGTCCATGGCAATGTTTCTAAAAATGCAGTGGCAGGACTAGAGGGAAGCAAGAGAAGACAAGAACTCCAGATTCCAGGAGAGATAGAGAAAGCAAGGTCTTTGAGACCCATCCACTAATCTCCTAAAGAGGGGTACCCTCCACAACTCAGATCATGTCTTCTTGCCTAAATATTTTGAGAACTCTTGCTTTTGATGATCCAGCCCTTTCATCCCACCTTTCAAATGCTGGGGAATTCAGAGTTCCCCAAATCATCTTCCTCAATAGTTTGAGTAAGTCAAAGTTGGAGGGAAAGGACTGTCAGCTGCCAGGCAGCAACTTTCCCATATCAACATCTCCCTCTCCCAACCTCTTCAAGAGTCAAAAAAAGAGTCACATTTAACACAGGTTGAGCTCATAATGACCAAAGCTCCTGAAGACAAATGGACCAAAATGTCAGTGCCCCTGTCAATCTTTGTCACCTCCCCTTGGCAAGGCAATCACATCTCCAGCACAGGAATCAAAGTTAAGTTTCCATATCTCTGGTTATTCAGTAAACAAGAATATTTGCCCAAAGCAAACCAGGATAAAGAACGTATTTGGGTGCACAGACAGAGGCATGCAGGAAGAAGCAAATCCAAAAGGAAACAAAAAAAAAAAAAAAAAAAAAAAAAAAAGAGCAAAATAAATTCACTCACTGGAAAGCAAAGGTTCAGGTTGGATGTGCCTCTTTTTGAAGGAACTGAAGTCACTGTAGTACAGGAGGGAAAACAGTAGCTCTTAAAATAAAACTTAACCTGTTTCCATTTCTTAAATATGAAGACAACTGTGTTTTTTTCCATATAATTTTCATGTAAATTTCAGAAATATCTGTTGGATTTAATTGGATTTTTGATTGATCAAACTAACATTCAAGCTCAAAGTGTCCTGTTCTCCCTTTTGTTCAGTTAAAGCACCACGTAAGTGAATGAGTTTGCTGAAGACTCTGGAAATTTGCATTCCATTCCTTGGAGGGGTCAGACTGCAAGGTGTACAGATTGCCTTGGAGGTGATGTGGGAACCAGATGCTTTCTGTAGTATTTCTTTGTTGCTTTTACAGTTACTGTCAAGAACTATGACTCTAAGAACATGTTAGACCGGCACCCACTGTGCCAACATGTAGACCACTCTGGGCTCAGCTGCTCAGTGAGTACCAGTCCACCATGGGGGCTCTGCAGAACTACAGGAGGGGTATAAAATATTAAACAGTGAGGTAGATCATGCCATACCGCCTTTATGGTGAGCCTAAAGTCCTCCAGGTAGGGACTTCTCTAGAAAAATCTACATGTAGCCTTAGGGATCCTACAATGGCTTTAAAATCTGGTGGGGCATCTCTTGGGTCTCCTTAAGATAGATAAATAAGGCGTTCCCATGGGGTTTGCAACAGTGATCTGTGAACAAGGCTGGGCAGGTAAGGAGTTTTCTGTTGCTGTTTGAGTCTGCAGTGTCCCGTAGGGAAAGCCCCAGCGGCCAGCCAATAACCAGGGTGCTGCAGGACAGAGATAGTGCTGGAGGACTTGCACGGGGAATGCCGCTAAGCACAGCAACTGTGCTGCCAAGGATCACACTGTGTCTTATAAGCGATACCATTATGAACTTTTGAATGATGCTGCACACTTAAAAAGCAACCTGCGAACTGTGCCACTACGTATCCTTCACAGGTCTGCTAAGTAATTAATAACAGAACTATATATGCAAATAGCATTGCAGAAGACTGAAAATCAGATGTTAATTCATTATTAAAAATTTCCTTCTAAAATGACACATCAGATGGAGAGCCTAATATAGTTTTCCCTTGATTACTTGGTTGGCTTCAACATACAGTTGTTATTTAACAAGTAGGAGAGGAGCAGAGGGGAGCAAAAGCAGGTTGTAATTAGCAGCTATTTATGGACTCCAGGAGGCGAGCACAGGGACAGAGTGGAATAAAACCACATCACCAAGAGCCAGCAGTGCCTGACCTGAGATTTCTCATCTGATAATCTGGAATATTAGTGATATGAATTACAACTCCAGCATTTTATGAACCCTTTTTTAATAATCAAAAATATATTGTAACCATCTTCTTACAAGTCCCATTACTTGTTAACTTTTATGACCAGAGCCTCAAAGAGTCTATTGTTGGTGACTTTTCAATTCTTCCTAAGGCTAAACTGTAAATCTGCATTCTGCAGAGTGTGCCAGTTAAATATTTCCTCTAAACACAAACGTCTTCTACTTCATGGGAGTTATCTGAAACCTCAAAGCCAGTTCTCTCACCAACACTTACATGCAAGCATAAAAACATTCATACAGATCATGTTCAAATTCTAGGTCTTGTAAGAAATCTGTAGTGGATCAAAACAGATTAATCTGGAGGCCCTTACACAGACCTACCTTTAACATAAAATTTTGGACCTAATTTGACCAGATTTATAAACATTAAAGGAATATGGTGATCTGACCAACTGTTTAGCCATGAAATCAAAAGCATTCAGTATGAAAAGTCTTACAAGATTCGACTCCTAAGGGAGGACCACAGAGATGCCAGTACAATGTGCTTGAAATGCTAATTGCTCAGAGGTAACGTTTCACCTGTCAAACAGGTGCCAGCAACTTTACAGGCTTCTAATGGTTTTAATTAAAGGTCTTAGATTTACCTACCTTAGTTTAGACATAAAACTAAGATCATACTGACTGCCATTCACATCAGTAAAGTGTTTTACAGGCTCTGACTTGTCTGTTCCTGGTGTGTTGCTTTTTTTTAAACCCAGTATGTTGCTTTCACATACAGCCACACAACCCTCTATAGCCTTTGCCAATAAATCTTCATTATTGAGACACTTACATTAAACCACATGCACCTTCCAAGGAGAAGAAAAAAAAGCCTTATTGTGCCATTGAAAGAAAGGATGGCCGGCAGCGCATGGTTTACTTTAATTAGCAAGACTAAGAATCACAATTAACTGCAATTAGACAACAGAATATTAAAGAAGAACAATTGCCATGCAGTGTGTCAGTAAATAAATACACAGAGAATGCAGCTTCTTGCAGATGAAGCAGAGGCAGAGCTGGTCAGCCCAAGTCGTAGGCCAAGGTACTTCTTCATACCAAGAAAAGTATATGTTATGCAGGAGCATAATCTGAGTTAAATAATTTTCAGGGTTGATGTAACATAGCCACGACCATGCACCTTTGCAAGCACAACGTCCACAGATCTCCCCTTCTCCGAGGGGTGAGTTTACAGCATTGAAAGCTCTTGGAATGACAGGGTACCAAGTTTTCAAATAAAGAGAGAAATGCAAGATATTTACAAAACATTAGAGCTTTTCCAGTATTCCAAACAGCTTTAACTTCTTTGCTTCTGGAAAATGAGTAAGTTGGCACTGTTGTTAAAAGCATTAAAGAAAAGCTTATTTCTTCAAGCACAATCTCTGTTCCCTCCTGTGCCATACCCTGCCCTCTCATCTCCCTCCCTTCACTGCTCCAGCCCAGGGACCAGCTAGACCCAACTTAAGCTCCAGGACTGTTTTCCAGTGTTGTTACACACAGCAGTCAAGTACCTGTCTTCTCCCTCCTCCTCCCCAGCTGACAGAGTTTCTACCCATCGGTAGCTTTGAGACAGAGGGAACCAAGGTGCTCTGCACCCAGGCACAAGCATAGGAAGAGGTGATGGTTTTCTAGCATCCATCTGCATTTTTAAATAGCTCCTCATCAGGATATTCTCTGAGGTCCAAAATAGCACCTGGAGAAGGAGCAGGTGAGCAGCAGAACACCCTGTGACAGCAGAGTTGGCTGTGTCACTTGGCAGGGGCTTGTTGCCTTCTTTCAAGTGGCACTTGTCATCAAAACAGTCCTTGAATACCTGGCTGGGTACCCAGAAGTTTTTACATTGCTTTCACAAGTGGACTGTGTCCAACCTGCATCAGTTCCACTTAGGACAGACAATAAATGCTCCACCTGTTAAAAAAAAAAAAAAAGCAAACCCAAAACACGTGAGGACCATGGAGGCAACTGGCAGTGTGGATGAAAGCCACATCCACCACGCAGCTCATTTTATTCCCCCAGCGCGGCTGCCCGTGCCCTGGCACAGCTGGAGCAGCCCTGGGCACTGCCTCGGGCGCTGCGCTGCCAGCCAGGGCGCTTAGCCCCCCAGCACACAGCAAGCGAGCCCACCAAGGGGCAAGGAACTTCTGAGCTTTGCATGGCTTGTCAGCTTGATTCTGCCCACAGAACAAAGTTTGTGGGAGCGTTTGTTTTGTTTCACACCCACACAGTCTGACAAATATGAGAAGGTGTTTTCTGGAACACATCCTCACAGTCAGCAGGTCTAACAAAGTCAGTGAGCCACATCAGCGGCATCGGTCTGCACTCCAGATACAGCCAGCAGCGAAGCTGCGCTGCTCACATTTAAGAGTTACTCAAAGACTTTGTGCACAAGAGCCTGGCCAAATCGAACACATCTGCCTTCTGATGAATTAGGAAAGGAGAAAAAAAAAAAAAAAAGACACTACTTTTTCTTGTAATTCTCTATAATCTAAACCATAACTACTCACCATCAGTCTCACGTGACAATATCTACCAAACCCCCTCCCATAAGCAGCTGTGCTGCTGCAGGCTTCCCTGCTTGTATGGCTGAAGAGGGCCACACTAAACGCAGCAGGTCTCCCCCCCCAGCACAAGGACTACAATCAACAGGCTAGTAGCAGCTATCAGCAGAACTTTTATTTACCTCAAAGCCAATTAGGACATTAGTCTCCAAACCAAAATAATCCCATCCAGACTTCTTTATCTGAGAATTTGAACTTGCCCTTGGTTACATTCAGGTAGGTACCTAGTTCCCTGGGAGCTTTCTTGTGATCAAGACTGAAACAAGCAGTTGCCTGAAGAGCAGTGACAGATATGTTTATTGTATAGTATGAAACAAAAAATGAAGTTTTCCACATTTAACCTCTCCAATGTTATGCTTATGATTAGTGCTAAGTACTCTGTTACATCTGGATTTCAGTAGAATATTCAATACGGAAACTATCAATTCAAACGGAATTGTCAACTGAATTCTTGAACTGTCAGCCTTACAACAGATTGTTATTAACTTCTTGATTTTTATTTGGTACCAGCCTGGATATGCTAATTAAACTGGCTTATAGAAGTCAAGATGGTTCATTCACTGGGGAGTACCAGACATCACTGGAAGGAACTATGTGATGCTCAGTCAGAATGACTGAATTTTACCGCTACATGTGGAGACATAGAAACATGGTTGTAGTTAAGTGAAAGATTATGCTCTTCAGAAGCAACAACAAAAGTTTCTGTTAAATATGAGAAACTCATCAGTTAGAAATAAATTTAAGAAAAAAAAAGGAAACCAAGCATGCTTTATGTAGAATGGGAATTTGCAATTAAGAGAGTTCATTTTTCCAATAGACAGAAACACAAAGAACTCAATTTTCAGTATCAGGTATAACTTTGTACATCCTTGCTCAAGGAAGATGAATTACAATGTATACATGCATCGCAAAGAACTGTGAGGATGATCAAGAAGTGGGACCAGAGGATGAGATTCAAACAAGATTGCTTATTTAGCCTAGAAAATTAGCTAGATTTTGTGCCAGTAAATAAATGAGGAAGAGAAGAAACAGTTACGCTAGATAACAAAGTTTGAAAGAAAAAAAAATGCTGGCTGAAAACCAAGGTTGAAAAATATCAAGTTTTCTAATGATCAGAAAAATTAAGCTCTGGAATAACCTTCCAGCTCTCCAGAGGTCAAAGGAACTGAACCAGGGATGTGATTAGGCTCTAGCATGTTATGAAAGAAGGTGTGATGCTGCTGTCTATAGAAAACACTGGATTACCCAAGAGAGCACACATAGCCCCTTAGTCACCACCAGTAATGGTTGCTTCATTCTTGCATTTTTGCTGTCGTCATATACAGGTATCTACAAATGGGTTGCTGCATCACCAGAATAGCAGGTTTTTCATGTGTCCCCTTAAATTACTTGTTTCTCGTGGAGCGTGATGCAGGCACATCACAACCCAGACAAGCAAAATGCCAAAAATCAGCAAATGACCTACTAATTAAGCAGACTGATAAAATACAGTATCTGATAGAAGCCATAGCTCTTAAAAAGGCAAGAACACTTTGCTGCCAAGTATCAGATAAACACGATCCAAAGAGGTACATAACCAAGTATTACACAGTGGCCATGCTGGGAACACCAGCTTCTGCATATTACCCAGCAGTGGCTTCTAGTTTTCAGGTATTTGGAGTGTTCAGTGTTAGTAGTTACATTGCAAAATACCTGCTGAAAAGCAGCTTTGCTTCTGGCTCAGCCGATCTAATTGTATTTCAAAGTGAATTTTGAGGAACCATGGAACATGATTTCTCGTGTTCAATTCAGCGCACCCAAGCAGCCCCACGGTGTTGCATGCACTGGGCTGACATTGAGCTCCCCAGCACCTGTCTGCAAGCAGCAGCTGGTCTCATGAGGACATTGAGTAAATGGGACTGAAACATTCAGGGGGAGGAACCCCAGGACTGAATGTTGAGGAACTTTAAGTAGAGATGAGAGCAAGCCCGGTATGGAGACAAACTTTTTGCTGCAAAATGCATAGTCCCTTTCAGACTTTAGTAAAGCCAAACTTCAGGAAAGAGAGACCTGAGACCAGCCATCTGCCAATATATTGATATAATTAACTGTGCCTCCACTACCTTCAGGAGAAACCTTCTGTGTCTGAAGAGAGGTAAGAATCCCACACTGATCATACAGTTAATTACTGAACCCACTGGTGAATAACTAGTGGTAGTTCAGGACTCTCATTTCCTCCCTAAATTATTCAGATTCAAGTCATTATTGTACATGAAATACAAATTCACAAAAACATTTTTTAAAACCCAACAAGTTAATTTCTTATTTAAAAGAGAATACTAAAAAATATTCATACCATAACCATATATCAAAGGGAAAAAAACCCAAAAATAATTCTAGTTATGCACCAAGCACAACACCAGAGTCTTTTGCCATTAAACCAGTAAATATTACCTATATTCTTCCTGTAGAGAAAATGTGTTGTCCCAGGAGCCATTTCAAGTCTGATAGATAAGGGTTCTCTCCAACCATTTCCCTTACTGAATATAGCATTGAAAACAGACACATAATCATCTAGAAAAGGCTGTTTTCTCCAAGCAAACAGGCCATGCTCCGATACCCGGAGGCTTCTGTCGCACTGCAAAGCGCCACGTGCTCATCCAGAGGCACCTGCAGCTTTTCTGGCTAAAAACACCGAGCCTGGCAGCGAGTGTGAGGGGTTCAGCTGCGTACAAGGGGGCTGCCCCACCAGGCTGGATGAAGTCAGGATGAGAAGTTTGCAGCTCACTAGCCAAGGTCAGAAAGCGAAACAGGTAAAGGCACACACAGAAGACAATGAACAGTCCTACCCAGCTGGCTGCAGGTTAGCAATCTGATTTCCTTCCTGCTGTACCAGCCCTGCAACAGTGAGGGCTATACTCCTCAGGATACAGAAGCCAGTCTTTCTACACTGGGTCAATTAAAAAAAAAAATAATCACTGCCAAGGGATTCTGAGCCAGCTGAAACATTAGGCTAAAACTTTCTATAAAGACATCAAAGAACTTCCCATCTCTTGTATTAGGACAGAAAACCAGAACAGCACAACCCTCTAAAGGCAGAAATTGCAAATCTACTGGGGGAAAATACTTTAAAAATATAGACATAAGTCTACCTTTTTCAGATCTTCATTGCACTTTCATTTCCAGCTTCTTCCAGCAGCCTCTGGAGTCCTAGCAAGGTCTTTTCATGCCCTTGGGGTGTTGGTCAGAGCCCTCCTTACAGCACAGAGATCCCAGGCTCCAGGCAAGCATTGCAGGGCTACCCCACACCCTCCTCCCAGGTGAGGGAGCTCCCTAGCCCCACCGCACTCTCGTTTGCTGCCCAAACAGGCACACAGCTGCAGAATAAATAGTAATAAACCAATAAAACCAGTAAGCATTCTGTTATAGAAATGTAGTCTTACAGAGACAGGGCATGGCTTATAGCATAAAAAGAACTGGGGTCACATCAGGGGGGTTGCATGCGCTCCTGGTGTTCAAAAATGTAAATAAATATTCAAAAAGGTAAATAAATATTCAAAATTTTAAATAAATATTTTAAAATATTGAAAATATTGAAAAATGAACACCTGTATAGAATAATTTCATAAAGGGAGCCCTGCTGAAGCTTGCAGATTATAGATACGCAAATATGACTCCAGGGTGAGGTATTACCGGATCTTTCCAGTCCTTAGTACCAGAAAGCTGGAGAAGTTTCCCAAAGCACAGTGCTGCAAACATGCATGAGGTGGACGTGTCCCTCAGGAGCCTGCACTCCCCACCCCCGCTGGCACACCAAGGTGTGAATGCTCAGCATAAGCCGCAAGTGAAAAGCTTTTCAGTCCGGTAACCATGAGTACTGAGATAGCTTGTAAAAGCAAGGAAACATATTGACTGGTGTCATGATGGTCTGGTTTCAGGCTAGAGAAAGAGATGCAAACTAGAAATTTGTATGGCATCATGTTGAATCAAGCTGGGCATAAACTCAGTTTTCTTAGCTGGACACGTAAGGAACAAACACAGAAATCATGTTTATTGTTCTGTGCCTCATATGCCGTATCTGCTTTACTGGCTGCCCCTCCTTGACCGCTCCCACGGCCGCAGACCATGCTTTAGTTACCGTTAAAACTTCTAGTTTCCTTTGGCTGACTTTATCCAAGCCCACCAACAAAAACTCTCTCTGCGCAACATCAGAACATTTCTTGGGCTCACTGGGTTATTTCTATATTACAGAGATGGAAACTAACAGCTTTTCAGGACACTCCTACAAACATGCTTTATAGCTATTGCAGATTTAACATTTAGCTCTGACAAGTATGATTTCCAAGCGCTCTGAAATGCTGTGATGGTAAATGAGACTGAATTCCCAGGTGGTCCTGGCTAATCTGCATCCCTCCCAGAGATCTCCTCAATTGACACCTTGAAAAATGATGATGATCTGCTACAACCTGGCTTAATTAATTGAACTGTTCATCCCCTCTCCTCCTCTGTATTAACACACCTGATTTGCAGAATCAGTAATCTGATTAATTACAGCAGTGAAAGCAGGGACAGTAGAGGGAGAATGTAGGAAAATGCAAGAGAACAAATTTTATTAAAAATAAATAAGTTACCCATAGGCAAGAACTCTGGATAAAATTAACATGTAAACCGCATTTTTGCTGTTTCTAATAAACAAGCATTTAAATATAAATTCTCTATAAAATAGAGCAGGCATTTCTGTCGTTTTTCAGAAGACATCTCCCCAAGTCCTCGTTCAGGACTCAAACTTTGTTAGGGACACGTCTATGTGCAGACAGGGATGTTGCTGTAACTTGTGCTAGGGCAGCCTCGAGCGCGGAGGCTGTGGCACCACTGCAGGTCTCATGCAGCGAGCTGTGCCTCTGCTCCTTCCATGGAAAGCGTGTGTTGGTAAGCAAGAGGAAAGATATGTTTTTCAAAACAATTTTTATAAATTTTAGCCCATCTAAATATTACTACAGAGATTAAGCTTTTAATCTTTTCTTCTTTTATTTGATATAAGCAAGATTTATTTCAAAGGAAATTAGAAGACACAATGTCATTATCACCAGGACTTCTCATAAATTCTCACAGACAAATTCATAGATAGCTTTGTGTTTTAAATACTGTAATAGTTTTGATATTAAGTCCCCTAGAAGGCTTATTTCAGATAAATAAGCAAATTATGTTAATAAACCTCCTATCTTTTCCAGCACTGTGGGATGTGCAGAGCCCCATCCTTGGCTGGCAGAGCCACCCCATGTGTGCAGCTGCGACAAGCTCTCCCCAGCAGCACGGCCCGAGCATGCTGCAACAAAGGCAATTCCACCTTCTACTTGCCCTCAGTGACCAGCAAAATAACGGAAAACCAGAGAGAGACCAACACATCCGTAGTTCATGGTGGAGGCTTTCTTTGTCCCCAGTCAGCCCTTGCCATGAGCCAGTTTTAGAGCTGAGGATTAAGAAGTAAAGGGGTAGATTTTGTATGCAACAGAGAATTCAATCCCGTTCAGGTAATCGGAGCTGTTACCTGTAAGAATCTGAACATGCACACTCTTCCCTCTGACAGAAAACTTGCATTAATCAGCTGACTTAGCCTTGCCATTATCTCTAAGTCATTATTTCCCGCTTGCTGGTAATAGCATTATTTGATTGGGTCAGCAATACAGCTCACATTTTTAAATTAATATATTTCCTAATACAGTATGTATATATATATATATTTGCATAATGAAATGAATGGAAAGATAGTGATTTTATGCCAATAATATGCTTTAGAATTTACAGAAGTAAAGTTGTGATGTTGGGGGAGAGTGGAATTTGGACCAGCATTTTTTATTTGCGAGGTTAACCTGTGCAAAATGAGGTACCTGGTTATGGGTTCAAGAGTACAGCACAGTCATTCTCCCATGAATTCTGGAAAGACAATCTCCCTGTCTTCAGGCTAAAAGAGAGCACCACAAGAGTGGGGCCTCGCAGAAATTATGGGTTGTAGTGGGTTGGCAACAGTGAAACCCTTCTGTTAGAAGATTTCTGAGGCTGGGAGAAAGTGCCTTGTTTTCTTGTGTCTTTAAGATTGCATTTCACAATCTACTACAAAGGCAACACAATAGTATGTTTTTCTTATTAGTCTGAGTTTTCCAGATGCCTGGAATAAATTACGTCTCTTCCAAAGAAATATCCTACATTTTGTAAATTAAAGCCATGTAACAGTCACAATTTGCCTTTTAATTTTTTATCTACAAGTGTGAGAGCTGCTGACTGAAGACTACAATTTCCTATGGTAACAAGCAGTTTGACTTGTCTTAATACAAACCTTTAATAACAATTAAAGACAAGCAAAACCTATCCTTCCCATTTGCTGTTCAGAACCTTCAAAGGAATTGATTTTTTTAAATTTAGTTTTACTAAAATGGTTAGGCTGCAGCCCTTAATTGGGGCTGTTCTCAATAACAAGGAGAAAAGGCTTCATCAGTGATCAGGGCTGAGCAGCTTGGCTGCTGCAGGCTGCACAGCAGCTGCCTGCCATTGCTGCAGCACGGGCATCCTGCATCCACACGGGCATCCTGCATCCGCACGGGCATCCTGCATCCGCACGGGCAAACTGCATCCACACGGGCAAACTGCATCCACACGGGCATCCTGCAGCTGCACAGGCATCCTGCATCCGCACGGGCAAACTGCATCCGCACGGGCATCCTGCATCCACACAGGCATCCTGCAGCCGCACAGGCATCCTGCAGCCGCACGGGCCGATGCTAAAGTGCAAACCACTTGGTGCTCCTGTCTGCTCTCAGATTTTAAATGTTTGAACTGAAGCACTATATTTTTTTTCAGATGAGACAGACATTTACCCCATGATTTAAAGAAAAATGCTACTATCAAGATGAAATTCATAAACGTGGGTGTGTGGGCACCTTCCAAGAAGTTTCAAAATTTCAGTACTTTTTCAGGGTTCTTTTCTTTGCAATAATCTCATTGATAAAATTTGTTGATAGCAATCAGTCAAAAAAACCCCACAATATTTTACTGTATCTAATTAATTAATTTATACCCAGTTAAAGGAAGGACTATTTCTTTTTTTCTCTTACACCGGTGCAAAATAGAAGTAGTTTTATTGCTATAAACAGAGCAAATCAGTGCAAATGAGAACGGGCTGACCCCAGGCGCTCCAGGGTGCTCAGCAGTTCCCAGGGGGTTACCCAGGGGAGGCATTTCTGCAGCCAAAGGAATGAACCTGCACATGTTCTAGTAACAAACGTGTGTATCTATCTCACTATATTAGGATTATAGGAATCATTAATCTTTAAAATATATTTATATTCATTTCCCTTTCTGTTACACCCGTGTACTGCAGAGAATTAAAAAAAAAAAAAATTAATCTAAATTAGGTTAAAAGCTGAAAAAACTGTAGTTGCCAGATGAGCTGAGGTAGCTGAACACGTGCACATTCACAATGTGTTGCACTACAGCACAGAGTGCTGCTCCGGAGGGAGCATCAAAAATGCTTCAAAGAGAGTTTTACTTGCCCACTGTGACCTGATGCACACTCTGCATCATACAAGGAGGATCAAAGACTCAAGTCCTTGAAAGCTGCTTGGGAACTTACTTTTTAAATCTGCAATTAATAGGAATCAAAACACTCTCAAAGGTCTGGGTCCAAGTGACCCGGCCAAGTTCAGTGCAGAGAATATGTAAGATGACATCTCCTAAACTCATTTGGCCTTCTTCGTCCTCATCACAAATATAAGCACAGATTTTTCTCATGGAATTTTATGCAAGTGAAGCACAGCTCTGGGACATAATGCACAGATTTACCCTGTGTAAGCAAAGACTGACCTAAATGACATCAAGACCTCGATACAGAGCTCCATCGGCAGTTTCTGCAGAGGTACATTTCTCCCCAGACAGGCTGAATCTGGATTTGACATTATGCTAAGAAATGTGGCATTCAGGAAAAGTTCAAGCAGATATCTCATTACTGCCTCAAGATAAAGGGCTTTATGATCATCACGATGGTTTTCAGTTTATAAAGTCCAAATTAACATACCAGTACATAAAAGCTTGAAACTGTAACCTGAATGAGGTCTGAGTCACTGCAAGCATCCCGCTTTTAATTAAACACCTTTCTCTGCAGCTGGCCATGCTGTAGTCACAGTTTAGCTTGTTAATTATGTTGCGCAAGGACCACTACGCTGTACTCCTAGAGAATGATTTATTAACTCCAGCAATATAAAATCTTCCCCCTAGTACTGGCACACCAAAGACAACAGAGGTAATTACAGTGCCCAAAGCACTTTAACTTCATTTATACTCAGTTCACTGTGAGCACCATCACTGTGCCCTAAATCACAGTGTTGTTATTTAGTCCTCAGCAACCTTTTCATTGTGAGGTGTTTGGCACCATCCTTTGCTTACAGGTACTTTGGGGCAAAATCTGACGTAACAGATTATGTCTGCAAAGGGGATATGCTGTACATTAACACACTTGCTGTTTTACAGAAGAACTTGTTGCCATTGCAGGCTCAAACAGCAGTTCTCATGACTCCTGTACTTGTAGGAAATGAGCTACACTATAAGGTCTGCTTAAGAACTTTGTTCAATTCTGTACACAAGTAATTTAGCAATGCTCCCAACACTCACGTCATATTACTCTTTTCAGCTCTGGAACATCTTGATATGCCTGAAGTGGATATGAAATACTATCTTCTAGATAACCTGCACTTATTTAAATTTCTGTGTCTCAGTTTCCAGAGATGTTTAATTTTACTGTCTGGCACCTTTCCCAAATGAATAGATAAAACACTAACATGCTGGGGAACAAAAGACCCAACAGCAGGATGTGTGCAGAAAAATATTTGATGTATGATTGCCCATGAAAGTCACTTTTGCTCATGCTGGGGTGTGAGTACTCCACGTGTCTTCAAAATTTAGTTGAAAAAACTAAAAGATGTAAAAGGAAAAAGAAAGTTGTAATTTTAATGTGAAGCGTAAACATTGTCGAAAGCATTAGAGCTAGTGTAATTTGTCTGCCTCTTTCCAGGGCTGCTTCTGTGGCAGACGTAACTCAGAGTAAATCACAGTGGGAGCTTTTGGCACGACAAGGGGATCCTTTCCCCACTTCAGAAGCTTAAAAACTGAGTCTAAAAGTCTCGCTTGAATAAGCACGATAGTTGGCACAGCAGCTTCCCTAGTTATTTATTATTTATATTACTTTACACAGGTTAACCCCCTTGTGTTAGGCATGTACCAACAGAAAGCTGAAGAAACAGCCCTTGTGCTTACAATTACAGCACGTAAGGCAGAGGGAAATGATTGAAAGCAAATCGCATCGTGGCTGACAAGGCTGAGCTTACCACAAACAGCCCCCTTGACTTCTGCCTTCAGGAGACAGAGAGTTTCTCAGACACAATTTCTCAGTGTCTTGAGCCTGTCCCCTAAAATTAAATATTGATTCAATATCATCTGAGTTTCTCCAGGGGAAAAAAAATGAATATGCATTTTCCTAAGCATATGTAGTTTTAAATACCAGGGTAGTTTTAATGGTCTGCAGATAAGCCGAATGAGCATCCAACAGCTAATACATTGTTTAAACGAGCAGTGCATACATTAAGATATACTGTTTACCATCACCTTGGCCGACCCTCTTTGTTTATTCATCAAAAGCAGTCACTTAGGAGAGTTTCAATCTGGCACAGTTCTGCCCTGGACTCAGCAGGTTACCTTCCCATAATGCCGAACATGCTGTAGTAAAGTTAATTAGACATAAATAGCATTTATTTTTTTTTATAGAGAACGTAATTTGTTGCTTGGCGAGCTGTGTACATCATTCTAGATGCAATAAACAACCAAAAAGGTGCTGAAACCTGGTAGAACGAAAGAACTAAGTGTAAAATAGAGCGAAAATGAGAGCAAGTTTCATGAGATTAAAAGATAGGCGGACTCTAAGAAGATAGGGAGTGCCTTTTTTTGCCAAATGGGGCTATATTAACACCTAAAGTAGGGGTCCTCAAACTTTTAACCAGGGGGCCAGTGCGCAGATGAAGTGGCAGGGAGTCATCTGTGGCTGCTCCGTTCCACCCCCCCAAGTTCCCGGCAGGGGTGGGGCGGGGGGGTCTGTAAATACCTGGGGCTGGATTGAGGACCCTGGGGGCCATATCCAGCCCACGGGCCATAGTTTGAAGACCCCTGACCTAAAGCATGAGAGTACTGTAAGGTACATATTTTACTCAGATTAACTAGAATGAAAATCTATCCTGTTATGTTTATCTATCACATGCTGTAAATACATCACAACATAGCGCTAGCCTCCCATTTTGTCTTTCTTCTCTCCAAAAATTAAGAAGTTAACTTTATATCTGGTGTTTTTAAGTATGCTTAGGTGACCCGTTCAAGCTAACCACTGTGCAGTGGTTGGCCAAAGGCAAACTGAACCACAAATGCAGAAAATAGAAGTAAAAGAGTGCTTGGAACACACTGAACTTTGGGGAGAAAAAAGTCTGTGACAGCTCTTTAAATATTGCAGAACCATGTCACTTCATATCAGCTGATAATCTGGTTCATAGGCTTCACATCAATAAAGGACTTAACACTGGATACGGCTCTGGAAATTCATATCTGTACTTCCATTGCGTTTTACTGGCTATTAATTTATTTTCCAATGTGAACCCAGTCATATGAAGCTATATTACAATGTTACTTGGAAGCAACAAATTGGTTCTATTAATCTTATTTACTATAGCTATTTTGAATTTGAGATGGTAAGAACTGTATTGTATTAGAATAGGTCACCTTGACCTAATCAATACTAATCAGCTAGCAGGCTTTTTGAGAACAGAATGGCTTCCTGTACTCTTACTGAAGTGTTGCTCTTTTTTCTTGTGTGTGTCTTTGTTCTCTTCTGCTTTTCAGATAGGAGTCTGAAAAAAGCGGGCAATCTGTACATATATTTGTATGTTAAATTCAAACACAACTAGTGCAAAACAAAACAATGGGGTACACTGGCAAAGGCAGCTCAGTATTTAGCTCACAGCTAACAGATGACACTAAACTTTGCATTAATGAGGAGCAGAAATTTTTCTGCCTTGATGTTGCCTTTATCAATCAAAGCTGCCCAGATAATTACATTTTTCCTCCTCATCAAACTCCAATCTGTTTGTTTCCTCTTTTATTATTTCTAGTTGTCATTAAATTGGGACTGAATAAAACCTTTACGGCGATGGGTTACCAATATTATTCAGTGGATGCAATAGAAAGCAAAAGTACTTAAGAAGTAAGTACGTTCTGTCCTAAGAGATCTTGTAGCCAATATTTAATGTTCAAGGCCTTTGTCCTTTTATCCACTCAGAGAATAAAATTCCCCAGTGCCTTTCCAAAATTTTGCTTTATAGCTTTCTTTCATTTATGCATTTTTAATGTCTGTACACCTCTGTAGATACTGCCCACTTAATTATGCTGCATTTGGAATGACAGATCCCTGGCAACCTGACAAAGGATTATTAATAATTCTCTCCAGGAAAGCAGAACCAATAGAAAATTATTTTAAAAATACCTGGCAGATTCCCTCCCTGTCCTCTTCCTCTCTTCCCAGCAAGGGAATTGGTAAGCCTATTTTACAAAACACGGTTGCATGATAATTCATTCAGGGGTAGAGATCTCAGAGCAGGACATGCTAACCAGAGGCTGCTGCAGACCCGCTCAGCACCATCTCTGCTGCAGCATTTCCACTTCCAGGGAGCACGAGGTTTGAAATCCAGGCAGGGACCCCACTTCCAAGGGGCACTGGGGCGAGGAAGGCAGCACGGGTGACCACAAGGATCACAGAGGCATTTGCAGCACTTGATGTGCCTTCAAACCCCTGATAGTGCATCACCAGCTGTTCATTGTGCTGTTCCAAGGGTATCTCGATAGTCCACGAACAGTGAATGTCATACAATACTGTGTAAACACTCAGAGAACAGAATTCTCATCCCTTCCCTAACAGCACCCCAGTCCCGATGCAGTGGAGGATTTTGCTGCGCACACCTCCCTGCTAATCCAGTGTGGGGTCGAGCCAATACAGGGGGAATAAGACACCACTTTCTTTGGCTTTTATTATTATTTTTGCTCACATCAGCAAGAATTAATAGTACAAATCAAGGAACCATCACAGGCAAGTGTTCCCAATATGCTTAGGACAACCAAACCACTCACCGTTCACCCAACAAACCCACAAGGCAAGCTGGCAGTTTTCTTACTGTAGGGATTTCCTAATTATTTGGGGGGTTTAGGCAAGAATTTGTCTAATTTGAGGAATATTCATTGTGAAAACTGGTTCTATCTGTTTAAAGCTTAGGTTCTGTTTTATTTTTATGGACGCAGAGATTGCATAGGATTAGCTGAATAATGTATACAGTTTAGAATAGGGAGGAACTTCAAATTGAGTTTTAATTATCTGCAGATGTGGAACTGCTTCCTTGTTCCTTACATGCTGTAAAGCATCCACCAAATCTTTGACCTCCACTAAGGCTGTGAAAACCAGAGGCTGGCCAAATGGCTGTACCCTGCAACACCACGATCACACCCTTCTTCCAGCCCTGGTGGAGAAACGGCCCCGATACTGCAGGTCCCAGGTACTTACCCCAGGCACAGCACGTAGGGCTCAGCACCCCCAGACATGGGTATCCAGCCAGATACCTGCGGCTGAGCCAGTCGAATCCTACATGGGAGTGAGGCAAGTCGTGCAACGAGCCTTCAAGAGCAATGCTTCTGTACTGGCAATGAACGTTCATTGCCTGAGTTACCAATTCCAGCTTTGGGTTTGGGGGTTGCTATCTCCCCCACCACAATGTAAGATTGTCATATAAAAAAGAAATCATACTTCGTCTCTGCTGCTTGCTGGCAGACTTGTCTGGAAGTGTTTTACTTGGAAGTACGCAGAGAACATATTGGAAAACCAGAAAACATGAGGAAAAGCCAGCTCTTGCCAACAGATTTCCCTTTTCCATCCCACTGGAGACTGACAGCTATAAATGGCTGCAGACACCCCCTGCCTTCATCATCGATGCGATAGATGAATGAACGACTTTTGGATTTTGTACAGAAAAACAGAGTGCTAAAGTAGTACTTTAGTGTGATATTCATAAAGAAACAGGTTCTCTGCTCTAAATTTTTAACATCCATATTAAAAATAAAAATCAAATATTATTTTTTTATGGGCATCTTAAAAATAAAACAAAAACAACCAGAAACTCTTTCAGGTACATAAAGCTGAAACCAACTCCAAAATTCAGCTCCCTCCCTGCCCCCTTGGACTACAGTAATTTAACAAAAATATTGTAAAATAAAAATTGCTATTACCCTTCATCACTCAGCTTCCTCAAGTTTTATTCCAAATTGCAATATACCTTGTCACTGTTCTTCCCACGCTAATGCTGTGGTACCTCGATGCCTCCTGCTCCCTGATAAAGTGGCTCCTCAGCTGATGCACTGGCCTAGTGGGGAGGCAGCAACACATTTGATAAGGACATCTGAGGCAGGGATTTACTTTTTCCCCAGTTTCTGTAATACAGCTCGAGTCGCTGCTATTTGCTAATTCTAAAATGAGCATTTGAACTACTCCCCACACTCCTTTTTTACCGTGTTATGCAGCTCAAGCCTTGAAGAGATTTTTGACTCACATTATGTTATAGCCAGCTGAAGTCCTACACAACAAAACCAGGCTATGATTATTAAAAAAAATACAGAACCTAATTTAGAAACCCTCTTGGTACATAATAACAGAAAGCTGGTCCAGGAAGGTGAAAATGAGCAGGCTGATAGAAGGGAGATGATGCTGGGGCCATGAGACGGCGCAGCCGCAAAAGTTGTGACTAATCTCCTTTCTTCTACAGTGGCAGCTTTCCCGGGCACAATCCTCCAGCAAAAATGCAAACGAGGCACAACCATGGCAACTGGCCGCAAAATCTAAAACAGTGGATGTTTGCTTTGCATTTATAAACCTGCAAGAAGTGTAAAAATCCTGAACAACACAGCAGACTCACTCCCCTCAATAGGCCGTTATATTTTCAACACCATGTTACATTCACCTGTTTGTAGAAGTTAGGGTACATATCAACCATATTTAAACCTTCAGGAAATGAGACTTCAGTTCTGAAATACCCAAACCACTCGAAGCAGTATCCTCCCGTCAGACATAAAACAGCTTTTAGCCAATAGACATATTTTTTAGCAAACAGGTTGGCATGCTTCGACTGCCACCGGCATTACCCTTTCTCAAAGCACACTCATCCTGTTATGAAAAGAAGCTGATTGTCCTGTACACACATGGTATTTAAGCATAAGGAATGTTGTATTACCTACCTCCAGATTAGCCTTTTTAACGTTTTGTTTTGTGTCTGAGGGGAAGAAAATAATAATAATAATAAAAAAAAGCAGCCTTGTGATAATTTGTAGAGAAACTCAGTTAGATGCTGACTGAAATCTAGTTCTGCAATGCAAATGTCTTCACCAAATCCTGCAAGAAATTTTGTGTGAGTGATGGCAGAAAGACTTCCCTCCTAATGTAGGTGTACCCTTTCGGTTTAGAATTTGAATGTCAAGCTTGCTTCGTTACTGACTTACGGCAGGTTTCTAACCGTGTCAGAGACACGTCTGTGCACATGAAGACACCAGTTATGGTGTTCCCTAAAGCTCCTGGTCCTTGCTGACTGCACGGCAGCGGGGAGGTCTGCAACAGTGAAACTACAAAGCCAGCTGTGCCCCACACGCTCCCACACCGCGCCAGGAGGCAGGAGCGCCTTCCTCCTCCTCCTCCCTCCTTCCCCAGGCCCTGCAGGCACAGGGCAGAGGCAGGCGAGCTGCCCTCTCCGGGGAGAGCAGCGGGGGTGGGCACCGTCCCCAGCTCTGGGCACCAGGCTGGTGCCACCTTCCCCTGTGCGCAGCCCAAGGGGAACGGAGCAGGGTCTCACTCCCAGAGAGATGTGGAATTGGCAAGTTTAAATCCATTCCCAGAAGATTATACACCAGTTTTCAAGCCCAACTGCAGCTGATGTTCCTGCTGTCACATGAAAAACAATCTGAACTTTTTTGCCTTTGTAGCGGAATAATCAGTTTCTTCAAATCTGCAAAGGAAATGGTGTCATGGAGATTGGGAAAGAATAGATGCGGGAGCTAGGAGATCAGGAAGACAGCATTAATTACACAGAGCCTGACAGGTAGAGGAGAAAATTTTACACTTTTCAAAAGGAAAAGAATTAACAGATGATTGAGAGCAGGGAAAACTGGTAATTTCTTTGAGCTGTTTAAATAGCTTGCCTATGTCTTAATGGAGCTCCACGTGTTAGAAAGGCATGGAAAACAATCAAAGCAGCAGCCTGCAAATATCTAGGTTAGCGTCCTTCTGAATATTTACAAAGTTTTGGGTATGGGAGATGCTTGTGCTTTGTGGCTTTGAGTTCTTGAGTTAAAATATATTAAACTGCCAAAATCCATAGGCAGCTGAGCTGGCCTCCCTGCCTCACCATCCCCGTACATGCCGCTCTCTCACCGGGAGGAAGGCAAGGGTTATCTCTGTGGTGGTGTCTGTGGCAATTTGAAGCATTAAAACTAGATCTCGTAGTGCAGTTTAGCAGTCTCATGTATGACATGCTACATACCTGCCATATGGTGGGGCAAATGACACGCAGCCCGGCAGTCGCCGACCAGTGCATGAGTTTCCACCTCCCGCAGCAGAAGCCGGCAGCTGCAGGACAGGTCCAGGCAAGCCCGGATGGAACCAGGCATTCGGGTCCAATGTGCGGCCTCGCTGGAAGAAGAAATGAGGAAGATTTTTGAAATTCTAATGGTTTAAGATTACCTTTAACACCAGATGTTTCTTCTTTCATGTAGACTCAAAGTCTAAAAAAAAAAAACTGTTTTCTTAAATTACAAGAATTACTTGGCAGAGGCTGTGTTCCAAGTTTTGAACAATTTCTTCTTTTTCTTTTGTTTTTCTGAAGAAAGGGGGAAATGCTATTTATTCTTTACTTTCTGAAAATTTAATGTGTATTTCCCAGAAAGAACAGCACTGAAATATTGTGCCGCTAAAGACCCACACAAGCTGTATCATGTATGATTCTCTTCATAACAGGCCAATTTTATGGAAAAAAGTACTGACACAGAGAGAAAGTACAGTTCCTCCAGGTCAGGAAAAGAACTCCTCTGACAGCTATTAAAGTGCAGTACATAGGCAGTTGGGAGTGATTAACTTTTCTTCTTTAAGGGTGTTGCTTCAAAAAATCATTAAAGAGGCTTCTGAAACTTGACAGTTTTCTTCTGGTATATAGAGAGGAAAAATCAAAAGGACTCAAGTGCCAAAGGAGGTAGGGCAAGCAAAGGCGCTGCCAGCCCCTTGTACAGGGAAGACAGAGGAATTGTTAGATCCTCGACAAGAAAGGAGAGCAAATGACCCGAAGAAAGCACAAAGACTGAGAAAGCCGTGAGTGCCCAGCCTGCCTCCATCCCCGTACCTCGTGCTGCCTGTGGCCAGGTACCCACTGCGCCAGCACTGGCAGCGAGAGTTAGGGGGGGAAATACAGGTCAGAGCACACTTAGGGCAATGAAAAGCATTCAGCTCATCAGGACATGGTAAAATACGTCCTGGAGAACTTACAAGCCAATAGTGATTGTCTTTGAAATCTTGTGGAATGGGTGAGAACCCAGAAGACTGGGGAAAAGTGGTAAGAAGACCAGGGAAAGAAGTAGACAAGTTTTTGATACTTTGATACACAGAAAAATGCTAGGAGGGATGATTTGAAACATCACATTACATGTTCCAGAAGACAAAAATACAGAAGACAGACAAAGAAAAGCCAAAACAGACTTTTGGTCATGATTAAACCAAATAAACCCAGTCCATTATTCAGTACAGCTGTAAAATCCAGTGTGGCCTCACGCTGAAAAAGCACAAGCAGAATCCAATTGTCTGAAGTCGAAAGAATGAAATGGGATTAAAAAAGGACATTCAGTAAAATGCCAAATAGCTTACTGGGAAGTGGAACTGAAAGGCAAAACAAGGACCCCCGAGCTAAGCTAGGCTAGAGAAAACGAGGCAGATTCCCACTGGGAACACAAAGTATTTCCAGAAAATACAAACCACAGCATCATCACATGCAACACTCCAGCCCCACAGCGACAGGGGGCTGTTCCCTTGCAGCCATCATACCAGTGTCCCCAGCACCCCTGCACGGGGCACTGGGAGTGCTGCCCTCTCTGCAGGGGACTGGGCAAGGAGCTGGGGGCAACTGATACAGGCAACTCTTCCATCGGCATTCTCTGCGGCAATTTATTATGCAGCTGTTAAAGACTAACCTCCTTCACTGGCTGCATCAAAAGATACTCCTGTTAAGAGCTACACAGCTTCTAATTAAACACAAGTAAAAGCTCCAAAGAAATAATTTCCAGTTATAAAGCACCAAAATGAGAACTATTGACTACTGTGCCTTACGTTATTTGCCTCAAAGATTTCATGGTTGTTATTGAAAGTATTGGATTTACTCATAGTGGAGAGTACGCCACAACTGCCCTTACAAATAGGTTGAAGTTACTAAGACGTTACTAAGAGAGCCAGCAAGGCATGCTGCACCAGCTGGTTGCAGTTGTATGTTGAAGAACCCAGAAGCAGGAAAGGTGCTTGGATGCGCTTCCAGATTGCACAGGCCCAGAGGCAAACCCAGAAAACGCACAGAAATGAAAGACAGAAGAAAGTGGAACAGGCAAAAGGGAAAAACAAGGGTGCAAACAGAATGTAAAACTAATTTCAGATGTCACAATTAGCTGGAAAGGTTTGAGATTCAAAGGAAAGAACCTCACTGCTGAAGACATTATGGCCCTCACATATCAGGGAAAAGTTAAGTACAAGAAATAGCTGCGATACTTTCAACCAAATATTTTCATTTAGAAATAAGATATGTCCAAACTAATATCGTTTATCTGAAAAGGCAGTTATAAAAAAAACTTTCTGAACTGACAGAATGCCAAGTTGAAAAATTTTTCTCATTTTGAAACGTAAAGAAAAAAGTTAAATTCAAACCTGATACAAAACAAAGTGCTTTGAAACGACCAGAAAATGGAACATATTACTTTCAAAAAAAGCAACAATAAAGGAAGGAAAACACTCACCTCAATTCTGGAATGGAAAGTTTCTGAAGTATTTTGCAGGACAGGAAAACAATTTCACTCACAGGTTCCTGAGGGAACCTGGAAGAAAACTGGATATTCAATTTATAAAGGCAAGAAACGAACCCATTGCAACGTTACCTTTGGCTATGAAAGATATAAATGAAAATAAGTCCAGATTCAGAACAGCAGCAGTCAAACATGCTTCCACACTTTATGACTGACATGTAAAGTGCTTCATTAAGTTTCCTCTGCCATTTGAAGCCTTATGCTGCCAGGGGTCAATAACAGTTAAACGTCAAGATACGAAAGAGAAAGTAAGAAATATGAAATATAGAGTAAATTAAAAACCTGTCAGGTTGCAAAACGCACAGCAAGTGATGCAGGCGCTGGGAGATGGACGAGTGTCTGCAGCTATGGCTAACAGCTAAAGTTCTGTCTAAAAAGCACAATTTAGACTATTTCTACGAAAATAGTGAGAAAGTGATGAAGGGTTTTACTGTAGTTATTTTGAGGCATGAGAAGGTATCACGGCAAATATCCATACAGGCAAAACTGGGGAAAGAGTCACCATTGGTAATTTGGGAAATGGGACTGCTAAATGACTGAGGGTGGAGAAGGACTATAAAAAACAAGAGGTGATCGTGAAAAAGCCCGACACCTATTCACTGGACAGTTTAAAACAAAAAATTTAATTCCATTCTGTTTTGAATGTATCTCAAAATAATTTGAGACAGAATATTTATATGGTGAAAGCAATTTCACATCTTGCTAATCCAATTTATTTCTATTTGTATTTCACATTCCTAGACATAATGCTGATCTTTCATATTATGAATTTGGGAAGGTCCTTTTAGCTCTGTTTTATTTATTTCTCTGCTTCCTAAATAAGGTCCAGGAGATGTCCACTGTGGTTTAGTCCCAACCTTACTCAGACCTTTCAACTTTGTGTTCCAGACAGACAGTGGCAGAAAAACTCTGCCACGTACCAGCTGTTCGTTAGCCTATGTGCTATTTAGTGTCTGGCAAAGCAGAGTCTTATCCTTGAAGAAATCCACATCTATAAGGAGCCACTTTGCAAAGCTCTAAACATTGACCAAACACAAAGCAGTAAAACTCTGAAAGAATGAAACCTGGGCAAATTCCAGAGCAAATCAATTACCTACCACCTGCCAAAGGGTTGGAGGAGAGGCATGCATGGCGACAGCAGTAAATTAAAACACCTTTAATCAAAGGGGTAGCATTTCCAGCATACCAGCTTTCCTGCTTTCTTGTTGCTTTGGGAGAATCTGGTGGTAACTTCTCTGCACTCTAACCTGGATGGATGGATCCTTTCCACCCAATCTCAGTGTTTCAGCCAAACATCTCATGGCAGATTTTATTGCTACTCTATGTACTTTTCTGACTATTTGAATATTGTTTCATATAAATTATCTTCTTGAATCTGGGTAAATTTGCTTGGCTTGCTGACTCATTTCCTTTTGTCCTTGCTTTGTGGTCAGTCAGTATGCAATCAAATCAGTATGCAAGTAACATCTGCCATACTAAAAGTTTAACTGTAAACAGAAAAGAAACAGAAAATTTCTTTGCTGCTGTACAGATTTATCATGTACTAGTAGCATGCTTGGCATTACATGAGATCATATAAACTGTGAAAAATGGTTATTAAATACAGCTTGGAAATGTTATAAAGAATCCTACATTCTTTGTGGGTAAAATAGAAGCAGAAATGTAAAGTGGAGGTGGGGGGGAGTTAACTGAATGACCATTGCAATTTCTGAAGCATTATGTGTAGAAAAGCAGGGTGTGATTGGAACAAATATTGCATACCAGGAGGGGAACAGAAGACTTAAACTATGCATATAAATACTCAGTTGCTAATATTTTAAAATAGGTGACTTTAAAAACATACAGTGCTGATGAAGATTAAAAGCAGAACCTGTTGAGTAAGAGCTCCGCTGGCCTGAGGAGCACGAGGTCCCTGCTCCGTGCACCCCAGGCTGCAGCAGCTCTGCAGGGCTGTGGCCCAGGGGCAGCCCCTTGCCATGGGCCATGCTGCAACCTTCCCCTCTGCCTAAAGCCAGAGACGCTTGTAGCTGCCTCTTTGAAACCAAGACCATGTAGTACCTTAACCTTAACACCACTACTCCTGCTCACAGGCTTGCTTTTGGCAGGTTCAACGAGACTCGTGATGCTGGAAATGCATTGGGACCTGGATCCCCAAGCAACTGCAGGGACAGCAGCAGCGATGCTCACGTAGGACATGCCTGGAGCCATGAAGTCAGCAGTCCCCACATAAGCCCTGGGTGCTGGTGTGCTCCTCAGAGGATGCTGTGAAGTTCTTCTTAGGTGTTTGAGTAGGAGGGGATGCTGACAGGTAGAGAGTTACTGTGCTTGTTGTCTGAGAGGCATTTTGGTATTTGCAGGATAAGCATATTGCACACAGCAGAAAAACTCCCTTTGTGCAAGAGACACTAGAACGGCAATATTTTGCTTGTGCTCTTTGATGTTCAGCTTGGAGTGGAATTCAAGGACAAGCTCTTTAAATATTTCTATCATTTTTTAGTTTGTTTGCCAGAAACTCCATCCTTCAAACTGGAAAGAGGAAGAGACTTGAGCAGAGGGAAAGTCCCATCCTGGAAGCCCTTGCAGGACAGCTGGCCCCAAATATCAGCACGTATCTGAACGCAGAGGAAGCTGGTGTAAATGTGATTTTTGGAGAAGAATTCAGGAAGGAGCTAGGCATACAGAAAGGGCTGTAACTAACAGTTACACTTATGGTAAGTAGCATCTTAAGAATCAGCAGTTCTGTCCCTCAGTCAACAAGTTTCAGGTATTTGGGTTGTCTTCTTGGTTAGTGTTTTATGGTGAAACTAAACACCTTTTCAAGTTTTTTCTTCATAATAAAGAAATATACTTTTTTTAATTGGATGGTAACAAAATTGCCTAAATTGCAGGAACTGTGACAAGAAGAAAAAACACTTGTAGTTTTTACTTTTTTTCCCCTCCTGTTTAATATGATGAGATTACCACCATTTACAGGAAAAAACATCCAAATCAGTTCAGGAGGAAGCAAATTCAATCAAGTGAAGTTGATCTTTGTATTTGAAGGAAGGTTCGGAGAGACCTACACTTTAGTAATCTAACAAGCATCCTTGTATTTTATGAGCACAATATATTCAGCACTAGTATTAGAATAATGAATAAAACATTCTTAAAATGCAAAAGCTTTGTGAAAAACATTCCAGTGTGCACACCTCTCAGGTAACAGTGGAGGTGAATGATGGTGCTATATTTGTCTATTCCAGTCTTAAACAATCAAAACAAATAGTTATTTAAAAGAAATTTAAGGAAAAATGTCAAATTTACCCACACGAGACTTGAATTCCATGAATGAATGTCTCTTACAGCATGCACAAAGTGATAAGGCTTACATAAATGCCCTACATCATCCAAGTAGTCACTTTCTGATCTTCAAAATCCAACAGAATTATTTATAGCTTTGTATGAAATATTCATGGAGAAGTGTCCATTGCCTGAAATTTCTGCTAAAGAGAAATTTAACTTCATTTTTTGCATTTCTTACTATCATCATAATTTAGGTCAGGCAAGAGCCAACAATATCATTTGTCTAAAAAAAGCTGTGATGGGTATTACAAAGTCTTTAGATTTGTAGTAGGTATTTTGTAAAAAGCACAACATACCTCGGGCCCAATCCAAGCCAACTAAAGTCAATAATAGTATTTCCCTTTATTTTAGCCTGGCTGGAGCCTTACAAGCTATCTTTTTAATTGCAGCAGCTAACTCAGTAACGTGTCCCACATCCAATGCCACTGCTACATGACAACATACGGTGCAGCAACAAGTCTGCATTTCCTAGAGCCAGTAATAAAACAAATAAATCCTGCCATATCCCCCCCTCCCAGTGCCTGCAGCATACATTGAAGATCCCTTTTGGTTTAAAACTCTTACAATAATCAATACAAAGGCACAGGAGCAGTATGAATGGTGCTGTTGGGCTGGATGCAGTGAGTGCTGGAAGTGAAAATCTGTGGTGTAATCTCAGTGTTGTTGAATGTGGGCCAAATTGTGTAATCACTATGCCAACATATTATACAGTAGCTTCAATTAAATTTCCTGGCTAAATAAAGATTCCTTTTTTCCCCACCTTTAATATTTTATCTCTTTTTTTAATAATATGATCATCTTACTATAATATGACCGACTCAATATAATAAATATGCAAAAGATCTAAAGCAACAGATGGTAGGGAACATAAAAGTCCAATACAATAAATATATATATATGTGTGTGTATATATGTATACATGTAAGATGCAAATACATATATATGTATGTATGTATGTATGTCTCCGAGAGGTTTTGAACTGCCATTTGCACTTAAAGCAGTTGTGATTTTATGACCACCAGATGTCATAAAAACATCTACATTCCCAACGAGCAAGCAGGAGATGCTTCTGTCCCCTCTCTTCGTGCAAGCTCTGCTTTGCAACTGCTTTCTTCTGGACAAGGAAAACTCTGGAGTTAATAGAATGTCATTCAGTCTGGTGAGGTGTCCGGTAAAGAAACAAGTAAATGGAAATGTCTTAAAAGATCTGAAGCTCACCACTGTCCAGCTGTACCCGCAACCCCCCAGCCTGACACCACCGAGCTGAGGAGGACAGCAGGAGCCAGCAGCCTCATCCTGCCCTGACACTCTTGCCCGGCAGAGCTCGGTGCCAGATTTCCTCCCACTGACCTGCCCAATTCAGGACTGGCTGGTTGTGTGGTCCCAGCCACCAGAAACACACTGGGCATCTCTGCTTGCCAACCCCGACACCTCCCCTTGTCCTCTCGGTGCGACGGATGGCTCCTCCTCTGCCTGACAGAATCGAGCTTGGTCCTGAGCATCTTCACCCTGCTCCCACCGTTCACAGCCACTAACGATTATTGCTTTGGCAGACGCACTCTGTCTGACATGCCCAAACACAGACAACAGAAAAAAGCCTCATAGCTAACTCATGCTCCTGCCCTCCTTGGATTATATTTGCAAAGATGTGTAAGAAGAGCAATAGAGAGCCCCTATCCATGTATTTCTGTTTGCACACATCGTAATATTGTAAAGGAGAACAGTATTTTCATCTCAAAAAATCTGTTAGCCAACAATTACTACTGAAACCTACAAGATTTTAAAAATGCCTTGCATATCTAAAGAAGTCACACATCCAGACAGATATATATGACAAATACAAATATTACACACTATTAAGACAGCCACGCAGAAAAGTACCTCTTAAGACTAGTGCTGACTAACAATCTAGCATCCCAAAGTTTTCAAGCTATTTAAAATATACCTCTGAATATTATCACACTAATTCATTTTCAAAAATTACTACCGCACTTAAAAGCACAGTGGTTTCAAGACACATATCTCATGTTCCTGCTCTCTCTTCGCTCATGTCGACTTTATCTTTTTGCATATTTTATACATATTTATAATTTAAAAGTAACATTTACTGCACAGTAAGTCCTAAAAGGTTTTGCATATTATATACTACATAGATATAATGGGTAAAGACTAGGATATATTTATTTCACCTTGTGAAGCCTTTTGCACATGGCAAAATGGGAATCAGAACAATGTACCCTAGTCAAGTAGTGGAAGAAGAATCAAAAATTACCAATTTTTTTTACATCAGGTTGTCATTACCATTTTAAATAATATATCTCCAACAAAATTTTTGTGCATAAATGAAAGGAAAAAATGTTCTCAGGAAGCAGGTGTTTTTCCCATTGCTACCAAATAATTTAGGACGACACATAACATTTTGACAGCGTGCGTGTGTATGCGTGTGTGTGTGGCTGGCTGTCAGGCAGAAATTCTCCTCCAAGACAAAGGCTCTGTGAAATGTACAATATGTAACAACATCAAAGGCTCCAAACCCTGAGGAGGTTGCGTTGAGGCCAAAAATATGATGCTAAGAATTATACCTAACAGATTGTCTTAGTTATTTAACAAAATGGGGGAAATTAGAAGTAATTTCCAATTCTGACCTGTCAGCCTCAACAAAACAAACTCAGTGGAAATACTTGGGAGCTGAAATTTTGTTATTAATAAGGCATTGGGACGCTGCTTTTGATTTGGATTGCCCAAAGTTGTAAGCTTCACACGTTTTGAACAAGACAGTCTGTATAACGCCACTGAAATCTTCATCACCTTTTCGCATTGCTCTGCACTGAAGCCAGGTGTGAACTTTGCATTTAGGTATCAAGTGCAAATGAAGGACAACTGTATGCAGGTAATATTTTTGCAAAGATGAGTCAAAAGTTAATAGGAAAAACTTCAGATCAGCTTGGGCTTACAAGGTGCAGACCTTAATTGTGAATATATTTACTAGCTTCAGATTACGTTGCTAGCATAAGTGGCATTTAGATTAAAGTCTCCAGGCCATGCATTTTGCTTTGCATTATGCCGGAGGCAGCCAAACATTGTGCACACACAGAGGCAGAGGCAGAGCCCACACTTGTTCTAAACTCAGCAGGAAATTTTCTTCAAATACTCTTCCCTCCTACAAGCAGAATAAAGCTTCACTAACATTAATATGCAGGTAATGTTAATTACGTTTGCCCTGTTGATTGCTTGACTAAAGCAAATATTTTGCTTTCTGGTTTCAGAAAGAAAGGTTGTGGCTCAGACCAGCTCATCTGCTCTCCACCCGCTTCCCTGCACCAGCGTGGCCCCCACCACTCGATCATCACCTCCCGTCTCATCCTGTTGCGATTAAAATGGGATTGTGTGCTCTGCAGGCTGGTTGTCCTTCCCCTGCAAGCTGCTGCTTAAGAAAACTTGTCCTGATATGACCTCTAATAATTCCTTCAGTGCTGGCAAGAGATAGTGTGGAATTGCTGGAGAACGTGTTCCCGCGAGGAGAGGAAGGGCACAGGGAAGAGGAGGGTTTCTGTAGGGGCTCAGGCAGAGCTGCCTTAGCCTCTCTTTCTTTCCAGAGAATGTGGCTACAGACTTAAATAGATACTAAAACAGCAGTCCCACATCCTTCTGGTTCTCTTTTTTCCTCCTGTCTCTTTCCATCCCCTTTCATAATCATATGTAAACCCTGAAACTCAAAGGAGCTCTCTCCAGCCACATGTAAACTCACATTCCTGTGAATGTTTATACCAACTGGTGATAGTGTGACCTGATGCACAACAGCTATAGCTCCACCATGGCACTTCACCTCTTTCTGTTTCATTAAAACCAGAAATCTGAAGTGTGATTTGGTGGGTTATAAAAGGACAGATCAAAACTAAAAGGCAGTATTTCTCTACCCATCAGAGTAGAAAGGAAGGAAAACAGTTCAGTTTTGACAAAATGTGTTATAAATTAGCAATTATTCATTAGAAGAAACTTCATTGTAATAGATGATTATGCTAAAACTCCTTATAGATATGAAACAGTTAAAGTTTCTGCCTATTCTTCATATACCATTTTTACTATGAGAATTGATTGCCTCTACATTCTACAGTTCCATCTGTTCAAACAAAAAAAATACCATTAAATAAAAAAATAGCATTCAGAAATTCAAAAATAAAGTTAATAGCAGTATTATGAATGCAAGAAAACTATGCATGCATTTTAAAGCTACCCATTTTGCTCTCAGAGGAGTTATATTTACTATGCATCCTCATTTTGCTTTAAAAAAATAAAAACTATATTTATCTATTCGACAAACAGAAGTGAAGGAGTCGTATATTCCACTAGTTCAAATTATAACAATCAAGTCAAAGAATTATAATCTCAAGAGACATAGTTAAGAGAAACAAGAAAATCATTTTGCATAACACAACAGCTTTTCCTTTTCCTTTTAAAGTTCCTCCCCTCCCAGACACTTTATTTTGCTGGATTCTTTGCATCCAGTGGGTGGGAAGCATCATTTTTAAAATTTTCTTGCAACAACATAGATTGCAGCCTTAAAAACTGACCCAATAAAGCAAAACAAGCAAAAGAAAATATTTTGATTTTGGGGAGTTTGCTCAAAACAAAATCTGAAAGAAATCTGAAGCTGGGGTTGCTGTATAGCAACAGTGGCGCACAGATCAGCGCTGCTAGAACAAATGCCATTTTCTAGAAAAACAAAACAAAACAATTTACCTGGCCTGAGCATTAATTAACACAGGAGACTGGATCTCCACAGAAAAATATCATCCTCCAAAACTTCTCCAGCCCACCTTGCCAAAGTGCAGCACTGGGTATAAAAACTATCATTTCAGTAATTCATAAAAATAGAAGAGCAGAGACAAGGCTTAAGGGAATACAGGAAAAGACATAAACCAAGTGTCATGGAAGTATAGGCACAATAACTATTGAGAGGAGCAGTAAAGCAAACTGTACATGGGATAAAAAACAAATTACAGACCAGCAACTAAAGATGGATTTCTAGTTACTGGGATTTAAACATACCAGTTTGGCTGGGAAGATCAGAACCCAAACAAGTTTATAATTTTCTGGCATTCTCTCTGGCACAAGAAAGGGCAAAAACTAGAATTCCAGCCCCAGCTCTGAACCCGCGGTGCAATTCTGCACCCACCTGCAATGGACCTCCCTGTGTTCCTGCGCAATGCGACAGATACAGGGAGGCCACGTTGTGATAACCCCCTGGGTTGTCCTTGTCTTCTCTGCCAGTCAACCATGGTTCTGCAACCCCCAGACAAGCAGCTAAGAACATCCCCCACCCCTCCCCAACCCACCTCCTTTCCTGCATTTCACTTGGAGGAGCGTGGGCTGCGTGCCCTCCGGAGGTGCATGGAACCAGCAGCGTGCGGGTCCCCCCGCCACATCCCCCGTCCCCTCACAGCAGCAAGGGGCTCACTGCGCTGCCAGCTGCCCCAGGCCAGGCACACGGTGCTCAGCGAAAGCAACAGGCTAACACAGCGCTGGGCATCACTGCCAAGGGCACTCAACGGTCCTCTGCGGCGCAAGAGGGACATGCCAACGCGCCCCGGAGCAAGCGTGCCTCCTCTCCACAGCAAGCTGTGGCTGCAGGTCCCAGGTAAGGCTCAATTTTCCTCATTCACAAAGAGGTGCTGGACCAAAGCAGCACACAAAATACTTTGTGCTCCTCCGTAGAAAGCTTTTCCCAAACGTCTGTAATGACCACAAGGAAAAAGGCCAATGAGACCCCAAGGAAATAACAGCCAGTAAGCTGATGCTGAAAGTAAGAAGAGAATATGTTGTTTACAACCCTATAAAAAGGAGCCTATTTGATAAGGCTTGTTGCAAAAACAATCCCTGCAGAAATTCAGCTTTCAATTCCTTTGCAATCCACGCTGACCTTTGCTGCCATATCCTGTATACAACTCTGGCATTTGGATTAAGTAAGTGGCCCTGCTTGTTAAAGCAGCACTTCCTACAGGTTAACATCTCAATTTAAACTCCACTTCGTTCTGCCCCAGTGTGACTTAATGGCCTTTAGAAATTTATCATTGAACTCAACTGAATTAAGAGGCAAATTATTAAAGCACAGTTATGAGCGCTGTTATTATGCCAGAACAAAAGTGACACATATAGCAACTCATGTAAAGGGGTCTAGCATTACATGGGACAGAAAAATCAACACAGGTCACAAGATAATTCCCTTGAGAGAGCAACTACTGCACCGGTACGTCATGCCTGGCACACACTGGAGGAAGCAGTACACTTTATGACATTCTCCTTTTCAAGTACTCTTTCTAAAATTTCCCAGAGTCATCAGCTTAGCTTTTCCCCTCCATTTTAGTCTCCATTTAGAGAAGATAAAATCAAAAGAATCTGGATCAAAAAAAGCCTCAGCAGCATGTGGGTGAAAACAACAACAAAGCCCCTTGTTCCCTGTTAGCAACCCAGCCATCCGCTGCACGATGCTGATCCCGGCTCCTCCAGGGCACATGTGCCGGTACAGTGCCTAAAGATTCAAGAAAAGGTGATGAGTCAGTTCCTCTATCTTGATCAAATTCGTCTGGAACTGCAACAGCAGCAAAACGCAGTTTCATCTCCAAGAGGGGGAGAGAAATAGAGGGCACAGATTAGACACAAAGGACAGAAACAGCACATTCCAAAACCTGAGATTCTCATTAAGCCAGAAGGAAAGAAACCCAGTGACAAATGCGCTATGCTGTGGAGTAGATAATGAAAAAGGTAAAGAAAACGTATATTATGCACAGGACGTTATAATTCTTTACAGTTAAATGTTTGCACTGTTTCAGTAAAAAAAAAAAAAAAAAGAAAAACCCCTAATGAATGCCTGAACGCTGCTTTGTTCGCAGGGCGCAGGGAGAAGGCTGCCTTGTGAGCACATACTGCAAGACTTCAAACTATATAAAATACAATGGGGATAGAAAAGAAAAGTGGATCAGACCATGAAATATAAGTATGACACTATTAAACAATATTATGATACTTCATAGTGTAAAAAGAATAAAAAGTGGAATCACTGGGTTGTGAAAGTTCTTCTTTCCTCAGATAAATATGTAATATAGCATTACCTGATCGAGGGGAGAGAAAAGCTCTTGCTTCAATAGCTTTTCTAATTTACTCAATTCCTTAGAATACACTGGAAAGCTGAACACCTCTAACTGAAATTTATAGAGGCAGAGGAGAGTCTCAGTGAGATAAAATATGCTTTCGGCGGTCCCCCAGCCAGCTGGGCACCAGCACACTGCACTCAGCCCCAGCTGCACCCGCGGGCAGGCACGGCAACTGTGGAATGCGTGTTTCCTCCAGAATTTTGGTTTAAAAGAGAGATGGGAGATGATCTGGTATCCAGTGAAAAAACAACAACACTGAGCAAGAATCAAAACATGAATTGCAATATACCACCTAAGGCATAAATTGGCTATGCGAATCCCACAAAACATTCGCAAAATACCCTTGTCCAAAAAAAAAAAAAAATCATAATCATAGCAATCTTTTAAGATGTTCAGGACGCCAGGAGTCACCTTGAATTAGCCAGTCAGAAAATAAAAGCTTTGGTTTGGCCTGAAGCATTTTAAAATGGTTCTATTTTATCTTGAAATATTTTTCCCCCCTTGGTGTTCATCCCTCCTTTTTAAAGGCACCTCAAAAAATGTTTCCAAGAAGTTGAAAATAATTTTCATACCCACATGAGTGCTTTGCTGTAGTGAAAGGAACCTACAGCTGCCACCCAAGGCAGAGATGCCATAGCCCACTGCTCGGCTGCTGTGCAGAGCCTCAGTGGTGCTGCGGGACCCTTCACCGCATGGCACCTGCTGCAGAATGGGGTGTAAAGATCTGCCCCTGCCACGTGTAAATCGCTTCTGCAATCAACAAGAAAAGTTATGTAGGACCTGAGCTGAAACTGAAAATTGTACTGATATACCAACATGAAGCTACAGAAACAAAAAAAAAAAAAGATGTAATGCCTTTATAAGACTACAGACAACTATTTGTGCATAACAGTTCCTTCAATAGCTATTCCATTTTCTGAGTGGCAACAGTTACCCAGGAACGCACATGAATGCCAACATAGTCGCGTACCGAGCACGGAGGCTGTAGTGCTTTGGCTATGTCAGTATAAGCAAAGAAACGGGTTTTTAACATAAGCAGGACTTTATTTTTACTGTGGCCAGATTAAATAGGAAATAAAAAATGATATATCATCAACATAATAAAACTGATCAGGAAAATTATTACCTTAGGTCATCACTGCACTGACAGAAGCCCTAGTGCATGGCATGCTCAAACCCAAGGAGACTCTGACGAAGCAGGTCACTTGGCCCGGGGCAGAGCACTGCTCTGCAGCTGTGGAGTCCAATGTCCCACCTTCCAGCCAGACCCCCAAGTGGTCCTAGAGCCACCAGCCTCCAAACACCCTGCGGGCTTGCAGCACATCCTCAGGGGCAAAGAAGAAAAGACTTTGGGGAGCCAACAAAGGACATATATCAAAAGTAAAACTTGGATTATAAACCTTACAGAAATAGGTAAAAGTAGTTACAATAATTTGTATATCCACTCACCCAAATAAAGGCCAATCTGAATAAAGAAATAAAATGTTTTGACTTCTCACTGCTTTTAAAATTTATTTGAAGCATGTAGTTAGAATAAAACAAACTTAACAGGCAGCAGAAGACCAGAATACTTTAAACTAATCTGAACAAGAGAGATAGAAAGCAAATACTTTCCCCCTCTTTAAACTGAAGCTTAAGCTGGAACATTTCATTTTCTTTTATAAATATGGGGGTTTGCAGTAGTGATGGGAAAGACTCCAAAGGTTTTGTGACTTGGGTTTTCATTTAGATAAGCTGCCATGGCCAGGGAGGTTATATAAGCTTATCCCGCCATCGTGGACCAGGGCGCTGCAGGCCAGGCTGGAGCTCCGCACAGGGGCAGCTTTTCTTGCAGAGTCTCAGCAAGTCTAAATCTGGTGTCTGCCGGGGCATGGGAAATAGGGGGAAATTATCTGCCATGTCAGAACCTTCAGACATGCAGTAATCCCATAACCATTAACAGGTTCCTCCAGACCATTAATCTTAACAGATATTGAGGCATCTTGTGTGCCACTATCCCACAAAACATTTGAGGAAACCAAAGCAGGCTTCACAAAGTCCTAAGGACAAGCAAATTCAAAACTAAACATGATAACTAACAAACCTAAAGTACACAAATACATAGATTTAAATCTACAGCTAAAAATAATTTTCTTAAAAGTAGAACAAGATTTTCATTTGGTTTTATTTTCAGGGAAAGGGAACAACCACAGAGCAACTGGGTTAATCTCATTGTTTTACACCAGAGCTGTAAAAACCGGAACAGAACCTGTAGAAGTGGGTTTGCATTGGTGATTTGTTTACTATTGAGTTTAAAGTTGTTCCACATGGTGTCTGATCTTGCCTCTAAATATATAAATAATTAAAATAAAAATGGAAGGGCTGAGAACATTCAAGGTCCATTGACTCCACGGGTGGTGGACACCACTCACCTGCCCAGAAAAGCCCTTTTTTTCAGCTGGGAGCCTGTCTGCCTCAAACCAGGTGTCTTCTCCTGCACCCCTGCCAGGCAGCTCTCATGGGACAGGGAGCATCTCCATCTCCTCTGTGCTGTATTTATGGTCCTGTCATTTTAGGAGAGGCGAGCATGGACACTGCTGCTCTTCAATGCATGTTGAGACCTCATTATTGGAACACTGTTTTCCATTTATTAATTCACTAGGTAACTGCTGGTTTCAGAACTGCCAAAAGCTGTCCGATTCCTGCAAAAATAATCTGAGGGTTTCAGCTAAACCCCACGGGACAGGCGCACCTGCCTCAAACACAGGTCCTCTTTGGCACCATGGTGGAGGTGGTGGTGGAGGGACCTGTCAGACACTACGCTGTCACCGCTGTGCGCTGGTGATGGCACTGATGAGTAAAAGGCAAAGTCTTTACTGTAAGACTGTCCAGGTCCCTGTGAGACTATTGCAAGTATCCAACCAATAATACTAAAATGGGAAAGCTTTCTGTTCCTAGCTACTGAGGAAGATACTGGTAAATAACTTCTACATACTCGGTGTTCTTGTTGACTGGATGTGCTCGCAGGGGAGTCCAGCAGACTATTTCATGAAATTCAGCAGGAATTCAGAATTCAGAAATTCAGGAATTTAGATTCACTGAATCTAAAACCTGCCGTAAATTAGGTATGTACCCCTGTAAGGGGCCCTGTTGCACTTGATGGTGCACCGCTGTGTGCTGGATCTGAAGTCGGACCAAAGGACTGAATGACCCAGGATTAGCTCCCAGTTAAGCCATCTGGGCTGAATCTCTAGTAGCAACCCTGACACTCATTGACAGTCATTCAAGGCATGTATTAGCCCTGCTAATAGTGCTAATTAGTACTGTAAGGGAACTTCACTGCCTGGACAGACAACTGCAGCAGCCTGGCGTTACAAGTTCTAAAAATGACTGAGCACTGTTTTCAGATGCTCTGGTAAATTTTAAAAATTGCTTCCAGTTCTCTGGTGTGTTTTAATACAGCAGAGGATCTAGCAGAATTACAAGCTGTGATTCAGAATCATTAAAAGATTCAAAAAGAAGAATCAACTTATTTAAAGCCTTCAATCTGTCTTTATTTAGATACGTCCAATAAATTAACACTGCCTCATGGAATGTGGCACAATGAGATTGGCATTTTGACACTGAGAGCACAAAGGCACGCTATATTCTTTTCTTGCAATAGTTATTAATCCCATTTTAACCCAAAATTGCTTTAACAATGTGATTTCCCCAACCTCTCTCCTTAAGCAAAAGCTGCTACAATTAAGACATACCAGAATTTGGACCAGAATTAATTAAAGAAAAAGTAATAGGAAAGAGTATAATTCAGTCACTGCACTTTATGAGAACCCAGAAAGGAGCCAAAATCTGTGGCTGTATCTGTATTGGCATTAAAAAGAAGAGTGATACACTTATTACACTGGTTTTCTATTTAACACTTACCTCACACCCAGCTCTTCAATACAGGTCATGTGCCTGCCTTCACAGTAACTGATGCAAGGGTAACTGGGAAAATAGCATTTGATTCTCTGATGATACTAGTAAATTTTGTTACAGACAGTATTCCACCCTGGTTTGCAGAAGTGGTAATAAAGGGATAAAAGTTAAGAACATTTAAACCCCCGAAGATCTCCGGTTTCTTCTTTCTCTATAGCTGGCTAATGGTTGTGCAGTTGTTGGCAACCTGCGTTTCCCAGGGTATGAAATGTGGCAGGGCTCTGTCCCAGGAAAGCATGGATGGCAGTGGGCTCAAATTATTGAGAAGAAAGGTGTGACAACTTTCTATGCAGGGTTGCCATTAAGAGATGATAAAACTCTTTAAAGAAATAACATTACTCATTGCCTCGCTCCCACCCTCAGCTGCACTCAGTAGTGGATACAGTTTCAGGACCTTTTTTTCCATTGCGAGACAAATTTGTTGTTGCTGCATGTGTTGATAACTGAGAAATTAAAATGGTGTCTAACCTCATCAGAACTAAATAATTTTGACAGCAACTGTATCTGTTTCTTAATTATTGGGTCTTCAGGTATGATCTGCTTCTTTCTGGATCTGTGTGACCTGATGCTCGAATTTTCCAGAAGAAATGCATTTGAGTGACATTGCAGATAAATGTTACGGGAGCACAGCACAGTACCCAGCACATCCCACCTTTCCTATTTGCAATTAGAACAGCTCAAATCTGTTTAAAAGTGCTCGAGGTAAGACAAGTACAGCAGGGTTTGGCCAGCTGGGGAGGACTACCTGCCTAACAAAAAGTTATTTCGCAATATTAATTTCCTATGTCATGCGTGCCATAGGCCTATGCAGTCCCATCCCTATTCCAGGTATCACTGTATTTCCAATTTCTTTGGAAATGGCTGGTTCAAAAACAACTGAAATAGACATGGTAAAATTTTGTTCCAGTCGCAAAAGTAGCCACAAATCATATGAGTTTGTTTGACTGGATATTCAACTGGAGGCACCCAATTAAACTGTAATGAATCCCTGAGAGCACTAGTGCCTTTTCAGGGCTTTTTTGCCCACCCCATCATAACACTAATCAAAACACAGCTCTGAGCGTCAAGGAGAATGCCCACAATTAGTTCACAGTATAACCTTTGGGGCAGTCACAAGTTCTCTACGTATAGTTTTATCTATCAAAAAAAAAAATAATGCATAGGATTCTTCTTAGCCACAGCTCACTATAGAGTTTGCACTTGCAAAGCACAACAGGTATGCGTTTATGTAGTGCATCTCTAATCACAGGATTAGCAGTGTGCCCTTAATCAACTGCAGAAGAGGAGTATCAATGCAGTGAGGGAGAAACCAGCTGTATCTATTCAGGAATCATTTTAAATTGTACAGATTTTACTTTAAGAGCCATTAACAGCACTACAGAGCTGAGATGGAAGCTGGCTCCATTTCATTTCCAGGCATATCCTGTTCAATGAACAGCGTTAACTGGGAAAATAGCAAGTATTAAGGAACAATCCAAGCACCTGCTCCATGCACAGTTCATCAAAAATCGATTACGCTGTAACCGCTGATTAATATAATCTAGTTTAACTTTTTGGTACTTTTGGCCACTCTAATAACTTAGCAAGCTATTGAGAAGAAACATGAGAAAACGATATAGAGCCAAAAATTGTCTAAAGATTTGAAACTGAGAACTCTGGTAACTAAGCAGCCTCCCAGACACCTGGAACTCTTATCTTACGGCAGTGACGCACGGTATGCTGTGAAAATGTATTAATCCTGCTAGAGTGGAAAACTTTCTCTTCCCATGAGTGGCGGTTTTTCGTTATTTTGCAATTCCACCCTTGGTTCCCCCATGTCCCTTCATTCCAAATAATGCACAAAATCTGCAGTATTTTAGTGCTAAAATCCATTACCAAATACACTTCGCTAAGCCAAATTCAATGCTCAAAGCTGGAAGGTAAACACAAATATGCAGTCCCGTAGTTCGAAAGAAACTGGTGAGGCATACAGTAAACACATCATAAATCCCAAAACTGTTTGACAATCTAGAAGAAAGTAAGTTAATGTTGTGTAAAAGTTACACATTTATTCCTGGATTATCATCAGTCTTCTGGATCACGGCACAAAGATTATGGAGAATAAACAGACATAATTTGTGTAGGCATTTTGTATTTCACTGCCGTTCTGACACCACGGGTAATCCTGCTCCTTGCTCTTTGGCTAGTTACCAGCGGGCAGCTAGTGAGCCTAGGTGCAGCGTGCAAGCAGCACGCAAGTGATGGAGGTGAAGCAACATGATTCGTGACTGATGATAGAGTATTATCTTTCCTTTAAAAAACATGGAAATTCTGAAGAACTGGAGAAAATCACATTTCTTAAATGTCATTCAATTTCTCCATTTACACGTAAAAATATCTATTGGTGAGGCCCTCCTTAAAAGAAAAAATAAATTTAGAAATGTTTGACACATCCTGCTGATTTCTGTGGCCATTTTGGTAGAAATCCTTTATTATTATTATTTTAATATGAAAGAAGGACCTTTTTTTTTTTATTTATGTGGGTTTGTTGCTAATTTCTCACTTTAGTCAATCATAGGTTTTCTGGAAGTTAAATTTCTAGTGCCTACAGCTGAAGGCTTCTTCTGTTTTGCAGTGTAGTTTGGAGAGATCTTTGGCTTCAAACCAAACTGTACACATCAACATTTACATAACTGTTATGTGCTACCCACTAAATCAATGAAAATCCTTCTTCAATAGGTTAGAGATAAGCTCTTTTGAGAAAAAAAGCTTTCAAAATACTGCACATTTATATTTTATCCAGTGCATTTACAAAAAGGTCTTTCATTATTCATATAGCACCCGTTATCAAGGGTGTTTCAGCCAGGACTAGCTCTCACACAGTAGCTGTCAGACAAATACAAGCAAAAATACAGTTATATCCCCCAAAAGTCTGTGCTGTATGAACTGACAAAGGCAATCGAAGGAAGCAAGGTCAACATGGGTGCAAAGTCTCTAGAGGAGACCTGTCCTTGCAGCCCTGGAAAACAGGTACGTTCCTCAGTAGACCTTTCAGCTCATAAAGATGGAAGAGGAGATGGAGGCACAATGAATAAATACTCACTGATGCTTTCATTGTACATCTAGTTGCATCTCCAAACAGACCGTGGATAAGAGTCCTGCACTTCCAGTGAAGTGGGAGAAAAATGCTTCGTTTTGCCAAGTTGATTTCATTCTGCAAATGCAGTGGGCTGAGGAGACAGGAAGATTTCTGGGAAAATGGAGTGACCACCAAAAAAGTAATAATTAAAAAAAATCTCCCCTAAAAATATTTTTGCATGAGTACAGGACCTAGTGGACCAGATGTGAATACATTATCTTAATTTGTTATTGCTGACCTTTTTAAAAGTCTCTAGTGATGCTGGTTTGCTCTGATACTTTTTGAGCTATATAAGGTCATCGATCGTTTAAGGAAATAGCTCCTGTAGCCACATCGAATAAATACTTAAGAATTCCTGCTAAAAAAATGGCCTTCACATGAGAGTCAGTTTGCAAGAAAAGGCTATTTTTCCCAGAAAGATACAAGGGAAATCCACCTTCCTTCACATGCAGTGGGGGCTGAATTCTTACTGTTCAGTACAGCTGCTCTTATGGACTATGAGCTCATCACGCTGGCCTCATCAACAAGAGCATTAGCTTAAAGGGTACAACCCTAGCCAGGAGATGTGGTAGGATAAGAAGTGACACTGACACTGAACACAGAAAAATGGAATAGAACATGTAAAGCATCCTCAGGGTATTTACAACCTACAAGAAGCTGCAATACTGGAGCCCTGTAAAATCTGTCTCCAACATCATCACTACTGGAGTCAAAGCCAGTAAAAGATTTCCCTTTGTAAAGTCAAAAACAAGTCGTAAAGTATAGGAAGGGCTTCATTTTGATTCACAACTATTTTATTATAGACAACTGCAAAAAATGTGAGATAACTAAAAATAGCCTTTAATTAAGATGAAGACAATGGTGACTTTATAGCATGATGAATGATGATGTGAACACAGCTCCACACTCAAGTGCAGAGGTGACGAGACATGAGAACACTCCCAGTGTCTCTGTACCTTGGGTGGTTTCTTAAGGTTGTGCCTTTTCCACAGTAACCTGCCGTCATTCTGAAGCTGGTAAAATTGAATTTGTCTCCAAGAAATATAGAGGCAAATTTTCAATAGTACAGACATTCATTTCTCCTTTCTCTTCCCAACTTACCCATGTTTTTTCACTTTAGTATTGTTATTGTCGCATATTAAAACTGGAGAACTTTTCAGGCCAGACTCCCATTTTAATTAAAATGAGGCAGCAACAGCTGTTTGTCATTGAGCTGGAGTTCATTTGTTAAAAGAGAATCAGTGTTCTACATAGCAAGAACAAACTACATTTAAATATGACTCACTCCTAGTATATTGACTTTCCTGCAGTGTAAATACCAAGGCAGTCGGGTTCTGACTGACAACATAAAACACCGAGGCCACATGACACCTGGGTACGGTAGGCATGACTCACATCTTTGAGCGCCTGTCCTGGACAAGGCATGCAGCACAAGGAACAGTTTACGAAGGCCGGATAGTAACGTGCTATGATGAGGTCTTCACAGTCTGGGAGAAGGCATCATGGTGGTTTTTGGTAGCACAAGGTAAGAGAGCATTGCACAGGGAGCTTCCACAGCATGCAGGTCCTCTGTGCAAGCGCTGAATTGCTCTCAGCTTGGTCGTCCGTCCCCAAAGGAACCTCTTTGGCAAAACCCAAAGGCTGCAGCTGGAGGCAGAGTGGTATGCGGTATCTGCATGACCCAGAAGGAATGCTACAGTGGATCACTGACTTTCCACCATAATCCCAACCATATTAAAGGATTTTGACCCTAAGCCAGAGATTCCTCTTACAGTAACACGTGCAGGAATAGACTCAGTGACTCCATATTCAGATAGAAGGAGGAAGCACACTGTTTGTGGTGTTCATGAAGAGGTTTCTCTGAGCACCTAGAGAACCTCAAGACTCTCACCCATGCCAATGCTCATACCTCAGCACTCCAAAGAAACAGAGCTAGTACCAGAGATCAGCATAAGGGTCTGCTCTTCCAGTAATTTAGGATCTCACAGAAGAATTAATTGCTTTGGCAACAGTGTCAAAGTCAGAGGCTGGTTCCTTTGGTGGTATGGAGTAGCTCAGTGGCTCATAAGAAATGCTGAACTTACATTCCCTCTGTAGTCATGCAGATCTTGAAGATCTTTTCATCCAGCATTCCCAGAGAAATTTTTCACAGCCTGGTAATTACAGGGCAGAAACATGGAAGGGTGACCTTCCATGTCACTTGCAATGTTTACTTTCTACTGAAAATTGGCATTGTGGGTACACACCTAGGAGAGAAATTGTAGCTCCAAAACATCACAGGTCAGCCTACACTGGATCCTTTCTTTTAAACATGTTTAGGACCTCTGAACAACTTCCCACCATGAAGTTCCTCTTGCAGCTGAAAGGTGACCAGCCCTACTCCCGCCTTCCTTCAGGAAGGGTGGGCTTAATGGGACAAGGCAGGTGAAGTGACTTACCAAGGGTTGCATGGCAAGATCAGGAAAGGTACCATCAGGAAAGGTTCCCAGCTAAATGAGTGAACAAATAGTAAGCTAATACTATGCAGCATGTGCACTTTTAATCTTCAATTCTGTTTGAAGTAATTACATTCTGACAATATGCGGGTGTATTAACCTAGTTTTTGCAGGAAGCTAGGGAGAAAATACGTCCACAAAAGGATTAAAACTTCCCTGAGACTAATTCCTGGCTTTTCCTCCATGTTCAAACAACATTTCTCTTTCAGAAGGTCTCTCTGCTCAGCTAAATCACAGCAATTACATTTCATTCTTTGATCCATTTTTCTGTTTTTATTTTCTGGTGCAAGTCATTATTTTTAAACCACTCATTTTAAAAGTTTCAGGTCCAGTTCATGCCATTAGTAGATAATGGAAGGTTACCTTTTAATACCATCATTTACCATTTATTCTTCTGACATGTCTCCTTGTCTATTTTTTTGCATGATGGCCAGTTACTGGAAAAAAAAAAAGCTGCAAATGCAAGACAGACTGACTTAAGAGGGCAAAAAAATTCCCCTCTTCATTTCTTTAATTAAACATTACACAAATCAGAGGCAGAGCTCTAGCTACTACACCTCATGGGCCAAGTTAGGGAGTAAAACCATTGCTGACAATACCAAAGTTCCAAAAAAATGTATACATTTAAACAAAATATGGCAATGTTCCAGCCAACAGGAGTCAGTAGGCTTTATAGGGTGAGACAATTGCTTTTATTTCTACAGCCTTCCCCCCTGGCCTCTGAAGCCAGCATTCCCACATATCACTCCTCTGGAGAATGACTGAACTATGAAAACAGCTTTGGGGTTTTTTCCCCCCAGCCTCCTCCTGCCCCCTCTTTTTGAAAATAGCTTCTCTTAAAATAAAGCCTTTCAGCAAAAACTCAAAGGAAGAGGTAGGTAGAAGTTTGACAGAGATTTTTAAGTATTGATTTTTGATGGTTTTGTCCTTCTTCCCAGGCTTTTTGTCACAAACATCCAACAGAATGGCTGTCCATTTTGCTCCTCTTAGCTGTAGTCTGGCCAAATTTCTGTAATCTTCTAAAAGTGGAAGAGTGAGAAGGAAAAAGCATAATAAAAATCTACCTGAGATCCTTCTTCCTGAATTTGCAAATAATGTTATACATAGCTAACTCTTACTGAGAGTTCCAAGAGTTAACTTAGGAGTATTCATAACATATTATGGTATGGATAATTACTTCAATTTGTTTAATACTTGTTAAACTCATTAGGGGCAAACTATTTCTTGTAGTTCCCTGCAAGTGGTACGGAGAGCAGTGCTCGTGGCAGTTGAGTGCATGGAGCTGTGGGTCTCTAAATTCATTCTATGTCCCACAGGCTTTTCATCTGTCAGGTTTGGGTTTCATCGCATAAACGTTTTCCCAAATAATTCAAAATCTGCACAACTACCTGCAAGTTATAACCTCCCTGAAGCCAACCAAGCACCCACCCACCTTTTCCAAAGCCAGCCCCTCAGAAAGGAACGGCTGCAAATCTCTGCTCCATTCCCTTTACATTTGCAGAAAAATAGGAAAGGTAAAGGCAAAACAGAGATGGCAAAAAAATCAACAACCTGCAACTTTTGATTTTATGTGCTGCAAACTTCCACCATTTGCTTTCTACTTCAGCAATTTAATTTAGCTTGTAAAGGCTCTCTGCTGCTTCCAAGCCCAAATACAGAATGAACAAACCCACATCAGAACATCGGGGTAGAAACTGATAGAAACTGCAGTGTGTCCATGTGGCTGCCAGCGCCACAAGCTGCCTTGCATCAGTTTGTCAAAGGGATGCGCTGTACGGTCAGCAATTACTTGAAAAGCTGGCAGGATACACATAAATACCTTGAATCTATCTCAGTTGGCACAAACCAGGGTAGCTGGTATAAAACACTGGATCAATGAAAATAATGCAGGACTGGACTTCAGTCAGAGTGGAATCATGATTTCGGCATGGAAATAGCCTAGAGCTGAGCTGGTGATGTTCTTCAAAGTGCAGCACCCAGAGGATGCATTACTCACCCGAGTGAAGCACCAAATTGGAACTCATACAGCCTGAAGAAGAGCAAAGCAATTCTAGAAACTCAGTTTAAACCAGCTAAAATCTGTCCCATGTACAGTGCCAGTTTCTGCTTATACCTTCCTGTTTTGTACAAAGTCAAATAAGAGCCAAATCTGGCTCCAAAATTGCCATCAGTTCTTTGAATACTAATTGAGACTTTTAAAATATTCAAGTATATATAAAAGCACAGCTCAGATTTGAAAAACAAACAGAATTGGCTTTAAAACATCTGCACTCTCTTGTCTAGTCCTCCACCAGGCAGACCACATGTCCTCCATATGGCCAATGCTCCATCACTAGAGAAATAACTCAATTCCACCATGGCTGGTGCCGGAGTCACTGAGAGCCCTTGCGCTGCTTGTGGCATGGAGCAAGATGCCCTTCACCCAGAAGCTGCTTGGATGCTAGCAGAGTCCCCCTGGAATGCCGTACCTGGCTTCAGGAGAAGTTTGGCAGCAACATGGAGCAGGCTTTTTTGAGTTTTTACAGGATGACTAACAGCCAAAATATTCAATGACATGTTTTCAGAGTCAGGGTTACCAAAAGGAAAAGCCAACGACCGGCAAGCTAAAACAATGCAGATAGTGTGACCAGCACATGCCTCTGCCAGCATCAGCTGATGGGGCTGTGTGGGTTTGGCACAGCGCTCTGCTGCAGTCGCAGTAAGTCACGGCAGCTGTAGTTAGATGTCAGACCAGAACACCACCAAAATTCCTACAGCGTGGCATAAACCGTTTAGTACTGACTATTATACATTAATTTGCCTTAGGGGTAGAATAGGAATATATACCTTGAGCATCATTAAACGTGCCATCTGGGCACCTGCTAGTAATTATGCTATATGGAAATTTAGGCAGGGTGTAAATAGTCCAAAAGCTACAAGTGGTGTGACCCTTTCGACTGGTGTAGCTGACGGCATCTCAAACAGGCTGAGTTTTTGATCACTCATTCACTGAAAGCAGTCTCACTCCCAGAGACCTAGTCAATCCCATAATTTCTTTTACAGCAGGTATATAATATTTCTGCATTCCTGTGTGGCACACAGAAGCCAACAGAGAACTTAAGATAACAGTAAAATATTGTCCCTAGCCAAAATATATACAGTGCCGTTCATGGCAAAATGGTTTAAAATTCTAACAGAAATTTGGTGGGCAAGCCTCATTTTTCAGAGGCAACTGCTTCAAAAGAAAATTGATTTTCTTTTTTTCTAATTTTTTTGTTGTGTACAGGTCTTATCCCTTAGCACTTCGTATCAGCAGTTATTCTAATTAAGTTTCCCAAAAACTCATTTCAGGATTTTCATTTGATTCAATTCTTTCACTGAAACAGTGCCAGCTCATGCTTTTAAAACATTTATGAGCACCTCTGTGAGATCCTTACACTAGCTGTAAGCTGTGCAGCTACCTTAGGATTGCTCAGTCTAAACACAAATTCTTACAAAAATTCATTAGCTTATTACAGCAATTAAAATGTCCAGGCATTTTATTATACAGGATAGTAACCTGCATGGCAATTAAGCAGCAATTAATTAATTTAAAATATATTCACTTGATCACTTGAGAACAGGATGAGTACCTATTTTGAATTTTAAACACAAAGCAATGCTTTGAAGCAGCGCAAGGTGGCTTCAGCAAACCCTTTCCAATAGCTCCTGTGACACCAGGCCCAGCTCCCCAGTTCCGGGGTTGATGAGCACGTGGCCATTCCCTTTCCTCATGGAAAATAATCAGTCTTGCCAAGCTTATTGCAGCGATGCTCAGGGGCATCAGGGTTGGATAGCAGTTGTCATGTGCAGTGCTGTACAAATAAAATATAACCCCTGCATCACTGATTTTGCAATCTAAATTACAGGATTTATGTTTGTAGACAAACTTTCATAGATGGAATTAACATTTTATATCTTATTTTTTATCAGTGGTTTTGCACATTATTATTGTTTATGAATGAAAAAGCTCTAACTTAAACATTAAGATAAATTTTAGCAGACCGTTTGAAAGCTCTGAAAAGTGTGCCTGATGTACACAAGGCAAGTATGTCATCTATCTTACTATTACAGCTCTCCTCTCCCTACTTATTTTGCATTTAATTTTCTTCAGTAAATCAAATGGGGCCATAATAGTCAATCTCTGGGAGTAAGCAAATGTCCTTTCTATCAAGTAAAATACATGCTTTTAGATGAACTTGTTCTCTCTAGATTAGTTCCTCCATAAGCAAAACCACAAGGAAAGTCATGCTATCAAATAATTCCCATGGATAAGAGAGAAAAAATGAAAGGCAGGCTATCTCAAACTATTTCAAGATAACTTTACAAAAAAACTGTGGCTTTTTAAAATGATGAGTTAGATACTGGTATTTCTATTTAGATTCTGACTTTTAAGCGTTTAAACTTCCCAGCCCTCACTTTGTATCCCTTCATTAAATAATGTTAAAAAGGATTTTCCAAAGGCTTTAAAAAATATTTGAGGGAAACAAGAAAACGGGAAAAACAGTCTACCACGTGCACATAGTGCTTTTTTACACCATTTTCTCTCCATAGCTTACTATGATCAAAATAACAGCCACTATTGCATCTTTCAGACTGCAAAGAGAACTCATTACACTAACACATTTGCAGTATCACATTACAAAGACTTATAAAAAGACTTATATCTGCATTTATATTGGAAATTAGAAAAAATGCTGTTGACAGCTAGGGAGGAAAAATGGGAAGTAATTTTACCTGCACAAAATTCAGGTTAAATTATAAAACAGGTATGTTTACTCCAGTATTTGTAAATGCAGACGTACATCTCAGGGGAGTTTTGTGCATGATATAAGGCATGCTTAAAACCTGGCCATCAAATTACTATGTTTTGTTGTCTTTCTGTGGGGCAGTGAAGGAATAAAGAGGCATTTTGTCTCCATATGAGCTGTGAAATGGCTCTATGCTTTAGTGGCTCTTTGCTGTCTGGTCTGAGCAAAGGGGTTAAAGCAGCTCTGCTCTTTTAGGTCTAAGTGCATTTTCACTACAGCATGTTTGTGATACCCTTTGCTCCCTCTTAGATTCCCCGGTAAAAGCTCTCCCTTCCCTCATTACTCCAGAACAGGGACTCTCTATTCCTGTTTCCCAGCCAGGTGTTCTTTCGGCAGGGGCTGCCCAGCAGCTTGCACGACATCCTTGGGCTGCCCTCCTGCCCCAGGTCACGGGCAGCGCTCAGCCAGGAGGACCAGGCTCGCAGAGTTTTTAGCAGCCAGCATAAATCCAGTGAAGATGACATTTTCAGACTTACCTGAAAGTGAATTTGAATTTTCCAAGTCTGTCTTTTTTTGATTGGTTTGGTTTGGGTTGGGTTTTTTTTATGGTATCCGGATATTCAAGGGTACCACAGTCAACTGCAGCTCTACACTTTGGATGCTTTAAACTAAACTCAGTTGATGACTGATATCTGAATTTCTGGTGCTTGCTTACGGTCAGTTCTCCCCCTTCTCTCCCTTCACATCCCACCACCCAGTCCCCAGGGCATCCCACAGGTGCTTTGAGGAATCAGTCAACACTGCTTGTGTACTTTTCATATCTTTTTGAAGGCCCACCGATGTGAATACTAGCACATGCACTGCTGTACAACAGCACCATTCCTGTGCTGATGCTACAAAATTTAAGTTACTATTATGCCTTTGAATTCAATTATATGACTTTGCAGCGACAACTGCCCAGCAGAGTGAAGGGCATACCTTGTGACAGAAATCAGAAGCACGCTTCTTGCAAATGTAATACACAGATGGAAAAAAAAAAACAAAAAACCAAGCATCTCTCAATCCCCTCCCTCCCCTCCAATACAGTAGATTTCATTTTGGCTGTGATGTAAAGCCTTGCAAAAGGAGCAGAAGGATTTTCACTGACCTCTGGAACCTGTGCATCCTCCGGCTCTGCCGGGCGAGCGGAGGGGAGCCGTAAATTCTCTTTTCAGGCCACTTGGCAGAACTAATCTCTTTTAATCTGCTCTCTTTATGGCATCTCTTGGGTCTGACAAAACTCCAATTTATTGACTGTCAGGAAAGACCACGAGGCCTATATCTTTCTTCAGTAGTTCACTTTCTTCAGCGGTGTTGAGTTGGGGGTGGGGGAGAGAATTTAAAGGAAGCATTTCACTTGCTTAAGCCTGATACAGTTGATTGGTGTTACATCAATAGCCTGTATTATTCTGAAGTGATAAAAACTTTACATGTTTTGTTTGACAAAATTAATGAAAAACTAGAATCAAGTGATACTCATCTTCCTATAAGGAAGCACAGGCACAGCGTGGAAGAGAACAGCATCTGCACAGTGAGGTCGCCAGGTGTTTGTGCACCAGCAGCAGCGAGCCCCAAGGCAGATCGCGGGGCAGCACTGCCCTGCCTGCATCGCTGCCTTTTCTGTAAAGCTTATTAGAATTATTCCCATGAGACCCAGGTTTAGTACCTTCACCTACTGTCAGGGTGAAAAAAAAGAGACATCATCTCAGGGCTTTGTGACAGTTTAACTGATTAGTCCCATGGCTCTGACTTTATTGATTCCCTCCCCAGCGTGATCTCTTGGGAAGAAGTGTATACATTTTGTGAAGCAGTTAGATTTAGAGATTGAAAAGAAAAGAGGGACTTGAGGAGTCATAGGATAAAAATAATTACCTTTGATCCCAAAAATCTATTTCTTTTTTCACCCAAAATGGCAAGACTACATCAAACTAATTAGTTAAGGCAAATATTATTTATATAAGGTTAGTACTTAAATGTCTTCAATAAGATATTCATTGGCATAGTATTGTGAGGGGAAATAGCTAAATATTAACTGTTTTGGCACAAACAGATCAGAAAAATAACAACAGCTATCCTGACTTCACCAGTCAAACCAAATCAGAGCTAGACCAAGTGATTCACCCAAGGTCACCCGGGTAGCCTGCAGCAGGAGCACCAGCTGAGCACCAATTCTTTGCGTACCGATTCAGGGCTTTAACCACCAGCTCATCCTTCCTCTCCTAATTCCCTGAACCTGTTCGATCAGAGACACCACAAGACAGAAGTTGGAATTTAAATGCAGTTACCATTTGCATACCCCGTTTACCATCTCACCCCAAAGCATTTAATCAAATTAATCTGGAAAAAGCTATTCACATGCATACAAGTATTTACAGAACTGGTCCCTGAATGAGAAATATTTTAAAACATGTACCCTGCAAGGGGAAAAACATCTGGACCACTCTTTTCTGCTGTGTGTATATGTTGCATCTGTAAATCGTAAACATAAGGTAAAACTACTGCAAAGCCTCGATGGAGCTCAGAGTTGAAAACGATCTGTTTTGGTCTGCTGGTTTGAAAATGGTTTTCTTGATGAAACTCATGAGTCCACTGGAGACTGAGACACAGATGGATGAGCTGAACATATGATAAACCTGCTGCATGAGTTTGCAGTTAATTGCCCATCATCTTTTTTGTCTCACCATAAAAAATTTCACGCCCACCTTGCACAGTAAAGGTAACCTGAGTGTCATAAACCATTTGTCTCCTGTGCTTTCTTTGCTGCATTATCCGATCGGTCTTGTTGTTAGAGTGCTGTTGAGACAAGACAAATTTGCTAAGCCTTTTTATAGATGAAGCACGCTGCATCTTTTATCAAATGATCTCCATTCTCTAATGAGAAGAAACACCTTCTAGAATCATTTGCATACTAATATCTTTATTTCTAAAACAATAAGCAGGCTGTAACTCACAGAGCCCTTAGTCAGAACAGAGAAATTTCATTTGCATGAGCAAAGTGCGGAGAGCTCGCAAAGAAAGCTCCTCGGGTACTTAGTGCTCAGCAGAAAGAGGGGCTGAGGGGGCTGGTACAGGCAATATTAAATGGGTGGGGAGCCCCTGAAAGCAGCACCACTGTCCTCCCCCTGCCTTCACAGCTCCTGTTGGGAAAACAGCCCCTGCAGAAACAGAGTGCAAGGCTGGTAGTTAAGCTGCAGGACAAGAGGGCTTGAAAAACAGGAGCTGATACCGCAGATACCATCGGTGCTTCTCAAATGTGTTTATCACTGGTACTTTTCTCTCTCTCTTCTTTTTTTATTAGTACTTGGGGACAAAATATTGCAGAAACAGGTCATTTCAGGGCAGTACAGTAGTCTTACTCTGGGCAGTAAGAAAGACAAAGGGCTGTCTAACCATTGCACTTCTAAATCTGCTTTCAAACAAAAAATCTACTTTTTTGCTTGGATGTCACAATACAGAAAGGCTGTTCTTCCCTGCAACAGCTCGAAGGCAAACAGTGTCATTCTGCTGGGTGTGGGGTCTCCTGCCTTCCAATGCCTCTGCTTATCTGGGCTGAGTCTGATGGGCATTATCCAGTAAACAAAGGGAAAAGGGGGGTGGGGGGTGGGGAATAGAGAAAGTCTTCCTTGCACTGAGTCACTTCAAAGAATATCGAAACCTTTTCTCAATCCTAGTGGTGTTGCCTAACTGGCCCTCTAGAAAGAGTCAAGATATTTAGTGATGTCAGAGCCGCCCCAGAACACAGCTTTTCTTCAGCAACCAGATATTTTAAGTAGGAATGAGCAAAGTCTAATGGGCAGTTAAAGGAATTAGCCCCGATTTCCCTATTGTGCTTTACAGTTCACAGCCCTGATTTAGAGAACTTAAATCTTTGGCAAATAGATTTTCCCTCTTCCTCTCTCTGCCCTTTCCAGTACGAGCAGAAAGAAGAGGAGTTGCCAAGACAATGTTCATTGCTTTTGAAAAGCTTCTGGAAACAAGGAGGACTCTGCTGAACACCTAATTTTAGAGTGCTGCATATAAGCAGAAATGTCTCATAGAAGAGGAACAAATTCTTCCAACAGCCACCATGTAGTCTACGCTGAGGCATTAACAACAACGCTGGTAATTGAAGTGGGACCTATCAGTCTAGGATGGTGACTATTTTAAGCACTTCAGAAGTAATGAAATGACTAAAAATAGTTCTCTATAGAAATAAAGTCTAGAACTGAAATAATCTTGTTAGCATCAGGAAACATCGCTCTCGTGCAGGTTCCTGTGACCGTGCGTTACAGATGACCGTTTTTCCCCATCAGAGTGAGAGAAGCCATTCCGCATTATCTATGTTTCCTTCTGACTGTATTAAAACAAACATTAAATGAAAGGTGTATTTTCCCATATCTTTCAAAAGGCTGCCACCATATGGGGGATTTATTTTAATACAAGGCTTAGTTTTGGTTTTTGCAAGTAGATCTCCCTGCAGCACCAGCGCAGCTGGGCGCTCCGGGTCCCGTGGGGAGCTGGGCACCGCGCAGACACAGCTCCGCAGCAGGAGGGTTTAGGCTGTGATCACCTTCCTCTTTAACAATCTGTACTTATACGAAAGGTGCATTTATCCATTTGTGTTATATAGAGTTCTGTGTGTTTTGAACTGTGTAATTTAAATTCTGCTGCACTGTGGCTAAAACTACCAACTTTCCCTCTATGTACTTTATAGGATAGCTGCCTCTGACACATTTTCCCATCTTGCCACTTCAACATCCAGAACGTTTGTCTATACCTTTTCATGGCAAAGGTCTTTTTTTTTCCTCACACATCTTTTTAGCAATGATGTTGCAATTAGCATGAATTATTTTATGGACATCCTTATGGAACCCGGAAATGTTCCTGGCATCAGTAAGAGCTGCCCAGCCCCAGGCTCAATACGTTGCTAGAAGAGAACACGTGGCTCAACAGCCCACGAGGCTGGATGGGCCCTGCCCCATGGACCCTGGTCAGGATGGTGCCCGGCACACAGACCAGGCATCTTCTGCCACACTCCTCCAGCAAGCACAAAACCTCACCATGCTGTTCACATCCCAAAAGTGAGGAGAGACACTGTTACTTCAGTTAAAACACTCATCTTAAAGCTGCACGTAGCAATATGTGTTTTGCTGACAGTGGTAGATCACATACATCCAAATGGCAGAAGGAGTCTGACTAAGGTAAGCCCAGAGCAAAGCAGAAATGCAAAATGGATCTTTCAGAAATGTGAAAGCATTAAAAAAAAAATTGTTTTATGTTTTCACTTTTAGCAGTGACCAGAATAATGAAAATACAAAGAGAAACATTGAGCAGTTACCACACCGTAGTGTTTTCTACTTGCCTCATATTTGAAGGCATGTTTTGAACGGAGTATTTTATAAGAAAAACTCCCCTACAGAAGTTTCATTCCACTGAACAACACAAGAACATTCTAAGTGAGGTTTGCATAAGCTCCTGGGCTAAGCTGCAAACACTAAAGATATTTGTAACAAATTGAGGTTTTTTAGGAAAAAAAAAGTACAAAAACCTTTCCCACTTTTCTTCTTTTCTTACAAAGATGTGTATACAAAGGTTTGGCTTCTGGGTGTTAGGAATTTCAGCATGGTGGTATCTGGAAGAGGATACCCCATGGAGAGTCAGCCAAGTCATGACAATCACACCAATATGGCTACATACTGTGCTCACTTTATTAAACAAACAGGTCATATTTATAACTTAAACCGACCGCTCACCCGACTTTACACACAGGTGATTGGATAAAGGTCTCTGGCCATGTGGGGTCCGTGTCGCTGACTGGTGGGCATGCTGCAGGCGCCTGATCAGAGTGTCCCAATGAGAGTGTGTTTATTCTGTGGTTCCCAGGACTTGCTCTGCACCTGGCTTCTTGTTTGTGCATAGCTTATTTTCTTTCTCACCCTGCTTGTTCCCTGCACAATTTAAAGTTGCTCTGCAGCTTCAACTAACAGGCCTGGGTTGTCCAACCTGGACAATGGTAACATATGTCATCGGTCCTTTAAAAATCCCTCTACAGTATCTTACTATCTTTATGCCATAGGAGGGATTAAACATACATTACAGAAAGAAAACAAGTGTTGATCTATACAAGGAAACAGGAAAGACGACAGTAAATCATCATCGCTACACCGACAAAGTTGCAAGAAATATCTAGAGTGACAGCACTGCCTAAACAAAACTGCAGGCTAAAGCCATCAACAGGCTACAAAAAGCAAGCTGTTTCATGGCTGCATAAATATCTCTTCACTGTGGCGAAGCAGGGGGCAGTTTGTCAGCACAGCCACTGGCACCTGTGCTGCAGGGGCTGCCAGCACTGCTGCGTGCCACCCAGCCCCCCGCTGGTGGCTGCCACCTTCCCTACCGGTGTTTTACCAGGCAGCTGCACAGAGAAAACCAGCTGAAAACTCAGTGGAACATGCTGTAAGGTAACGTAACAGCAAGGTTATGTTGCATGAGTGGCCATCCACCTGCTATGTGATAAACTGTAGAATCCTGGAATGGTTTGGGTGGGAAGGGACCTTAAAGCCTACCCAGTTCCAACCCCCTGTGTGGGCAGGGACACCTTCCACTGGACCAGGTGGCTCCCAGCCCCGTCCAGCCTGGCCTGAGCTCTGCCAGGGATGGGGCACCTACAGCTGCACTGGGCAGCCTGGGCCAGGGTCTCACCACCCTCACAGTAAAGAATTTCTTCCTAATGTCTAACCTAAATCTGCCCTCTCTCAGTTTAAAACCATTAACCCTTGTCCTAGTGCTAAAGGCGCTACTAAAAAGCCTGTCCCCATCTTTCTCATAAGCCCCTTTAAGTACTGAAACATCCCATGCACAATCAGCTCACCTGTGCAGCTCTTATCAAGCATCGTCGGAATTTTTTCCAGAAGCCAGGAAGATGAAAGTAGTAGTAATGAAGAAAGGAACATGGCTGAAAATACAAATGTCATATCGCACCTTCTCGAGTCACGTAGCTGTGGACATGAAAGTACACGCTCACCTGTCCGACGGGGTGTGTGAGCGTGACCTGAAGTTAGATCAGCAGCACTGCATTTCAGTCCGTAGGCAACCAATGGGCGAGATGTGAAAGCTCTTACTCTGCAGCCCTGCGGGAGTAAACATAAACCGCAGACGGACACAATTTTTTTCTGGATTTCTGTTGGAATTGAGAATTAAACTAAAGAAAATGAGAAGGTGGAATAAAAGAAACATAAAGCCTTCCCTTTCATCAGAATTTCTCCACAAGATCTGACACTGTTGCACACCAGAGCAGCTCTGTTGAGAATCCTGCAGTCACATCTGATTACATCAGCTGAAGAAGTAAACCCTGAAATTGTACATGAATTTGATAAATAAATATAATTCTTCATCTCTCAGAGGAAGCAATCAATCCAGAGATTCTTCCTTCCAGGTCACAAATATTATCTACAGATCAAGTTCCAACCTAACACGTGTGCATATTCAACAAAATACTGTCGCACCTGCATGCAAAGGTTAAACAAAGTAAGAACTTTCAAATAATAGTATTCTTAAACTTCATTCTTCTTGCCGAAACACTTCAAAAGGACAAATAGAGACAGATTACGTGCTTTGTGTGGACTATCAAAGCAATGTCCTGACCACTCTCCCATGCTACTAACCCACATGTTCCCTTTGCCTGACAGAGGAGCAAACAGTCCAGCACTGACTCGCTGAAGAACGTGCAGCTCTGTAGATAGATGCCACCTCCAATACAATTTTCTGATTTACCCAAGCATTTATTTTACAGTTGGCTTGAAGATCCCAGCTGTGGCATTCGCATGGATCTGAAACGCAGGAAGGGGAGGAGGCCTGCGCGGCGGCTGGCTGTGCCAGGTGGATCCTCAGCTGGACGCACTGTGGTGGAGGGCAGCAGGCAGCGCGGCACCGGGCTCGCTCAGCACCGGCAGCGATGCTCTCCAGCTGGAGTGGTGGCCTCCGGACCAACTGCTGGCCCACCCCCACTGGCTGAAGTCACGAAGAGTCAATGAGGCTGCAATGATTTTGGGGCTGGATGCTGCGGCTGCTGTTATCTAGTATGACTCTAAAGAGCTCATGTACACAAAGTAATATTGGAATTACACTGCGTTTAGAGCAAGGCTGGGCACCCGGGTCCAGCACCCTCCCTGATCTCCAGCAGAAACCAACTTGCCACTTCTAAATGGGATGTGGAAGTGCCACAACCTTTCCTTTGTCTGGATCTGTACAGAGCATTGCTGAAAGCCAAAACTGGAGTTGTCCGCCTGAAACGGGTCGTTGCCAGGGTTATTTGCCCTTCAGAGCATGCATCTCTCTCTGTGCAGAGCAAATGTCGGTGCCTGGGGCTCTGTGCATCTCTGCTGTTTGCAGAGCATTGCTTTGTAACAAGAATTGCCAGATTGCATCAAGCCAACAGCCTAAATAATCCAGTCTCAGGTAGTGTCTATATATTTTCAAAGCAAGACGCCATGAGGCTTTTCAATAAAGACACCACCCTATATAGAGAGTAATTTAGGAGGAAGCACAGCCTTTATGAATCAAATTTCCTCTTCTTTATTGTTGTCCCAGAAGAGTCACTGCAATTTTCAGATAAAGATGAGGAAGATGGAGTTGGAAGGAGGAACATGTAGAGCTATAGGAATTGCCTTCACAGGTGAGGAAAAAAAAGTAGGGTCACATCTTCCCTAGGTCAGTCACAGAGCTGCTCAGGATACAGAGTGAGCACAGCATCACCAGAATAAAAATGATGGCTTACTCTAAAAGGTTAATTTCTTGTGCCATGAATATATGAAAGGGAAAGTATTTATTCCTGGCTCTCTTGTTTGCCCAGAATGCTCTTGAAATACGGTATTTTTAATCTTACTAGGGATCCCTCTAGCTTAAATACTTTAAATACATACAAGAACAGACGTTCATCTGATTATTTAAATAAGCATATCCTGTACACTTCAATGCATCTATATTGATCCATACTGCCAAGAATCTGGCCTATAGATCTTAAGTTAGTCTTCCTCCAGCCCTGGGGGTGCTTTAAATTATTTTATCCTAATAAGCCTTTTACACAGGCTTGGGTTCTATACCCATCAGCCCCTTCTCCATATATAAGTAAACTGGAATTTCCACATTTCACTGTTTATGGTCAAAGGAAAGCACCACTGTTGCAGAGTGCTGTGGTTATCTTTTTAAACGTTATTGTATTTTAAACACTTAACACATTAATAGTGGAAAACTTGAACAGAAGCTCCTAGGATCAATAGCCAGATTTATTCCCCAGGGCGGAAAGTGACCCCCGCTGCTGGACTTACGGCTAAGATGACAAGATAGTGTTTGAAGGATGGAATAAATCTTGGTGCATCTTTGCAGAGAAAATAGGTGAACTGGTATAGCCGAAGATGAAAAAAACCTCACAAATTTCAGAACACAATAATCACCATTAAACCCAGAAATGTTAATTCCCTGTTACAGGTGTGTTGCCATTAAATTATAAACCAAGATTTCACAAAAATTTGAACGAGTAGTCTATATTCAGAAGACTTCCTTCCCTCTGGTTCTTGCTATGAAATGCTGTAAGCGTGTAATATCAGTGCATCACATGACACATACTGGTTTTAAGGAGATTAAACTCTGCAGCCCTTTTCTTCTGAGCATTAGGAACAGCTAAGGAGAAAGATAAAACAAGTTTCAGACAGAAAGTTCCTCTACCTCAGCCACCCAGCGCTCCACCACTGCCATCCCATGCCCTCAGCCAAATTCTGCCACCCATTGTCAGTGCCTGATTTGTTAAAACTTTGTATGCTTTTAATAAAAAGGGGGGGCGGGGGGTGGAAAAAGCAATCAAAACAAATTTCTACTAAAACATGCCCAAACAGCTCTGAAAGCATGAATTTAACAACTCGCCAGCTGACTCTGAAGGCCATGAACAACCGCCACAGGATGGACGGGCTCCCAGTCATTTCCAGGGAGCTTTTTTGGCAGTCAAGAGTACTAAGAAAAGAAAGATGAAAACTGTCTTCAGCAAAAGTTTTAATTCTGACATTGATTTATTGATTTATCCATAAGCATCTTATGTAACAGAATAGAAAAAAACAACCACCCAAACCACAAACCAACCCACGCATTTATCCAATTAATCCATTAATGATAATGAAAATTGAGACAAGCACATGGCCCCCCTCTGCCTTGGGCACTTTCTGCCCCCCTGGAATCGTGTCACGTAAACCCATCCCTTTCTGTTCGTGCCCGGGGAGTCCCACTCAGCCCACAAACAGGCTGCCCGCTTGGCCCTTCCAGGTGCTGGGGGGTGCGCTGCCCCACGCAGAGGCTAGCAGTTTTATTTTATTTCTGTAGTGCCACTGGATTTTACTAACAATGATATTCCGACCTGAGATTTTATTTGCCTCATAAATTCAAAGAGTCTTCTTTATTAGCTGTTACGGAGCTCGTGAGGACTCCTACTCTAGAACAGCAGAAGTCAATGAAAGCAATAAATCAAACATACTGGGTCAGTATTCCCTTGGTCTGGCTCTACCGGTTCCCTTGAAATCCTGACACCATTGAAACACACTGCTAACGCCCTCCACTACCGGGTAAAAAAAGACAGAGAAATCAAATAAGAGAGGTATTACTCAACCACAAGAAATTACCCGAGTGTGCACAGCTCCATCTTGAATTCCAGCAGCTTGAAAAGAGAACTGCAAAATATTTTGGCTGCAAAACAGTGTGGCGTATGTTGCCTTGTACATATGGACGAGGATTTTACCTGGCCATAGACCAGATCTCTTGATGCCAGGGAAGCTGAAAAGACAGATAATGAAAGAAAAAGTCTTTACACTTAAAATTTTATCATTAGCAATAACAGGTTTTAAAAAAATGTCATAAACGATTGCTTGTCATGTTCCCCTTACATGGCCTCAGGAACTGGCAACACATTCTGTACGTTGTCGATTGCTGCAAAGTGACTGGAGCTTAAAAGAGGTTTTATCTTTAGTGTTTATTTCACTCCCCATAAAGTAAAATGCATCACAGTTTAGAAATGGTGTATTCAGAGCCCTGAATATTATGGTGAACCCATTATTTTTATTGCCTGCTGTGTAAAAAAATATTTCATATTTAGGTAACAGTGGTGTTACAAAATAAATAAGTAGGTAGGATGCTGCATAAAAAACCTAGGTACAGAATACACATACAATTATGTGCCTAAGCAACATAGAAATACATTGTAACTGCTCACATAAGTTTTATAACTGTGAGAATAATCACTTATTTGCATGTGCAAGTACTCCAATTGCATATGCAATTACATTAGCTGTCCAATTACATCAACTGTTTCTCCAATGAGCTAAAAGGAAAAAAAAAATAATTACACATTTCTCTTTGCTGTAATAAAAATGCAATTTGCATACACAGAAAAAAAAAAGATTTGTGTTTTCTGGGATATGAAATTAGACTACCTTGGGGTATTGTGCTTTTCTGTTCTTGAATAAAGGTAAGGACGTATGTGGTATTAAAAAAGGCTGGAGCTGTTTTATGGCTTGGGACTTCACAGTAATATGTTCTCTTGGGCCAGTATAATTACTGTACAGTATTCCATTGTCATCAGTGAAATTATTTTATATTTACAATTAAGAAGATACAGCCTTGAGGTGCCAGAATTTTTAAAGGATTCTTTTTTTCTATAATGATCATTAGGAATCACATTTATTTAATTTCTCATAAATGTGCAAATAAATGAAGAACTACAAACTCCAACCTAGAATTTTTTTTTTCCAGAATTAGCTAACATCTGCTGTTTCTAATAACAGGTGGCAGAAAATCCCTTAATCTACTCATCATCAATTTAGACTTCTGAAATGATAGCATCTTAAAGTGCAGAAATAATCAGAAAAATATAAAAGTGGTACCCTGGATTCTTTGAATGTGGGTAGCATCTCCATGATTTTCAGATCTTATTTCCTCAGTTTAGAAATAAAGTTTTACTTATTTGCTTCACTACTACCACAAAAATCTGTGTACCTTCCCTGTGCAGCATACCCAGAAATGGAAAAGTGGCCATCACTGGAGCTGCGCGGCAGTGAAATATTTACAAGCCCCTCGCCAGATTTGCCCTCTCCATCCTGCTGCGTGGGTTGTGCTGCAGCCCAGCCCCAGCCCGGCTCAGCCCCTGCAGTGGCACAGGGCAGTGGGCACAGGCATGCTGTGGTCCCACCATGGCCTGTAGAAATCCCAATATTTGGGGTAAAACCACAAACAATTTAAGCAGAGCCGGCAGCGTGCCACCCATGCAGATGGAAGCCGGCGTGTTGAGGTGTAGCTAAGGCACCATACAAAGGGGCTCCACCAGGGGATGCTGATATTTCTGCCCAGGCTATGCTCCCATGTCTGCAGTGCTAGAAAGATGATATTCTATCTCTAACCCTATATTAAATGCTAAATTTAAAAAAATAAAACTATTTTTTTCTGCTTAGATAGAGGAATATTTAACCCAGAGGAACCAGAGTCTGCTCTCTCTTGAGCTTAACAGCAACAAAACCAAACCAGCACCCGCTCTGCCCTTCCCTTCCTCAGAAATGGATGGAGAAAAAATACTGTGTAAGGTATGAGCTGGGTGTAGGTGGCAGCTATGTCAGTTAAATTCAGATTCCTGTGGGGTTACATTGTCCTAACAAGGAAAGACAGGTCCTCCCTCATTCTCTAGTTAAGAAAACAAGAAAAGTAGTTTAGCATTGATGACAGACACTTCATAGGCTTTTGCACTTTTTAGACAAATAACATGAATTAAAATGGCATAAAAGTACTGGATCTATTTTTGCTTCAAAAGCTGACTGCTGTAAAAATTAGAATAGCTTATACCACTTTTACGTAAAGTCCAAAATCAAACACACACAAATACATCTGTCATTGAAGAATAACAACTGAAAACATTTGCCTCATGTTAGCTGTTCATTTTCAACCTCTTTAAAAGTGACCCAGTCCCTGGGTCAGGGATCTTCTTCTCCTGGCCAGCCTGCCTTGGGCACGTACTGCACCGTGTCTTTGTTTGCTATTAAAGATAAAATAGATAAAGTGCAATATTACCTTTAATATTTCTTCATTTCAGATGTATTTTCTACTACCAGTGATCTTCCAAACCTGGCTATTATATCACAGCATGAACTGGAATTAAAAGGAAAGCAGAAGAGTCTATCAAGTGGATATCAAGGCTCAGCCAATTTCCAGTTCAAAGCCATTCCTCTCTTCCCTCACCCAGCAGGTGAGTACTCATGAGCTCTGGTCTAGAGGCACTATTTATTCAAATCATGAGTTAGACCTTAGGAGAAAGTTTTCAATGAGGGAAGATTTTTTTTTTAAAAAAAAAAAAAACTTTCCTTTTATAATGAAGCAATTAAAAGTGGTGTGATCAAGCAACTACTGCTTACTGTCAAGAAGATGGGAGCTCCTGGTCGCCACGTGTTTCAGATGAGTTATGGCTATGGAGTTTATGGGTACTTCAAGGTCATTTTTGCACTGCATCTCTGATAGAAAGGTTTCAAAGGAGCAGTTCATTAACGGTGAGAGTCTTCTTGTGCCCTCCTCAGACAGGGAGGATGGCGCTTACACGCCAGCCGCTGTCTGCCGCCTACGGGCTCGCTGGGACAAGGCTGGGTGCTGCAGGTCTCGCTTCACCTTAGGGACAAGAGCAAACTCAGTGCAAGAGAGTTCTTGTCAGTGCATCTTGGTCTGCCAAAGATCCCAAGAATTAAAAATCAGCATATATGCAACAAAGTGGAGTTTGGGGGGTGGGGGGGTCCCCCCACTTTCCTTCCTTCTCCATAAAAAGGTATGGTTGGATAAATTTCTTAAAACAATTATTTTCCTTTGCAATAATATTTATTCTTGCCCTCCCTCACCTTTTTTTTCCATGTGTGAATATGTGTGTAATTGCATATAGGACTGAGATTTCAAACATAAACAGAAAACATTATAAATAAATGCCTTAACAAAATAAACAAATGCAAAGCAAAATGCTTTAATTTGTATTTGCCGATTCTTGAAACAATTGCTGTGGGATGGATGCCTGGCTCTCCTGTCAGTGAAAGTCTATGCTTAATTTCTCAGCCCAGGAACAATTCTCCACTCGGCAAAACAGCTTTGGGGTATTGAATGTGCAACTGCACATCAGTTTTACAGTCAAACATTTACACAGACAAGACTAGCAGGATTATTGGATCTTTGCTTGGAAGCAGCTTGCAATACAGGGCAGCTGAACACACAGGGGAAACCTGCCCAAGTGCCAGCAACCAATAATTATAAACATTGAAGCACCTGAAATGAAATAAGACCTTAATGCACCATTTTATTTTCATTTACCTTCACCGGTCTAACGCTCCTCTTCCCTTGTTCTTTAAAATCACCAGCTGCTCTCCTCCAAGCTTATTTGAGTTCCACACCAAGTCTGTGTTTGAACCATTCAAACAGATCGGTTAATTGTGTTTTAATTGGTTCCCCAGTGTCACAATACTTCAAAGACAGACTGGAAACCATTTAGAGCTCTGGGACAAGAATAAGGTTCTTCTTAATTTAATTTTAAATTCACTTTATGGGCAGAAATATAGAAGGGAGGTATTTAATAACAGGGCTTCTCTAGACTTTAAACCTTTTGCTCTGAGCACATTAACAGGTAAAGTTTTGATTGAAACCTCTTCAAACAGAGCATTGGGCTTTCCACTGTCCACAGAGCAGTTGCGAGTATGTAACTTTGTCGTTTCAAACAGCACAGCTCTTTGATATCCAACCTGCACTCATATTTTTAATGCCTCTCTCCTAAAACAAGTATCAGTGTTTCCCCCTCTTTAAAAATACTAATCTTCAAGGCCCTGATTCAAAGGATACACTTCAAGGTGCACTTAGATTCTTAACCAAAAATAAATTTCCAATTAAATTTGCATTATTTACCAAAATTTCAAAATAATTCCTGCACAGGTCATCCAACTCATTGACCATATATTCAAAGAATATATATATCTAATATATATAATTTTTATATATATATAAATATTTATCTAATATATCTAATATTTCAGTATTATAGCTGACCAAAAAAACCCCCAACCAACAACTAAGACACACCTTCCTGATTAGAAAGCCAGAAGGAAAGGATTATAGTCTCAGAAACGGCTGCACCTGAAAAATGCAACTTGTTCAATGGGTGTATTACAGACTGGGGCACCTTCACACCAACCACTTTCTGCATGAGGCTGAAGACATCTTCAGTCTTGTGAAATTTCCTGCTGCAAAAAGTAGGGATGAAAAATTACTGTTCCATGCAAAACTGAAACGGGTATTAACGTCCATCTCCAACACTTCTGAAGAAAGGAGGTGACACTGGGCTCACCAACAGGCTTGTCCCATGCTGCCAGGCACCCACAGCAGCCACTCTGAGATGTGCTGATGGGGTCCAGTGGAGGCAACAGGACATGGATTTACTGACTGGAAAGCCCAGAGTCTTTCCAGCTGCCTGGGTGCCAGATTTAAGTAGCATGTACTGTCTTGACGAGGGGACAGGAATGAAGGAGCACGTTCAGAATGGGGCAAATAGTCCTACCTGGTATCTGGTTTTATAACAGAAAAAAATTAACAAGTAAATATTATTTTTTCACCTAGAAATAACATGAAAGAGCTACTTTACGTATAGTACAGCCAGCCTGGATAAAGGCAGCTGAGCTATCTAGACAAAGCAGCTGGTGCTGCAGCTCCTGAACACAAACTGAGCTGTCTCTGCCTCCAGCTCAAAGCAGCAGACACTTGTCCTCTGCCCTTTTGATTTGCACATCAGGTGACCAGCGCATAAGAAAGTTCAGTGCTAAAAATGATTGATAAAGGTGACAGAAAGCTGTGCATTTAATGCTGTGGAGTACTGGTGCAGTAAAGACTACAAAATACCAACGCATTCCTACAAAATACCATGATTCACATGTATATACAAGGCCTCTTAGAAGAGCAGCTAAAGTCCCTTTAAACTTCAAAAGCAACTCATGTTAGGTGGGGGAGGCACTCACTACCACTTTAGCTTTCAAAATTTCTTATTAGGGCTCTGCTGATTTCTTTTCTGAAACTTTGGGAACTGGTGGGAAAGTTCTAGAGGAGGCAGAAGGTCAGAACAGACTGCAGAGCTGGCGGTGAAAGCTGGCAATGCAGAGCAGGTTGCAGCAGCAAAGTCCCTGGAGAAATGAGCTGGCACTGGGAAGGATAACAGGTGCTGTTAAACACAGACCTGCCCAGCAGATGCACATTTTGCCTCCAGGGCTGTTCCCAAAGAAAGAACCCAGCAAAGCGCAGGCTTTGGTACCACCTGTCTTTTCCAGAGGGAACATGTGCTGGTGATTAGCCGAACCCTTGGCCACATGCATCACCTGGGACACCTGCCCTGCACCCTGTGCATGATGTTCCTGGCAAAGGCAGGCGGCCTGATGCTAATCATCAACACTAATCTTTGCATGCTCCCCATCGCATCAGCACCTCAGTTTCTGTTGAAAGCAAATCCAAAGTCTATGGTAAACTTTGACCCGGTATGGTAGAACTGGACTGATATGTAAATACCAGCATTTCTACTGATGGACTCTTGCTCTGGTACCTTCTCACAGCAGCAGTTGACAGTGAGATGAAACAGAGGTTTAAAATCAGCATTATTGTATTACTTCATTTCATGTTTGAGATTCTAACAGGAATATTGTTCTAAAACACATCCTGGAGATACCGACAGCAGTATTGTCATCCCAGAGCATAATACAAGGGAATTCATGTAACACAATTTGTGCAAAAAAGTCTTGCAGTGAAAAATTATATTCATATTTGTCTTATCAGAGCTAAAACAAAGCACTCAGAAAGTTACCTACCATCATACTGACACTGCAGCAAACACCAGTGATGATTATTTCAGACACTACTGCAAACCCTACTGTGAAGCAATAGATTCGGTTTTTTAGCAGCAGTTTGGCACCCTTGGTGGGATCGGACTTACACTGCCATCCACCCAGAGGACTCCAGATGCTGCTCTCCTCGCGCCAGGGCTGAGCCATCCCTGCCTGCTGCTTCTGCAGGTAAAAGGAGGAATTATCAGATATTTGTACGGAACTACTGCCCACAGAGTTGAAGTTAATTCAAAGAGGGAACAATGGCAAGAGGAAACATGCCACTGGAGAATGTCCATGATGTACTGGGAGGGAAAGGATTTGGGCTGGGAATGCCAAGTTGCTGCAGGAGGGGAATTTTCTAGGAGAACAGCCCCAGACTCCAGGGATCTCTGCATATCCCTGGACCAGGAGTTCCACCAGCTTTTTATCGATTCATTTCAACATGGGACACCAGTAATCCCTAATATTGGAAAGGGACTTCCCCAAGGGTTACTCCTCCTCTTGTAGTTCTCAGACTGTGGAGATGGGTGGGGACAGTCTCAGCTAAAAATAGAATATATTTTTTAGGTGGAAAGCACAGGTGAATTCAGTTCAGCTATGCTGTATTTGACAAATCTCTCTGATCCACTGTTGTAGTGGGGCTGCACTTTGTGCCATCTAAACCTGATTCTACAAGCTTCCTATATCAGCAGCTAGATTGCCAATTAGGGTGGATTTCTGTATTACCATTTTTTTTTAACTTGCATGTAAAATATCCCAGTTATGGTTACTCTGGAATATCTAGGTCAAATCCATCTTCCAGGTCCTGCCAGTCTTAGTTTTCATCTATATTCTCTCTTCTTGGCACAGAAAGGGGAAAGGGGGAAAGAAGATTTAAAAAAAAAAAAAATATCAAAGCAGCCCTGTTGCACCTGACCCAGTTCCTGGCCCATTTGTTTCCTTTCTTACAGAGTAAGTGCTAGAGGAGATGAGCACTCTATTGTACTTATCCACAAAACAAACAAAAAAATAGTAAACAGAAAAGTTGTGGTGTGCACAGCACAGCTACTTTGAGATGTAAGGAAGCAGAGCAAGGACAGCTATTGCCCATTCCTGCTCCTTAATCCCTTAAAGGCCTGATAGATACCATCATCAGGCCAGTGCCTCGGGAGCAATGGAGTCTAAGGAGATTCTGCTCATAGCTGCAGTTTCTCATAAACCTCTGTGTCCCCATGACAACTCTCATGCCTTCTCGCAATCCAATATATTTTTAATGGCAATCCTCTACCCTTCTGCTCCTAAGCAGGCTGCAGCTGAGCTGCTGATGGAGTTAGAGGAAATCACTATTAGAAACTAAAAAGAAGCCTGAAAACCTTGGTCCACACCAATTCAGAACCAAATGGCTACAGGCTGGGAGATGATGCCTGAAAGCACTGCTGGATGCCTCCCCGCCTCCCAGGACAACTGCTGCTGGCCACCGGACCGAGGAGCTGCATGGCTTCGATCTGACCCCTTAAATCTGTTCCTGCCTTCATAATACCAGCACCTCCAGCAACTCTCTTCTGTTCCTTAAAATGTTTCTTCCCAGGATGAGGGGGCCTTTCCTACCCCTGCACAATTTATCTGCACTTTGATACTTCTGAAAAAGAATACGAAGAATAGAACTGGACTGACATGTAAATACCAACATTTCTACTGATGGACTCTTGCTCTGGTACCTTCATCACAGCAGCAGCTGACAGTGAGATGAAATAGAGGTTTAAAATCAGCATTATTGTATTACTTCATTTCACATTCAAGATTCTAACAGGAATATTGTTCTAAAACACATTCTGGAGATACTGACAACTGAAAGTGGAAACTTTCTTGCATCATCTCTACACCTGTTTTTGTATTTCACTGCTCCTCACACAGCAAAACAAACTAGAAGTCAGTTGTGTTTTGAAGTTTAACTGAACTCTGTTGTGGCTTTAGCTTTCATATATCTGTAGTCCCTATGAGAGGGAGTGAAAAAGCTATCCAGGCCTTTCAGATATTTTCATTGTAAAATGAAATCAAAAGGGAAAATTCCAGAACTCTCATCCTCAGACAGATGGTACCTGTACACATATACGTTCAGGTGACACTTGACATATGTAAATTCATCCATCTTCCAAGCTTTATAGTAAACTGCTCATGAGATGTCCTTTCTAACTTTTTGTCTGTAGAGCTACAGAGCATCATTCTGAAATATCTCAGTATAAAAGTCTACTAAGCCAAGTTCTTTGTTTTCCTTCTTTTTTTATTTCTTGATGAAAGATTACATCAATGCCCACATTATTAATAATTGCTCTGCATTCCTTACTCTAGCCCAAGGACGATCTGATATACAGCACTTTACAGAAAGTGCCAATATGACGAGGGTGTACTGGGATTTTTTTCCTTCCTTTACACCCTTTGCATTAAAGATGAAATGGCGTTCTTGCCTCACTTGCAACGTCATTTTTTCCAAGGGAGAGAGAAAGACACACCATGTGTAAGTTAAATGTTTCCAGTAACTTAAGGAAAGCTAACTACAGGAACTGAAAAAAGCAGGTAGGTCTTGCTCAGCAACCAGCTGGAAAAATCAAGAGTTCAATATTGGACATTGGAAGTTGTGCAGCACCGAAGAGGAGCTGGGATTCAAACACAGAACAGGCAGGTCATTTACAGCTACATGAACCAAGCTCTTTGAAGATGAAACTTATTTCTGACTTAGCTTCACCAGTACTACTAAATGTTACTTAATTTTGTTATTTGTAAAAAGAAAATGAGTTTTAAATGCTATGAATTAAGAAATTACTTTGACCATTCCTTTTGCTTGTCCTCTGCCTTCTGAGATCACTTACTGAAAAAAAAAAACCAGATTTCCATTAATAAAACACATTTATTTCACTCTGCCTGTTAAGCAAGAAAAAAAGCTCTGTGAACTGCCAGCTGTGGCTCTGAGATACTGCTGCTTCCGAGTTCTCCTCCCTATTTCTTGGCAACCTCTCCCTCATTAACATGCCAATTTTCAGTTTTCTAAGGTCAGAGTGTCTCAGTGTCACAGTGCTACATGGGCACTGTGCAGGGGTTTTGTGAGCGGTGTGGCAATAGCGAACCGCAGCTATTCTCAGCAGACACAATTTTTTATTTTTTTTATCCTCAGAACTACTCCAGGTAGTCACTGAGCTCAACAAACTGAGCTACGTGCTGAAGCTGTTGTCAAAAAAAAAAAAAAAAAAAGAAAGATCATCAGGAAAAACTAAAGAGGCATTCAATATGAGCCCCAGGGGTCCATCAAAAGGGAGGAAAAAGCCTTTCCAGTTTTCATGCTTCTGAGGCCGTTACCTTCTTGCCTCTGGCAGGAATCCCTGCACGCCCGCAGCCAGCGCCCAGCACGGTGCTGCCAGCAAAGCTGCTGGTGCACGTGTGTGTGCGAACAGGACCGGACACAGCGGGAGGGAGGGAGGGCGAGCCTGAGAAGTTGCTCATTATTTCTGATCATTTTTTCTGTGCAGAGCAGTGGGAATGGAACAATACCCGATGATCCGCTGTACGGCTCACCTCATGCTGCTGCTCAGCGCAGGTGAACAGATACTACTCAACCCACCTCCGACTTGAACTGCTCCTTCGTCAACTGCCCCATAGCAATTCTCCAGGCAAATCCCAACAGAAATTATGAAAATTGCTTCTCCTACCACAAAACAAGGAAAGTCAAAGCCTGTCCTCTCCCATCCAACAGCCTGTAAACATGCAACTGGTAGTGACAATTTAACATCCAAAACTAAATCATGAGAAAAGAGGGAAAGGAAGAACCATCAGGTTTACTTACATCAGTGCTTTAAATTTTGGCTTACAATGATAACTTTTGCCCACAAAAAGACACGCTGCATCAGCCAAGCCCATAACAATAATTTGCAATTCAAAGCAGAGAGACACAGAATTAAGTTTTCTAAAAAACTGTGATGGAAGCCTGTGTCCCATCCCATGGCCCGCAGGAAAATTCTGCTCCTGCCCATCGTCCAGCAGTCATTGTTTTATATCAGTGCTGAATACCGAGCACACAGAATGTGAGGCAAAGTCCTATAAAACTTATTTTCCATCTACAAATGAAAAGCAAATGAAAAATAAAACCAGCACACCTAAATTCATGTACAGCCCAAGGCATGTCTAACAAATATTATGATGAATTAATTTTATTTTATTTTATGATCAAAACCCACCAGGATTGAATTGGTATCGTAAATTCCAGCTCTGAACCTTTCAAAGTACGCAATCTGAAGAACAGTAATTGAAAGTCTGTTAAATTCTCCAATGCTTTAAAAATAAATCTCTCAGGGGAAAAAAACCTGAAAAGTCAGGTCAGTACTTTGATAAACCGAAAAATTATATCTTCACAGAAAAAAAATACATTAGTAATTTCCATTAAAATTGGAAAACCCTTTCTTCAGCCACTTCCTCTTCTAATGAAACTCTGTGAACTGAAAATTAAATTATCCTGTTTGGAGTTCTGGTTTTAAGTGAGCCCTGACACTGCCCTGTATATGTGTAACTTTACTCCATGTCTTTTCCTAGTGAAATCACAAGGGCCACTTAAGTATCCAAAAGCAGTTTCAATGAGTTTCCAACAGTGGTACCTATGAGATAAATTTAGAAATAAATACATTACCTGGCTTTGACATAAACTGACAGGATTATCTATCTGGTGCAGAAATGAACCCAGTTTCACAGTCTTATTCAACACCTGGCCTTCACCTAAAACAAGAAATGCCACCAAATTATTATGTAATTATTACTTTAAATATTATTATAATTATTCCAATGCTGAAAACTAACCAGGAATATTTTCCTGACATACTGCACTCAAGCTTCTTCCACTTTTCCTTCACGGGAAGGTACTTGAGCAGAAGTTAGCAAATACATAGGACAGCCGGTGCAACGTGGCTCAGCCACACAGGCGTGCCTGCTCCTCACTCATAACTCTGACAGATGCTGGATCCGAAGCTTGCAAAAGGACAGATCATGCTTCAGGGAAGCCATTAACAATTTTGGCTATTACTTATATTCACTATATATATATTATATGATAATAATAATGCAATTATATAAATATATGGTAATTATATACTACTATATGTATGTTAGATTTACTATTATATTATAATACAAAACAGATTGGGAGAGAAGTGGGTTCGTCACAGCCTTTTGAAGCCTATGTAGAAGGCACGTACAGTAACTCCCTGATGAGCAATGCTAACGAGCCACTTCTGGGAAGCATTTTTGCCAGGGTGGCTTAAGAGCGAGCTTTGAATCCCGACTCCCGATGGCAGCAAACGAACCCCTGTTAGCTTGTTGAACCACAGGCTTCTGCCGAACAAGAGCACAGCAAATGAACAAAACTGAACCATCTTGTTTACTCTGCAGATTTTCAAATTCACGATCTCCAGTTGATTCCAGCTACTCACATTTGTAAAATAAGTGGAGTTATTAATGAGCTTTTTATGCAATAAGAATCACCAAATCTGTGTTCATGCAGACTAATGTTAATTTAACTACCAGGTCTTCTGGTAGTCTTCTGGTAGCAAATCATATATTTTTTTCATTGGTATTGCTAAAGTTTATTTAGTAGGGAGGAGGAAAAAAAAAATACATAAAAAATGTGATTGTTTTTCCTGGTTTCAAACACATATACTGAGCTGTGTTCATTCAGCCAGGACACCTTGTGATCTTTACTATCAAAATCAGTAATTTCTTGTAAACAACGGAGGGATCAGAAAACACTCAACTTCGTTAATTTGTCTTTTTATGTAAGCGCATTGCCGGTTCCCCGCCCCCCTGCTTTAAATTAGCAGTTTAGCTACCACAGTCAATGTGCTTTAGCAGCACTGATTAATTCAGCTGAACATACAGACTCTTCTTGGTTCACTGTGATTTGCAATTTAACAATACATATGCAAATGAAATTAGTGCTGGCAAAAATAATTATAGTTGCTCATGGGAGGATTAATAACTAAAGTCTGCCCTGCTTATGTTCAGGTTTAATTTAATTCTGTTGCATGTATTAAACGAAGAAACTAATTCTGCGTTCAGTATTGTGTTTGGCAATTAATATGTGCTCACATGAATGCACGCTTGTTTAGATGGAGTGAAAGGGACCATGTGTGGAGGTACACCCGCATGTCTTGCAAGGATACAAACAGTGATAATTAGTTGGTGGTTGAATAGCATAATGTTTTTTTTTCCAGATATGCCAAAAAAACCCTGCCATTCATCACTTGAAAGTGATGAGGATTGACTTATTACTGTAAGGTGTAATAATGTTGTATAAACTGTCCCCTAAGGCGATGAGTATTTAATATAAGAACAACCACCTTTCTATACAGTATTCATGCAAACAAATCAAGTTTAGAGCACCTCTATAAATACCTCCCTCCATCACCGGCTGGCTCACTCAGCCTCGGCTGGGCTGAGCAGTGCAGAGAAGCCATCCCATCCCATCCCATCCCATCCCATCCCATCTCTCTCCTCCCACGGCTACTGCCTGCCTTCATCACCAACACCAAACTGGGCAGGACCCGCGTCCCCCCTCGCTGCCACAGCATCCACAGTGGTGCAACTCCACACTGGGGCTGGTACAAAAGTGTTGATGAACCCCCCCAGACGAATGAAACAAACATGAGTATTTCAGGGTTATAAGCCCCTTACAAGATGAAATCCCTTCTAAATCGTAACATCATTATCTGGCTGTTTACAAGACTTTTATGAGTTGGATTAGCTTTATTGAAGCCGGTGGATACAACAGCTGTCTTTCATTTAGGATTAGCATAAAAATCAATCAAGCCCCCTTATGGAACTAGCAGGCTAAAACCGTAAGAGTTCCAATAAAAACAAAATACAAATGAAAAATATGAAAACTTTATGAAGCCAGAGAACACGTACTTGGGGTTGGACATTACCTGTCAGAGATGTGTGCTCACACTTGTTTGAAATGTACAGTTTTGCTATTTAGCCCTTACTCTGGAACTTAAGTAATGCAAAGGCAATGTTATCTAATTAACTTTTAACTATTGTTTTTAAATTTATGTAAACTTTTAAAAACCTAAAGCTTTCCAGCACTTCACCAGAGATGATGTATTGCCACACCAAGCTAGTTTTCTGCTGCTGGTATTTATGTGAATTCTTCTGGCAAAACACTTATTAGAGTTAAGGACATCTAATTAAAGCCCATGAAAAGGGGGCTCAGAAACATTCTGAACATATGTGCCAAATACACACCAAGCATTTCAGAGCAGTTCCAAATCATTGATTTGGGCTTTTCATTATGGTCAACATCATGGTTGAAAAAAAGGGGGGAAAAAATCATCAATAATTTAGTAATAACTAAATTTACTAGTAAGTAAAGCAGCTAACTGGATGCTAATTGACAAAAGACGTTTATACAGCCAGATTCCAGTGTAACAGTATTATATTAAAATCTCTGAAAAAATTATGCAGATGTCTAAATGACTGTGATATTAACCTGATTGGATTTGTGCTAACGTACTATAAAGCTAGAGAAATTGGAACATTTCACTTGAAATGGAGGGAAAACTCTTAGGCGAAGTTCACAAAATCATAGCAAACATGACACTGTTCTAAAATCGTATTAAACTTGCACAGAGATTGCTACAATTTACCCAAGGTTCCCACACTCACAGCTGCCCAAAATTACACAGGCATTTGCTAAGATGTTTTATGTAATCTGTGAAGTTTCAGATTCCAATTGACTGCTACTGCACAGGAAAAGCAAGAGAAAAAAATCACTTCCAGTAATGTTAAAACTTCTAATTTTCCCCCCATAGGTAGATTTAAAGTAATTGACAACTCACAGGACTGTAGTTTTATTATTCTAACACCAGTAGTGCCTTGAATCCCCACAGAAAGATCCATCTTAAAGAACACCAAAACACAGAGAACCACAGAAATCTGTTTGCTGCCGTGGACACTGTGGTTATTTATTGTGTGTGTGCCTAAGTCACGCAGAGACGCTCATACATTTCCACACGAAACAAAACTTTGCAAAATTTACTGAATTTATCGGCATGGAAGTGTGTTCTTACTTAGTTCTTGTACAGCTGCTATAGTTTGTACTAAGATAGCTATGACTAGTTTCATGCCCCACATTCAGAGAATCAGCTGTTTATCCTAAGATGTATTCTGTTTAGACCAACCAATATTTCATACTAACTCCCTTTCCTGCCTTTAACTATTTTTAAACCAGTTTAAATTCAATATTTCCTCTTCTACCTTTCTCATATAAATACTTCTTGAACTGGCCCTTCTTTTCCATAATGGCCAGCATTATGAACTCACCTGTTACGCACACTTGTAACCATAAGTGACACACTTGTAACCATAAGTGAAGTTGTGCACTTGTTTACAATAAGCACACTCTTACATTACTTCAGGATCATTTCATACAAAAAACTCCAGTATAAACTGCGATATCACTACATACAATGTAATGGCCTAAAGAGAAGAAAAGATTCACTATGCAATCCTAAAGGATCAGTATCAAACAGTACCTTCGGAAGCATGGGTAAGGCTCCCTCAGATCATCAGTTAAACAAAGTTTGCTTAAAACTCAGCTTGTGCAGAATCACCGCTTCCTCGTGGTGATGCGCTATCTGATCAGACTTGGAAGACAAAAATAATTTGTGTAAGGGGCAAGTGCTTAAGCACATGGGTGGCACAGATGCAAGTTCATCAAATTTTAAAAGTTCTTTGAATCAGACACTAAAACCCCCGTCTGCAGTTAATTTGACTTGCTTATTATATACAGGCATAGATATTGTGAGATGGTCTTTGATTTTTATTTTTTCTAGGCAGGCAGAGTAATTGCACTCAGGAAAGTAAATCCAGTATGATGGTAATTATCCATGCACAAAATTAGTTTTTGTAGGAACTAGACTTGTGCTCTTTGCTTTCTAATTGGTGCATGGCACCAATCAACATTTAATGTAACACATCTCGGCAAAAGAAAGCACGCAAAAAGTTACGGTTCAGTACTACAGAAGAGGAGTCTGGTTGTTATTCTTACTCCTGCTCCTGGTCCAGGGCTGCAGGCAGGGACGAGCATCCTCACACCACGCAGCACGCCAGCTCAGACCAACGCAAGGCTGCCTGCCTCAGAGATTAAACTGTCATTAAGATTGGTGGGGAGCCCCTTTCAGACACGTGGGTAATTTGTGCTGCTATCCTATTTCCAAGAGACATTATTAACCCACATGCAGATCATAAGAGAAGCAAAGGAACCTGTTTCCACCTCCCGTATTTCATTTGTCGGTCCCATTGTCAGATTTCCTGGGAGCAGCACCAACTGTGCTCATGTGGGAGAAGCGTTTCTCACCGGAGTCATGGCCCGGCTGGACCCACGCCAGCTCGCCGCTCTGTGCGGGTGTCCAGGGGAGGAGAACTGAGTGACGGTCCATCCCCAGCACCACCTCTGCGGCACAGGTTGGGATTCTCTTCCCCTTACTCCCGTGGATAATTAGCCCTTCCCATTCCCGGCCAGGGAGTCGCTCGCGACACCAGCCTCGTGGCAGGACCATCACTCCTGGTCTTGGAGGTGGCACGTCCCCTCCAGCTGCCCTGCTGTGGGCAGGCAGACAGCCATAGTTCTTGCTTACTTCTTCCCTTTTCCCTCGCTTTACATCCATGTCCCTCCTGACCGTACCAGAAGCCCTGCTCACCAGCAGGTCAGCGCCAAAGGCAGGAGGGCAAGGCCAGCCAGCAACTGCCATTACCTTGTTCATAGGCAGTTCATTCCGACAATGCAACAGGAGACACCTTTCATCGCTCATTTAGCTGTAGGTGTTTAATTTACTTTGCCTTTATCAGTAATATGAAACTGCTTCAGTTTTCACCGATATTTCTTAAAGAGAATAACACCATAGCTTGTATCTTTTGTCTTAGACTTACAGTTTGATTACTGAAAATTAACCTGGCATCTATTTAATTTGACAGCACTACTTAATAGCAATTTCTTTTTTTCCCTCCACAAAAAAAAAAAAAGTTTTCCTCACTTTACTGTTTAAAACTGGAACTTAAAGGAATCCTATTCAGAACATTTCAAAATCATTTCATTGTCACCGATCAGTACCTACTGCATGTCAGGAAGGATTATACTGGTTTTATTCCATTTATTCATTTGCTAACTGTCAAACAAATGCACCTCCACAACAAACTAGCTTTCTGCATTTATAAGGCCAAGCTTAAAAGTATTCCCACAGTTTAACACGCAGCTTTTCTCATGACAAATGCAGTCAGACTTTCAAACAAAACATCTGCATTTGTCTCCTCTGGACAGAGAGACTGTGCTTCTCCAGCCATGAATAAAATAAACAAAAATGCCCATTTCTATCTGGAGAAGATGTCCATCACAACACAACTTCCGTGCTGTTGGAAATGTTTGAAGAAAGGCTATTTTATAAATCAAGTGAACTTTTTGTACTGTAATGTGAGCAGTAGGCCAGGCTGGTGAAAAGGCTGCCTTTGATATTATCTGAGGCTGCCTCTAGATAAAATGCTCTGAACACATGCCCAAAACGGGCCCGATCCTGGATTTACTCATTTCATTGCATAAATAGGCTTCTCAGGAGCATTAGCATATGGAGTAACATCTACAGCATGTCCCTGTCGTTTGCTGTTATGTCACTACAGTTCTCATTGTGAGAGTGTTAAAGCCTTAAAAAAACCAGATCTAATGAAGACGTTAAAGTAAGCTGTCGTATGGATATAATTGAGGACTATTACCAAGAAAAGCATTAGCGTCAGAAGATTATAGTATTTTTTAGTACCTTATTAAAATTGAGGACTGTTACCAAGAAAAGCATTAGTGTCAGAGGATTATAGTATTTTTTAGTACCTTATTAAAATAGTCAGCATGGATGTGAAAATTTTCAGTGATGTCTTGCCACATAAATAATTGTACCATTACTTTCATGCATTGTATACTATGTAAAATGTTAATAAGCCTTCTAAAATAGCTCTACATTATCGAAACATATTTTTATATTTCATAAAATATTAGGAACTAACTTAATCACAACATTTTTGATATTTTTTTCCTGAAAGCTCACATAACGCAAAACGGACACAGAACCACCAAAATGAAAACCAAAATGTTTTAGGTGAAGCTTCAGATATAGAAGGCAAAAGAGCCGTGCTCATATGCAGCATCGGAAAGGTCACCAAGGACTGGGAAAGGGTCACGTGCCTTCTCTGGAGAGGGTAAATCCCATCTTGCTGATTTTAGAGCACGTTGCGGGGTCAGCTGGGTGGAGAAAAGTGTTTTCTTCTTTCCAGTCCAAGCTCACTTCAGATTATACCAAGAGCAGGATCAGAGACCTAGACTATTCTTTATTACTGTTTGCAAGCTGAGGGATTTCATCTTAAAATTAAGGATTTTGTCTACATATAAAATAGTATAACAAGAGGCACAGATGTTATTTCTCATCAGATTTCAATAAAAAGAATAAAAACTTCAGCAGAAGGTTTATTTCTTGCAACGTGTTGCAAAATTCATCAGACAGGCAGTATTTTCTATTAGACTACAAAATAATAAAGGACAGATCATCACACAAAAGTTAAGCAAGCCCTTTATTGCCCTTTCTTTTTGCAAACAGGTAAGCCAAGCCCTGCTAGTGACAGACTAATCATTGCAGCTGATGTGCCCACGCAGAACAGCCCCCGACAGCCCATCAGGGACATCAGCCGATGCTGTTTAAAAGCACCAGAGCAGCTTGCAAAGGAAATCAGAAGTGTGACCGTAGCTGTGCTACATGGAGCAGCGGCTCGCAAGTGGACCCAGCCCGAAATTTTCAATAGTGTGAAACCTGTTCCAGATGATTGTTTCACAAAAGATAACGTTTCTCAGATAAGAGGTATGAGCCCTAGACAGGTTCAAAATATGTGCTGTGATTATCAGAAGCAGTCAAAGAGCAAACCAATTCAAAGTTTGGGATATTTCTTGTTTGACTCAGCATATGAAAGTCGTTCTACTTATCTGATTCTTCTGAGAAGGTAAATAAATCAAATATAAAAGCCCACAGTAAGAGTGTTTCCTCCCTATGATGCTATAATTTACAGAAACCATTCAAGGTTGCGTACGTCATTGCAATTTGATTTAAGAGGATCCATAATCCGTCGAAACCAACTAAAAACTCTGTATGAGCTCAGCAACATTTGGAATAGCCCCTACTAAACTGTTCAAAATCAAATTTTTGAATTCCAACGCCATGTGAAACAAAACCCAAAGAACATTTTATTCTTCAGGGACTTTCTTATGGGATAAAAGAATATGTATTTTATCTCAGACAGCTGACCAAAATCCGCCACATTGCTACAACCATGGAGTGATTGTGCATTCATTTGTTACCAGTGACACCTCACGAATGCCATCGTTGATATGCCTGACAACCGCACAGGTTCAGGGCAGAAAAATATGACCACTCTAGAACTACAAACGATTATTGGAATTCACTGTATTATATATTGATCTCCCTTCATAAGGCAAGGTGGGAACAGCAAACAGGAAAGGTATATGCTGTTAGTAGGAAAGCAGCCCCAGGTAACTTCTAGGTATCACTTACTCCCCAAGACAGCAATGCTGTTTTCCCAAGGAGGTTGTGGAAAGACCTGTTACAGACCAGTAAAGGGCTATTTATCACTGGTACTTACTCAAATTTACTGTAGATCAGCAAGTCCTCCTTTCTGCTACAACACCTTCGGAGAAGGAGGGTCCACTCGGGTGTGAAATCATCATATGAAGTAATGCTTTAGAAAGGCATGAAATCCATGCTTCCCCCACCACCACCACCCACCTTGAAAAAAAAGACTAATACAGCCAACTCAAAGCCAATAAAGAGAGCAGATTTCTCCATTCAAATTGTCCTATTCTGTACCTGTAAAGGAATGAATATGTATGTTCATTAATGGATGTAGTAAATACAGGAGGAGCACAGGGAGCCTAGGATCTGCATACTGGTTTGTGAAGAACAGTCTCAGCCGACTGCAATGTTTATGTACAATTGCCTCCTGCTCTTAGGGGCTGAAACAAAGCTCAGGCTTTGATGGGGAAAAAACATCAGGGCAAAGCCCAAATTTTGCTCCAAAGAAGGTAATATCTTTTAATTACTTTTGAGAACATCGTCTGTTTATTTTCCAACGAACATTTGATGGAGACATAATCATTCATGTTCCATGTCAGTGGACCTAAGCAGTAAGTAGTTACAGCCCTGGTATTGTCTAGCTGGGTGCAGAAGGCATTTAACACCTGCTTCCACCAGCCAGGGAATGCTAAGTGAAGCTGGTGGTGGTTTTGTTCTGTAAAGAGACAGCAAACTCTTCAGCTCTCACTTCCAAAAGACATGGAAGAAGTTATGTATCTTCCTTTTTTAAAAAATAAAAAAATGCCTTTTCTGACATCTCCTTTTAAGGTCCTTAAAAACTCTCCATCAGCTCAATTAAAGTGTCTTGCATGGATCTGGAAGCACACCCAGGAGACAGGCAATGATATAATTTATACCGCTATTATATACTCTCTGAGTCATTGGTAGAAGTTGCTTGTTAGAGAAGGTAATAAAAGCCAAACAGCTAACAACTATACTGTAGTGAAAATGTTTAGCAATTAAATTAAAATGAAAGATCTTTTGTATGTGTCACATTTGCATTCTCCTACCAGGCAACTCAAATACAGAAAACTAAAGAAAATATTTAAAGTTTCTTTACAAAGTCACAGTGCTGGGAAAAATGGAGTCTTGGATACATGGTTTTATTTATGGGACATGAGAAACTAAAGGAGAATCTAAAACATTGAGGAAAGTATTACCTAAGCCGTACACCATGACAAGCTTGTCCACTTACTGAGGTTCAAAAAACAAATTGAAATTAAAATTTTAAAGTTAAGGTAAAATGCATTAAACACTTCTAACTTAATAACGTGTAAGGTAAACAGCGAATGTAACGCATGGAAGACATCACCTAAAACGGACAAAATTTGAAAGCACCTTGAACGCCCATCACACCTCCCGTTCACACCGCATGATTGCAGAAGAGCTCTTCTTCTGCAGCATTCTCTCATGGCAGGCATTGAAATTAATGTGTAACTATCACAGAGAGGAAACATTAAGAAAATGTAGGCAATCTGTATTAGTATTCATAAAAACTGTGTTAACTAATTAATCTTGACAACAAACTATTTCAATCTTAACTCATAAGAAATTAAGACTGGCAGGAAGATATTTTGGAACTAACGGCTTTTTTGGATAAATGATGATAACTTCCTTGACACTACCTGCCTAAAGCCCGCTCAGAGGTACGCGCTGTGTGTGCTGGAGGTGTACGTGTTTCCACGTGTGCAGTCCCACAGTCAGAGGTCTCGTTCGCAGCTGCCTTGAACTGTGCAGCTGAAAAGAAGCAAAGGAGGTGAAATGTTATTAAAGCAGAGGTCAGTTACAGATGAATCGGAGCCAGAAAAGTGATTTATTTTGCCACACTGTTAGAGGCTCAGATCACAGGCTTTAATTATTTAATTTTACAGACAAGCATGAAAGCCAACTTAAAATAGCATCACATCGTACGACTCTCATAGCCTCAAAGGAGAATGTCACAAAATCTTTTTCATTGGGGTCCTTCACATGAAGAATGAGAAAGCCTAAAGGCAGAGTTATAGTCTCTCAGCCCCCCAGCTCCCCGCGCTGCCCACCTCCCTCCAGCCACACGCACTTTCCTTCAGCTCCTGCCTTTCCCACAAAAATGCTCCTCCTGACAAGAAACAACAGAGCTCATGCAAAAATCAGCAGGCACAGACATAACTCTACTGGCACAAACAAGGCTTTGACATTAGTAATTATTGCACTTTACTGGTGTTTAGGAGCAGCGAGCGCTGGGAGCCGCAGAGCGTCAGTGGGCGCAGCCAGCCATGCACTCTGCCCTGCCTTGCCAGATTGTGCCTGATACCCCTGGGCTGTGACTCGGGCACGTGGAGGAGATGCAGCCCTACAAAAGTGGGGGCTTCTGTGTCACCTGATGAATGGCAGCCAAAGAAGAATCAGCTATTTGCTTGACTACCTGAGAACGTGCTACGCAACTGCAGGCTCTGTCACAAGAAGGATGCTTGCAGAAGAATGAACAAAATTCATAATTTGAATAATTGGATTTTTTTGGGGGGGTGAGTGGGGCTTTTTTATTGTTTTCTTTTAGAAAAGTGACAGCTCCTGTGTGAACACCTCATCATTTGAATCACTTCACAAGTTCAAGCACATGCAACTCACAGCGGAAGGCCAGACTCGCACCTTTAAATCATACAGATACGCGACAGACAGTGAAGAACTGCAGATTTATGTAATGTCCTGCAGAAGTTAAATAAACGAGGAAGCGTCTTGCAGACACGCTGCTTGCCCTTGCGGAGTTGAACCTGAGCAGGCACACGGCGCCGCGTGGCTGCCGGAGATGAGGGGCAGCAGCAGCCGGTGGCACAGAGGGTGAGGGCAGGGGGCTTACAGCCCTTACAGGCCCCAGGAGGGGGAAAATCGTACAGCGAGAGGGGCTGTATCTAAATATTGCCTTTGAAAACAGATGCTCGCTCACATTCAGATCATTAGGTGTGCCACCTTCAGATTATCAAGCAGTGCTCCTGGGAACTCCGGCTCTCGACTGAAGGGAACAGGCACTCGGAGTGGGTTGGATGCACTTGCAGAATGGGTACGGCATGCACTTGCAAAGCTGTATAAACACTGTGACATATGAAGGTTCACCAGCATTAAAAAAATTTGAGGTCTAACTGTCCTGGGTTGTTCTTGGGAAACCTTAAGGTTTGTACAAGCTCCAGGAGCAACTTTTTTCCCCTGTAACTAGCCAAGATCTGAATGCTCTGAAGCCTCACATTGCCTAAAGGCAAAACTGCAGCCTTAAAAACTATGCAAGGTCCTCCAAATGGACCTTGAAATTCTACCAGCATCAAAAATAACATGCAGCATCTGTTAGACACAGGTTGGCAAACTACTACATACTAATGAGTCCCTAATTCCACCCCATGGATAACTGAGCAATTTTACTTAACAGTACTGAACTACCATACAACAATAATAAATAGATTATTTTTTTTACATTATTTTTCTGCCATTATAGGAGGACTGTATTATATCAGTAATATGCAATATTTATTAATGGTTGCTGATTGCAGTGTTTTTGTCAGGGATAATGAGACTTTCAAAAGATAATGTCTTCCCTAGAAGAGACACATACTGCTAGCTCAGAAATATTCCTGGTTTTTACTGGAGCTAATACTGAATTTAGTACAGTCCACCCCTCTTTCACGCTTAATCCAGGAGAAGTCATCAACTTTAACAGCCTTTCTGGTGTCGTAGACTATTTATTGAAATCCTTCCAATGTTTTTCCTAGCATAGAAAAATACCATCCTGATTGTTTTCTCAGGATAAGCTGAGCTGCAACAGGTTTGGGTACCGTGTGCTATGTCTAAAGTCCATGACAAAGAGAGCAAAGCTCTTCCCACAGCATTCCCTGCTTAGCCTGTATTTCAGTAAAACTCCCGCTAAAACCAATAAGCATTTTGCAAAAGCTATGAGGAAAGGCTTATCACCAGTAAAAGAAAAACCCTTATCTTACAAGCACATCATTTTAACTTTACCAAAAAATTACATTAGGATTCCTAGAGCAACACCTGTCAGTCGATACCTGCCAGTGACTGTATGGAGTGCTTACTGATGGAAAGCAACACCCATCATTTGCTGTACATACTGCTGGTGCCTACCAGGGACCCTGTCCAGTGGCAGCAGCGGTTGTGCACAATGGAAACCACAAGAATCTCAATTTTTTTTTCTGAGACAGAAATAACAATAGCAAATTGGAGCTTCATCAGAACGAGCTCCTTGCAAAGTCGTTCTTGCTTTCTAGTCCCAAAACACACGGCAAGAGCACGTGCAGGGGTAGGAATACTCCACCACTCAGCACGTGTATGTCGAGTACATACAGTCCCTTCCCTCCCCACTGCGCAGGGCAGAAGGGCAGTCACGCAGTGACATAATCTGTACATAAATCTACATATACATACACGTATGCAGCTTTATCACAACAGTGTCTTGCTCATAATACAGAAACTCCCAAGTGACTAGCTGGAAGCCAGCTAGTAAAACAGGGAAGTTATTCATCAGCAGCATCTTAGAATATAACTTCATGAAAATGTTCCTCCTCTTCACTGTGGAAATTGCTCAAAATGTACCTGTGTATGAGACACCTCACATGTGAATCCTTTTCTCTACTCAGGAACTGCTGGAGACATTTTATTGATTACCCTTTTGCAATTATAGAGCACCATAAACCAGAACAGTGACAAGCCTTCTGGAGGAGTATTTACTCATGGAAATGCATTGAGACAGGATTATAGAACATCACGGTATAAGGCTTTAGCCCTTCAAATTACTATTTCATGCAATGCACTGCTGAGGATTTTTTGATTTGTTCCTTGAAAATGTGCTTTGACACAGCATCAGAGCAGAAGCTTCCTAGTGATCTGTGAAAATCAGTCAGCATATTTTAAATAGAGAGGTCAACAGTTCTGAAACTCATACACAAGGTCAAGCTGAATTTATAGCTACATATACAAGCATTATACTGGTAAGTGAAAACGGAGTTTGCCTTTTGACTTCTAAGTGAAATGTGCCTAATGTGAAAGCTATACATTAAATTGTAAAAGCTGCTGCAATAGTTACATCCCCTTTTCAAAATGATCTGGGCATTGGTGAGAGAAGGTTCCATCCAATTTTGCAGGCATTTGGGCACTTCTGAAATTATGTTACTGTGTCATTGCTATTCTACAGGCTTCCACTATATCACAAAACCTGATCTCAGACATCAATAGCTCTGAGAAATAATTTTCTAAAATATATAACCCAAGCAAACAAATAAACAAAACCCAAATATTTTTGTTTGGGAGAAATAGCCCAAGTCAATCCCTTGTCGCAGCAATAGACTGATCCAGCTGGCAGGAGCAAAGCTAGCAGCTTCCAGCCAGGCGTGGGGGCAACAGAGCTGCAAATCCCCACTCAGGGAATGGCTAATGGAAATTGCAGTAGTAGTACCTGTGGACTAACCTTAAAAACCTCCTAACAGTTTTGACCACAGTTCATTGCATACACGATGCCCTATGGACGTGAACTCTCTTTCTAGCTCATGACGTCAAGACATCACACCACACAAGAAGTTCCTTCCCTTCCCTGCACAGAGAGCAAGGCTACATCAAAGCCCTCTGCAGATGGAAATAAAATCATGCTGGGATTTCAATAACAAGATGAAAAGGTAAATGAGATGCAGTTCCTTCATGGAGAAAAACAAGAGTATGTTGTACTGTGCTCTACAGCTTTCGAAGTCAAGACAATCTGGCCTAAAAATCATGTAGCTGTCACTAACCTCAGCAAAAAACTGTCTACATGCTCTGAGCCACACCTGTAACTATAGCTAGGGATCTCACAAAAAGTAGGCAGGACCTCAGTTTTGCACATCACCTCTAATAGATGTTCCGTGTGAACAAGTGCTCTCTGACTACACAGGAGCATTTCAGGGCTCTGAGCTGCTCTGCATATCCCACTAAGAAGAGAGGGCAAGGGGGGGAGGGGGGCGAGGGGAGCATCACATTGCTTTCTGTCCTTTTAATTTAGAGTTTGCAACTCCAACTGAGGAAGTTCAAGCAGCAATCACCTGCCCAGCATCAGCAGCTGGCAACACTAGGGCCAGCGAATGGAGAAGAGGGCAGGGCAACATGAGCACCAGTGATGCTCCCCGCTGTGACGGGGGAACGGGGCATGGAGGGTGCATGAGCTGCATCCATGGCCAAGCTGAGGATTACAGACAGAAGAACCCAAGGCTGAAGGCACTGCCTCTGAGCTCATGGCTCAGGAAACTCTTCTGGTCTGGAGCTTGCAGATCCCTGTGAGATGGTGCAGAGCTGCACAGCACAGATGTGCTGGCGAGACAGATCCCTGCGAGGGATGGACGTTACCTAAACCGTGCATGTCACAAAATACCTGCTTTCAGTCATGAGTTCCTCAGGGGAAAGGCATCAAGTTTTATAACTAGTGGAGTAACACACCAAACAGTTAATTGAACAAACATATAAAATATTATCTAAAAGGAGCTGTTATTATATAATCAGGGCTTGGAAACTAACACATTTCTTTGCCACGATGGGTTCCAACTGACAGTACTTTTCTTGAGGCTCATTCTAATGTGACTCCAAAGAAAATTATTCTTTCCAGAAGTAAAGAGTGCAAGAAGAAAGCTTTTAACTATTTGGATTTCTATGCCCAAGGGTAGTTAATTTATATGCCAAGCAACAATAATTTTAAAATCATCATTACTGTGGCCTTATCATTAACAGTCATGCAAATACTGAAAGGAAAACTGTGAATATGTAGCTTCCTGCAAGCCAGCTCACAGCATGGCTTGCGTTGGACCTTCTCCATGGCCAAAACAAAGTGGGATCAGCCTCCCCAAACCCAGCAAAGCCCTGTAGGGGATGCAGAGGGAGAACAAGTGGAGACCCAGAAATTCCACCCGGCTGCCCTTCTGTGATCTGTAAGCAGTGCCTCGTTTTGGCAGCTTCGGCTGGAGCTGACTCATTCTCCCTGCCCTGCCACAGACTGATTCCCATATGCACTAAATCTTCTGTACATGGTTTGACTCCGAGAAATCAGGTAACAAGCGGGAAAAAATTCTGAAAACACTGACTGACCTGCCTACAAGATACTCAAGAATAGGATAAGCTTCTTGTTTCCAAAGAAAATCAAGTTACAAAAGCATATGGTACAGATGTACACCTCTTACTGCACTGCTTCCCCTGTACCAGCAGCAACGTGCACTTCTGTTTTTTCTAGTTATTTCCTTGCAAAGCAATTACAATTGATTAATAAACAAGAAGTTATAAATACAGAAATGCCTCTTTGTTTGACCATAGGCTATACTTCATAGCAGTACACAGTATATCTACTTCCCTTTTCCTTCAGCCTTTTCTTCCAGAGCATTAGCCATTACAAGCGTTTATGGATGATAAGGATGGAAATTTCTTACACATTCATATTCAGGGCTGCTCAGCATCCACTGTATCTTTTGCTGCCTGCATCAAACCATAATCCTTGCTCTTGGTCATTTCTTTTAGTGCATAATATAGGATCTACCTTGCAACACCGGCCCTTAGCAGAACAATTTAAGTAGTCACTTGAAGTACACGCTTCATTTTGGCATCCAAGCAAATGGTTTAATCTAAGCACAGGCTTAATCTTCCCTGCTTGAGATCATAAATTATTTGATATCACTGACAGTTTGATAGGATTGCAGGAGCTAATTGTCTAGCACTGTCCTGAGAGGCACTGGGACTGGAAAAGGTACAAAAAAGGCAAAGACTTCATGTCTTTAATGGGAACAACTCCTGAAACAGACAACTTACATCAGGACTGCACAAACCCAGCTGGTCTTTTTTTACAGACACTGACCACTGCTAAAAACCTGAAGTTTTGAATTATGGATTTCCACAGCTTCAGGCTGGCCAAACCGCAGCTGACCCAGGCAGCAGCTCAGGGGTGCTGGATGCACGGTGACCCACCTCCTCGCACCAGCATTTGCCTCTGCCATGCCGGTGGCTTTGATGGCATCCCCTTCCACAGTCTGGGCGCACATCCCTGCCAGGTTGCATTGCTATCATCATGCATGAAATCTTTCCCCTATCCCTTTCTTTACCTCCTGTTGCTTTTTGTTTCAAAACTTCTGACATCTTTCTGGTCAGTGGAGCGGATCCTTGCTCTACCTCCATCACCTCCTTGATGGCTTCTTTGCAGCTGGCAACAGCTCTGTAGCCTCTTCCTACCACCTTGCTGTATTAGAAATCTGGCCCCAAAGCACTGCCCCACAAGTTCACTAGGCTCAGGCTGTGCCTCACCCAAATCCACACCAGATAGCAGATTTGAGAGTGTGCATATAATACTTAGTATTAAATAAAATTCAACATTTCCCTTTTTCATCCCCTCCTACTTTATAGAGCCAAAAATGATTATCTACATTCCAGATGTCGTGTGAAGAGTAATTGATGTCTGCAAGGCATTTTCAAATGAAAAGCCTTACATAAATGTAAGGTAAACTATTATTCTTACAGTTCCTTTAAGCTGATAATACCATTACTTTCTCAGGGATGCTGGACATCCTCTTATAATGAAGCATTCAGCACAATGAACAGCAGAGTTATGTCAAAGCAACAGTTCCCTCTTCCCCTTGGACTAACTGCTCTTTAAATGGTGTGCTGAGCACAGCCCTGCAACGCTGAACAGCTGGTCCTGCACATCCCACCCCTTCACAGGACACGGCTGAGGCTTGCTCTGGTTGTCTCCACGACAGACACACGTGCTATTTCTGGCGGGACATCAGGTTCCAGGAAAGCAAGGACTTTCACAAATATTCAAAATCAAATGAAATGCATTATTACCTTTTCTGCTTTAGATTATCCTCTGAACCATGTTATCAGAAAATAATTGTTTTGTTTATGGTGAACTGTACCTAGAAAATGGTGTAGGGGTGATATAGTCAGTTTGTATAAACTAGAGGTACAAAAGGGCGTTAGCTACAAATTTTAAAACATAAATTAATAACAGGAAAGAATGAAGAATACAAGAGACAGCAAAAGCACTGGACTGCAACAAAAGTACAGGAGCCTGATCTGAATACCCACAAAGCCAAGCCTTCCACCACCTGTTTTTGGGAACCATCAGGTGCTTACAAAACAGAGGCCACTGAGCGCCCATCAGCCACCCCAAAGTTTAATGAGCTCTTTGAGGCATTCCTGGCATCATCTTCCAGGCGTAAGAACTGGAAACTTCTGCCTCCATATTACTGATGTACAAATAGCTTGTCCCCAAGATCTGTCTAAAGTAGGGAGTATTTAACAGAAGTTGATGAAAACCAAAGTGATGCAGATGCTGGCACCTGACCTGCGGGCCAGAAAGGCTTATGGAAAGCCAAGCCATTGTGCACTCCCAGGATCACCAGCTGGAGCGTGTCCCTCCTGGCTGCCGCACGTTGCAACCACCCAATTGATTTCCTGTAGTATATTTAAAATGGATGGCAGGCTGGGGCAGCTTGCTGGAAGAGGTGCATGCACATCGCTCAGTGACTACCACAGGTCACACCTGTGTTGAGAAAGAGGATCAGATGAAGATGCGGATCAAGATTCAGCCACACACCAGGCTCCTGGCTCTGCTCAGGGAGACGGTGCTGAAGGCAGAAACTCATGCTGATGCTGTCAGATTTATGGCAGGCAAAACCACTGACTTCAGTTTTCTGCTAATTGACAGAAGAGACTGAAAAGCAGAAAGGAGCTGTGTTTTTTCCCCCAGGGGGATGTCATTAGTGGCATTCTGGGTGATGTGTAAATAGATTAGAGTATTTCATCCTCAGTCTTCACTCATTAAATAAGCTGGTAAGTGGGTGCCACCCACCTGGAGCCAGCGGGAGATGCCCTCACTTGCACGGGAGCTGAATGGGTGAGGAGTTTCAGCTAAAAGTTCCTGCAGCACAAATCCCACGCTGTGTTAAGCCTGTACCACTTTTAGACACAGCACACATTTGATCCTAAGCAGTATTTCCATACAAAGGCCAAACCTGCTAATCATGAGAAATTAAAGTAGACCCCACAGTCAGCCCATGATGAATATCAAGCCATGAGAGGTCAGACACTCTGCTTTCCTGCTGTCGTTTGCAGTGACGTCTTGCATTTGATCCTACATAATTACGTTGTGCTTTTTCCCAGCTGGAGGTAAGTGACTTTTAAATTTAGTATGCCTCCGCAGAGATTTATGGAGTGCTTACCTCTTGCAGGATTCAGCAAGACTTAACACCACCTCATAGGACCTCCACACAGACACCAGGACTGTCAACAGACAAGTGATGATGACAAGGTTTTTACAGTGGGAGGCTAATCGCAGGCTCCTCCAGGAGACAGAAATTAGAGAACTATGAGACTATTTGGTCTGTCTTTCTGCCATGCCATCCCTCAGCCCTGCCTTCTGAGGCACAAGGGCACAATTTAGCACCTCTGGCTCCAGTGCTGTGTGCAGTCGAGAGAGAGGAGCACCATGGCTGAGACTCACTCCTTTTCTGATAGGCCTTACAGCGAGAAGAGTCCAAAGCTGACATGTTCTTCCATTCCATTGCTTCTAACTGCACCCTCTGTGCTTACATATTGCTCATTTAACATTGCCCCGATCAAATACTGTAAGGAACAAAAGCTTTCCTTCAGTGACCAGAGGGGGAAGAAAGAAAAGGGAAGCAAATCAAGCATGACTAAAAATATTTTGTGACAAATGTACTGGACAAGTTTTCTAGCTACATGAAATTTTGGACTTTGTAATATTGCTAAGGTCAGAGGGATAAGGTTACATTGGATTAAAGATACCAATAAATTCTTCTTCTACCTCGCAGTCATTAAAATTTGTGCATTTAGATATACCGCACAAAGATCTCTGTAAGTAAATACATTATTGCCTTTGTCTCCAATTTCTTTTTCCATTGCCCTTTTGGATGCATGAAATAATTTTCAGATCATTAGATACAATAAATCCTTCTAGGTGTTTATGTCATCGTCTAGAGGGAGAAAGCTTACGCATCCTTACATTAAAAGAAAGAAATACCTTCCCCCACAATTTTCCTTTATTCAATCTGAAATCTAAATCATAAAAATAACAACCATGAATGGCATTAAAATCTCATCGTCTTCTCTGCAAAATCCACAGCATTTAACTTATTTCTCTGTGACTACCTGCTGTTGTACATTTTCCCCATGGAGAACTGACTAAAAGGTACATTGCAAGGATTTTTGGTTTCGTAATAGTAGAAATGCAGAGTAAAAGAGCTATAGAAAGAATTGTGCCCCTGAGACCAGTCCGGTCCCCGAGGCAGCTCAGCTGCCAGTTGTATCATCCCGGTACCTCCCTGTTCAAACGAGATGTACCTCCAACCTCCCAGAAACATGGGATGGAAATTGTCCCCAAGTGGACAGTATGCATATGGTGCCACGCCAGCTTTCAGCATGACAAATCTCAGAGAAAAATGGCCAAGAGATTAATAGCTCCCTTTTATTAAAATGCACTTTTAAAATCCTATGAAATTACTTCAAGGAAGTAAAAGTTAAACTGGATCTTCAGCCATCGCAAGCTGAGTTTTGATCCATTAACTTCATGTAATAAAACATGATACAAGGGATGTCAGAAAGAAAAACACAAAGGAATTATTTCACAGTTCACAAAGCCAATTTGAGACCCGGCTAATGACCAGCCAGCCAGTGAGTGTGGGGTCACTGGCAACTGCTTCTGCAGAGTCCCTTTGATGGGATCACACAGCCCTTAGTCACGGCAGCGAGCACAGAGTGATTTCTACTCGGCATTTTGCCTTCGCAGCACTCTGTGTTTCTTTATGCGATTGGAGAGCCATATAAAAGAAGAGCTGCCTGACATTAATAGCTTTATGATGCAGCTTTCTGGTGGGGCAAGAATTTGAAGTCAACAAGCATAAAACACAGAAGCAGAATTCCAAACTATCCAGGCACAGCAACTGCTGCTACCTCCTTTGCATATCTCAAGCCCCCAAAGGAGTACATGTATAAAGACGATGTAAGGAGCCATCAAAAAAAGTAGGAGATATTTCAGAATATGTGCAAAACCCCAAATATGACACCCATTGACAGCCATTATAATTTTGATAAGGCGTGACAACTATCATTTAAATCAGAAGAGAAGCGCTGACACCAGATGTCACAAACCCTAGCCCTCTACTGATTACGGTATTTAGTGACTACAATGCACACATGATTGCCAGCAAACAAAACAAGAATTTGGTGTGTAAAGGAAGGGGGATTGTATTTTTCAACACAAGTCTCTCATTTCATGCAAATTCCATTCTCTTCATGGAATTATTGTCACAGGCACAAAGACGTACCGTCTCTAAAAAAATAAATGTCAGTAGGATATTAAATTAATTTTGAATATGGATGAAATCAGAGACTCTGCACTGCAGATTTCAGAGCCCAAGCTGGTTCTGAGGCACATAAGCTTAGCAGCATTACTGTACTAACACAGATGAAACACAGACTGTCAGTGTACCGTAGGCCACTAAAATACCTTACTGTACAAGCTTCGCTTGCACCTGCACTCCCTCTGCCTGACTCCAGCACCTTCCCATTTTGCTGCTGTTGGAGCAAAGCGCTCCAGTTGTTTTAAATGTGTTTATCCTACCTTGCTGCAGGCCAGCACTCCTCGGTATTTCCTTTTTCCTTGTGGTACCCTGACAGAGTTTTAGGATGATATCTCAAAATTCACCTCCTCTGGCTGCTGTCCAGTGGCTCAGCACAGCCCTTCTGTGCCAGTCTTCATCTGCCAGTGCTACAGATGTCATCTGCCATTACCACACGCTATGCCAGCCCCTCTCGTTGTCTGCAGCTGTTTCATAGGTACTTGCTAGCGATGAGAACCTGGACAAAACCAGAAGCAACAATTTGCAATAACTGGTGGACTGCAATTTGCAAAATGCCAACAAAGGTAGCTAATGAAGTTGGCAAAGCGTGAGTTAGCAGGCAGCAAAGCCTTCATAACATGAGGTGCTCAGTATTTGAAAGAAATTTGGAAGTGAAATTGTAGCCTCTTTAACTGTCCAAAAAGGTTGGTATCAGCATCTAACGTACTCTCCTGCCAGATAGCCTCAGGAAAGCATCCAATGGGCACCTTTAAGTAGAAGTTCTTAAAGAAAAACTTTTGCTGATCTCACTTTAACCTTTTACAACAGATCACAAGCTAAGCTTAGCACAGACCTCAAATGAAAACACAACAGTAAGTCCCACAAGGGGAAGCACACCATGAAACAGCTGCGTACAGCTTTGTACTGCACTCAGTGGCTGCTGTAGAGGTCAGCACCATGCTCAGCACCACGGATGGTCAAACTCAAACTGCATTTCACCAAGTTACATCTTCCATCGCAGCCTATCCCACGAAAAGCACAGAATTCTGATAATCACAGGAGAAAATATACATCACCTCTGCTACTCTGCTTTAGCTGCAGGTGCTTCCATTCCTCAAAGTCTTATGTGTCTCTTCATAAGAAACTTTATACTCAAATATCTCCTCTCCATTCTGTCTCACTGGCCTGTGTCAAAGAGCCATTAAAGATACTTTGTGCATCCTTGAAACAGCCATTCCTTTACTTTGCTCTGTCCTCTCATGGACAGCAATTTTTTTACCTGAATTATGTAGCAGTTATAGCATCAGATGTTGTTTTCCAAGACAGAAGAGGAAGAGAAAAAGTGAAAAAGGGGGAAAAGGGGAAATGAGAATTCCTAGTCTTGGTCATTACATGCCAAATTTCTACTCAGAATAAATTTTCACAATGGATCATATTGAAAATGCTGACAGACTCTTAACTGGTGTTCCACAGAGCGCCATACACAGCTACATCACAATAATTTGGAAATGTCTTGTTTAAAATACATTTAGGCTATTCAAAGCAGATATTGATATTCACTTGTAGTATGAGCGTGCCAACAACGCCTTGAAGGCATCTCTCAGCAACAGATCTTTTTCAGCAGCAGGTGGGATGAAATGGTGACAAATGGGATGGAAGGCAGCACATATGAATAAACTATATAATATCATATTTGTTTCCCCAACTTGGCTGCTTGCTTTGCTATTTTTCATAAGCCGGCAGTGTGAAAGCAGCCAAAGCACAAACCCATTCGCGCGCCTCAGTCCTGCGGAAGATTGGAAGCAATTTCTGCTCAATATGCTATCCCCAGGAAAGCACAAAGCGTCTGTGGGGAGACTAAGAGAAAGCAGCACTGCCTTAAGCGGTAAGCACTGATGAATGAAACTCTGGTCTTCTTGCAGAGTAGATTTGCAAGGAGGGTTTATTAACAATAACACAATTGCAATCTCGGAGAGGAAAAACCTGCAGCCCGAGAGCTCCCTCCAAGCCATCTCGCAGCGGCTCCCCTGGGGGTGCATCATGTTTGTTTGCACATAAAATACAAACGCCCTCTTGTTGGTGCCCAGACCTACACCGCTCTTACCAGGGGTGAAAATTACTCCTCAAAGGACTGCTTGAAACTATATCGTGTGTCATCACATCTGGTGAAGATCCAAGATTTAAACCTATTTCTAAAGCAGAAAAAGTGTCAAAGTAGAAACCTGGTTTTCCAAAGCCTGTAATCGACAGATATAATGGTTATTTTGTTATACAAATCTTGTTTGGGACACATGCAGAAAGGACTTAAAACATCTAAACAATTTCTATCCAGGAGAATATGCTCTTTACAGAGATCTGATCCTGCACGTTCAGACTCGGTGGGAGCTCTGCCAGTTTCTTTGTTCTGCCTTACTTTCGGCCAGGCAGTGGGTTCTGTTCATCATTTATCATTATGTTGTCTTATCTCATGTTGCTTTACCTATGAAATGAGACAATAAATATTTACTTCCCTCCCACAGATGAGGGAAGGTTTGGTGAGCGCCTGCTCGCTGTCTGTCGCACTAAGTACCGGTACTGCCTTTGCCTGCGGAAGCAGCGCAGCAGCAAATGTAAAGCCCTGCCTAACACTCAGCTCAGTTAAACTGTTCTCTTCAAGCAATCATTGAAAGGTAGATTAATCTGTGCATGTTAAATCATGCAAAAGGAGTTCAGCATCCCCATCACTCAAAGAAAACAAAGATGAGTTTACTACAATATATACACATAAAGAAGTCAAGTATACATTACCTTCAGTGTGGTATGTTCCTGAATGTAAGGTAATCTCTGTATTTCAGTGAGTTGGTTGTTTTGGGTTTTGTTTGTTTGTTTGTTTGTTTTTAACAGAAATACATTAAGACATTAAACACTACATGCTTCCCTGTAACCCATCTCCCTGCAATGCAGGGCACGGTTGCCCTGGCACATTTGGGGTCCTTGGAGGCCAGCCACAGTTCACAGCATGCCCATGTCCAGTCCCTCTCAATCCTGTTGGCAGAAATGCTACTCTCTGCCAAAAAAAGAGAGGTAAAGTTACACCAGGATCCTTACAAATAGATTCTACCTTTTTGTTACATTTTTCTCTTCCATTTTTCCCTCTAAGTCCTCTTGGTGCACTGTATCTCCACTACCTGAATGCAGAGAAGATCTACACACTTCCTCATAAAGGCTGGCATTCTGTGGATTTGCTCAACATGAGTTACCAAACAGCATTTGTTACAGTTCCTGGAGGAAATATTTCCATTCTCAGGTTTGGGGGAGGGGGGGGATGGGGGACAGGACATGATGGACATTAGGCATCTTAACTGTTCCTGTAGGTACACTGAAAAAATTAAGCTAAGAAAAAACTTAAGTATTTTTGGTGAATTTCCAAAAGGGAGTTATAAATAATGCTCTTTGAATTCCAAGATGAAAAGTGACTGAGCACAAGCAGCAGGATTCTTCAGTCAAGCAGGAAAGGAAACAGGGAGCATTCATCTTCTCTGCACTGGATACACAGAACACCTCATCTTTAAGGAAAACATGGATATATTTTCACCTTACTAGAAAAATATTACAGTGAAAATACTTTCAATGTCCTCCACAGTCCTCATAAAAAACACATGAGCTGACACAGAAAAGAAAATCCCACAGGTGCTGCACACCACCAGGTACCCACAGACTCCAGCCCTCCCGTAACAACTTAACACTAAAGAGCATCACTATTGCTTTCACTTCCAGAGTAATTAAGCCAGAATTTATGACTCAAATATCCAAAGAAGCTATTTCACAGGTGATTTGAAACCATGTTTAAGCACAAACATTCATAACATTCACAGATCCTTTATATTTAGCATGCCACAGTATAACAGACAAAATCCAGAGTTATACATTAATATATATTTAATGTACCTATTACTGACAACCTCAGTTTTTAAATTGAAGGGTTAAAATGTCTTCAACCATTACTTCACTTGTACACAGAATATTAACGCTGCCTAGGAACAGATAACACTTATACTGTCGCTATTGCAGTTTTTAAGTATCACTATAAGCATTTGATTACACTACTATACATGCATATAATGTTCAAAATAACCTACAGTTTTCTGAAATAAAACTACATTTAAGTTCAGTTGTTACATATATAAAGTGTTTTTTTGTTGTTGCTGTGGTAGAAACGCTACTCACTCAAAGGAACTTTGCCTTTGATGGGAGCAAGGACAGATTATTCCCAGACGCCAGCATGCCTTCATACAGAATCCAGCTAACCTGGTGCCCATGCATTTATAGTCAACCTCAGAGAAGCATGCTGTACTTTGCAGGATAATACAGTTCTTTGCAGCAAAAAACACGGGTCTAAGTGACAAACACAACTTAATCAAGTGAAAATCTATTTCAAACAGAAAAGAAATTGCCTCAAACCTTGGTAATTATCTCCCTGGGATTAATAATCAACTCTAATTTAGTAATTGGTTTAATATTTCCTTTTTGAAATTTTCAATAATTAACCTACAGTCTCTTAAAAATAACATTCCTAGGCACTTCACAGAATTGTATTATTTAATGAAAACAAAGCTAGAAAAACTGTCATTGGGGGGAAAAGAAACCCTAACACAAAAGAAATCAAAGCACAAATTATGATCCTTAGAAGGCTTTCACAACACAAAACGATCTTTGACAAGATGGGTATCATGAGTGCTGTCATTTCATGTGCGCTGCCCATCGTGAGGAGCTCTGAAGAGGCCAAAGCATCTCCCAGGTGAGTAGCTCACCCAGCATCACCCCCTGCCACTGCCTGAGCAGAGTTTTAGACACGCAGGTCCAGTTACAACAGATGTGGCTAACATTGAGAATTAGACTTGCAAATCACAGAAACAAGAAGTTCCAAAAGGAAACATTCCAGTCCTTCCTGCTCAAATTCTCTCTCATTGCCAAGCCTACAACTTTTCAAGGCAAGTCTGGAAGATTCTGCTTTTCGCACAAACCTAAGACACTTGATCTGGGTATCTGAAAGCTAAACCAAAGCACATATACTTCAATACAAAGACAGATTCACTCCTAGAAGGTCCAAGGGTCAGCAAAGAAAAGTGCAGTTCCTCACTGCCAGGAACCCGAGAGCTGTTATTTAAGCTGTTATAAAAGCTCCCAAAGCCACCCCCACCCCCCCAAGTGTAATTAGGTTCCTTTGCACACATTCAGTAGTTGGTCTTCCATGAGAGCCTACTCAGTGTTTTCTCTTGGTCAACTAATGTGGTACATTATGAAAAGGTTTCTAAATATTTGTCTGTAAAAACGTTCCCATGCCACAGGAATGCAGGCTATGCCAAAGGTTAGAAAATAACCAGGTCATGTCAGAAAAGCGATGGTGCTTCTGCACTAATGTCTGGACATTTTAAAATAAATTTGCGGCTGAGCTACTTAAGGCCGTTAATGTACGCTTCAGTCTTTTTACCTTCTTATAAATGGGTTTAAAGACATACAGTACCTTACATATAGAACCAAATTTGATAAAGCTTTTAAAGATCCCTAGCTCAAGGCAAGACCTGAGCAGAGGCATCAGGGACAACCACCTCCAGCGTTTGGGGGCTGACCTGTTGCAGAGACTGGGGGGCTTCTCCGAGATTTTCTAGATCTGCCTGATGTTGATTTTTCTTACATCTGTGGAGACTCCCATATGAAAGGCTTTTGTTCTACAGCTTTTTCATCTACTCATTTTTTACTAGAAAACCACTTTGCCTGGAAGCAAAATACAAGGGAGAAGTTCACTGTGTCTTTTCTGGTGTCATAGATTAATTTTAATTCTGCTGAGAAATGGGTCCTCCCTTCATAAAATAACAATCCTCTCAACCAGCATGACATGAAGTGTTTTGACTTCACATAGCCCTGAACATGCTTTTCATTCCTATTGCACAGAGAGCTTCCATGCTGTTCCTAGGAGATTGCGAGCTCAAGTTCAGCATTCTTTGTTGTGCCAAAGTGATGCAAAAGGTATATGGGGGTGAGGGGGTGTTAAGTTGCAATAACAGTGTCTTCCTCATACTATCAAAAAGTAATTGCAAATCTCAAAACCTGAGGTGGAAATAAGATGCTGAAATACCACTGAAATCTCTGACCAAACTCACCTGTAGGGCTGAATTACCCTCTCTGTCAGTTTTGCAAAATCAGACCAAACCAATGTAATTCCTATCGGCTTGGCTGTATCATGTTAACTTTTTTCCCTGGCTCATTTCAAAGAAGTTGTGCCTCTAAAGTCAGACTAACTTTGGAAGTTTAGCATTACTTGCAAAGTTAAAAATGTACTGGGTAGGGCAAGTCTGTTCATCTGTTTTCTAACACCATTATGAAATCTGTTAGCAATCCAGAAATCAGTTACCAGTAATATTATAAATAGACAACATTTTTAAAAAAATCTCCATGTCTTTTAGGATCTGTAGGTATCTTCTAAACCTATCTTCTTGTCCATAACCTTCATTCAACAAAATACAACAGCTCTCCTTTGGACGAAGCCGAGGAAGCTGTTGTACTTTCTCACACCTCTGCAAAGTCTGGACCCTTGCTCCTTCAATTTGCCTGTTGGCTGCTTTATTACTCTTCTCACTTAAAGTTTCCCACTTTATTATTAAAGTTTCCTTTCCCTTCTGTTGAAGGACAGCATAGAAAGCATGACTTACAGCTTCACTCAGCTGCTCCTTTTAACTTTCCAGCCCAAAATGTTAATTCTGTTCTCATCTTCCTTGCTGTGACTCACAAACATCTTCATGTGTTTCACGGGTCATCTCCTACTCTAACTCACAAGAGAAAAGAGCAAAAACCAATCCATTGCCCAAGTTAAAAGAAGAGTCCTTCGGCACAGAACACGCTCAGGTTTTCTGGGGAAGGGCAGCAGACAAGCAGGATGCCTGATTGTTGCTGGGGCAGGCGCAAAGGAAACTCCACTGGTGCAATGGTACATTGGCACTTCTCCAGCATCACGGAGTCCAGCCCCTGCAGGGGCACCAGCAGGAAAGATCTTGCTTTGGTCTCTAGTGAAACCACATTTTCTCTGTAGCTGTAGGGCTGAAATTCTCAGTTACATGCATCCTTATAGCCTCTGGTGTCACCCCACAGAAACCAGCCCAGTTTCTCCCAGCACACAGGAACCAGGCAAACGAGGACTTCAAATCCAACCTGTTACAAATGCAAATAATTCCTCTGAGAATGCCCATCAGTTATTACTGTCCCTATATCTGCTTTAAACTCTCCTGTTTAGTTCTTTATATTATACAGCACTCACTTTGAGCAAACCCATTTAATATTTCAGGATTCCTCATGGAACTACAGTTGCTTTTTCATGTTTTTTCCTCTTTATGTTAATTTTCCTCTTCACATGCATTTGCAGTCTCTGAAGGGAAAAGGAGTGGAGAAGAAAGGTGAAAATGTTTTTCTAGACCTATAGCAATCAATAAAAGCAATGCTACAAAAGCCAGAGTGTTCCCTATTGCATTGCCTGCCCTTGAAATATTGATACTGTTGTGGTAAATCTTTTTTCCTTCCTCCTGCTTTTTGAAAATACAGGTAATATAAATGTTCCCATTAGCAAGAAATATGTCATATCAAAATCAATGGTATTCAGCCAATAACAATGCTACTCGCTGGCTGTCAAGTTAACTCAGTTTCAGGTTAGCAGAGCAATTCTGCCATCCAAATCTTATTCAGAGACAGAGATGAATTAAGGCAATTCTCACAGGCTATACAGCCATGAAAAGTGTGCCCTAGATCTGAGTGATTAACTGGGAGCCTTTCACTCACAAAATACCCTTTTATTCCAGTGCTGGGCAAGATTCTGATCCCAGTAGGAGATCTGCAGTGGCTCACGCCCCCAGGGCAAACCTGGCGAAACAGGAATGAAGTTACTTTGCACTATTTAGAAAGGATCAGAATCTGTTCCATGTAATGTTTGATCATGACTCCTTGCTTCACTTAAGTTTTAGGTCTTAAAAGCAGACCAGTGTCTTCAAAATAGTCATTGACCCCAGTACAAAAACCTTTTTATTGAAATATTCAACAGCAAGTAAAATACTTGTTAACACAACTCAGATAAGAGATTTATTTTTTTTTTGCTTGCCTTTTTTAAAAAAGTGCTATCAAAAGATAAAAACATGTTAGCAGTTTCACTGAACTGAAGCAAGACTAAAACTCAGGTATCTGTTACAACCTCCAAGAGTGACATTAAATCTTTATTATAAAATAAGGTTATAGAGAGATCAATGCTCAAGGGTGATTAAGTGACTAAATCATTCAATTATGAGAACCATATGTTTCACAGACTAGCAGTGGACAAAGGGAATATGAAATCAGGTTGGAAGCTGAAATGCCCACAGTGACACTGGCATAAATCTATATTTATAAATCTTAAATACTCTGGGTACAACAACAAGAATAGCACCCTGTTTGTCTGTGGTTATGCTCAAATTTGTAACGCCAAAAGCGCCTGCAATGCAAAGATCCAACATTAACGATCATAAAACATAGCTATCCATGCTACGACCGCTTTAGCTCTTTCATAAAGCTCCCAGTGGGATTCTGAAAAGTGCCTAGGCACTTCTGTTGATATGATTAAATAAACACTTCTGGAAATTATGCAGGTGCCTACATGCCCTTAAAAAATAAGTTTGCTGGAGCTGACTATGTGGAGAACTTGATCAATGCTATAACTTGTAGTTCAATCTAAATCTCCCCTCAGAATAAGCTCCTCCTCACAAGGGCTATCCTGGCTTAAATGTTACAGTTTAAATTCAGTCCAGAATTTATACCAGAAAACACCTTTCTGCGCTTAGGAAACAGGTTTGTTCTTTCCTCTAGCTTCAACTTTTTTGGCACTCTAACTTTACTGTGGTCAGAGTTTCCTCCGGGTCTGTCGTTGAGCTGGGAGCTCTTGATGATTTCTCTTAAGTTTCAGTTGGCAGCTCTACCTGTGCATCTTTGAGTCATGCCAAGAAAAGGTATTTTCTCAGTTTCGCTCATGTTCATCAGTACCAGTTTCCATTATCATACCAAGCAGAATTCCTAGGTCAAGTACACCTATTAAAACCTCAGAAAGGTGGAGCCTGACAGAAAAAATATGTTTAATAATCACATTTACTTTCTCTTGTGTACATTTGTCTGAAGATTATTGGAGTTTTGGCTGGGTTTAAATCAGTACCTTGAATCCTTTCTGCAAGAAATTCTGTATGGTGGGTATTTGTTATTTCCCTCTGGGGGAAAGGACTTTGTTACCTTTTCACTTTCACTGGAACTTCAGAACAACTCCCGTTCTGTGTCACAGAGCTGCAACTCTGCAGTAACCCCTGAATTACCCCCGATTCAGAGAGCGTAGCCAAAGCCAGCACCCGAGGGCATGGTGATTAGCTGCAGTCGCAGCGAAACCTGGAAAGCCGTGACACTTCTCCACTCGGCTTGCTGTAAACCTGGTCTTTTTTACTGATGTTCAGCACTGTAAAGACAAAGAATTATTCTTACAAGAAGGTTATTATGAGAAGTTTAGCATGATGCATTTGAAACTGTATAGAAAATAGGACTAAACGTATAGTGAAGATAATGTTTCACAGGTATGCATATAAAGAGGGCATGGTTTATTAACCACTGTATATCACAGTTTAATGGCAAAAAAAGCAATATTCCATCGGCATTGTACTGTGACAAACCAAATTTTCCTACCATACTCATTTTGGAGCAGGTAGTGTTCATCGCATTCAGACCTGAAGTCAGTACATGGCTTATTTAGGAGTCTCACGGCCTACACGCATGGATGGGAATTACAAGTCTACTAAAGAGCAAGCAAAGGAGAATGTGGTGAAACCTCCTTGTTATTTGCTAAGGTATTGAGCAGTGAACAAAATTAGACAAAATCTGACTTTTCTTTCTCAAGTATCTCCTATTAGGCCAGCCATGAATAAAACAACAGGACATAGTCTTTGGGAAAGAGATCCATGCACAAGCAGAAGAGCAAAATCACAGAAACTGATATGATTTGTGTCAGACCACAGGGCAAACTACATGCACAGAGAACTCATCCTTTTTTTTACATCAACTAAGTGATGGCATGTGAGCAGAAATTAGGGAAAGAACAAAGAAAAATAAGGTGGGTCCTTGGACTGCTGGCCTCTCACCACTGCCAGGTCCCAGGACACCTATGGTCTATGGCTACATACCCAATACTCTCCTCCTCTACTAGACCACTCACCTTGCTCATTTCGCACATTAAAAACCAAAACAAATCAACCAACCAAACAAAAAAAGCCAGGGAACACAGAGAGTTTGCAGACTTCCCACTCCTGCTTAACTTACCATTTTTTTCCTCTAGATGGACAAGACCAAGTGTGGAGAGAAAACAAAAAAAAAAAAAACCAACCAAACAAACAAAAATATAATTAATATAATTCCCAAAGCAGAGAAAAGCCCAGTGTCTTCATATGAGCAGAAAAGCCACGTCAGGTAAGTAGACATTGATACACGATACTGTGCACAGTATTGGAAGTGGAGCAGGAGGAGGAAAGGATGCTTTCAGCAGTAAATTGCTTTTTTTATATATTTTCCTAGGGAGGTACAAGACAGAATTCACACTGCCACCAGACATCTGTAGGAATTCCTCACTGTCAGTAATCTAGCAGACCCTCAGTCTTCTACTATGGAAAGTAAAACCCTATAGGCTGTAGCTACACAGGTATGGTATGCCCATGCATCTGGTCACAACCCCATCATTTTCTTATGTTCTTTTTCATGAAAGGAAAGGAAAGCAAAGAAGTCCCCAGCTTTTCAGCAGTTTATCGCATCCGTCATTTTATACAGAGATGGCAGTTCCAGTCCTGGAAATCACCTGTTGAAGCCCAGTAAGAAGTCTGAGAGATGGTTAAGCAGTAACTATAAAACAACCCAAGACACATTGTATCAACCTTTTTACAGGCACTGGTTGAAGTGTCCTCTCCTAGCTATATATATATGAATTGAAATCAAACAAAAACTATTGCCAGGAGAAACTAGTAAACTGCTCTTGTTTCTAAATTTGAAATTTGTCTACATCACTATTTTTTTCTTTAGGATATATTTTACAACTGCCTTCATCACTGTAGGTAGATGCATCTGTTCATACACATGTATAAGAGCGGTGGAACTAGACCTTTGTTTATGTGATGATACAGCATTCCATGAGTCACCAAGAAATGTTGGCAGATGATACCAGCTGCACAGCAGCAGCCTCACAGCTGTTCCAGTACCTGCAGAACTCCTAGAAAGGTCCAGCTTCCCTCCCTTTCCCTATCACTATTCTTAAGTAAGTAACATAGGGCAAGGAATTCAAAGACTAGCCTCAGGGTTTCTTTCTCTGATACAGGGGAAGAGGATATATTTGTTCAAGCCTTATTTGCACTCGTGAGCACCAGCTCAGCTGTGCTTGGCTCTGACAGCCACCACCATGCTGAGACCCCACGCAGTTTAGCCCACTGGCTACCGAGCATCAGAGTCTTGCTCTTGGAGGGGTGGCATTCATACAGCTTTCTCTCTCCAGCTACTAAAACCTTGTCAATCACTCTCCAAAAATTATGCAAAAGAAATGTTGTGGCTTGGCAAGATTTTGGAGGGCATAACAAGACCAGACAATGAGGATAAAGACTGCAATCTGCCTCCACAAAAATGTTCACCTTAGCGAAGCATGAAGCGTTCTGGATACTCCTCACTGACATCTCATTTCTGTGTCGTCATTGCTTTGGAGCTGACGAAGTACTACTCCCAAGATTTTGCGCCAAATGCAACAGGTTACCAGAAGAGCCAGTTCTGCAAGAAGACTCATGATCAACAACCACATAATAAGCATCTTCCATCCATCTTCCAGTGGAAGATCATGTTATTAAAAATTAATTCAATGAATTAATAAAACAAAATCTGAAAGCAATGGGTTTAAAGCAAAGGCTCAAAGCATCTCTTCTTGATGTTCTCAGATTCTGCTCATCTTCAGAAAATTCACTACCTGAAGGCTCTCAGAGTACATTACAGCCACATCTCCTCTACACAAGAGATACATGCCAGGAGGTAATCCCAGTGAGCGAAGCCGTCTCTTGTGATCAAAACTCTCCCTATAGCTTTCATTTTCCTTTGACATACACCACAGCATAGACAATTCCACTCCTGTTTATGAGAAAATTGCTCCACCAAGCCTTGCAAGCAAGAGTAAAAATATGGGGGGAAATAAATAGTACATTGTGATGAAGAAAAAACAAAATTATATGTAGAATTGCTGTGGGCTCAATAAGAATTTGACAACTACCACTAGAGAGTGATCTTCTAAGACAAGGGAATATCAGAACATGCAGACTTTCTGTTTTGCTGTATTTCTACAAAAAGAAAATTACTTTTGATTATATGCTCTGTAGGAATCTATTTTTTTCTTTCTCCCTTTCTCCCCTTCTTTTTTTTTTTTTTTTTTTTTTTTTGAGGGGTTTTTGTTTGGTTTGGTTTGGTTTAAGTTCACATACACTCTATTCAAAGAATGACAGTTACATCAGGAACTGATTTGCAGCATCTCTAAATAACACACTCTGGTAAAATAATCCTAGAAGCCAAGAGCCAATGTGAGAGGTATACGTGTAAACTATGTAGCTCCTAGTTTTACATCTGTAGTACAGCATATACAAAGTCTAAGAGAAATTGAATGATAATTTCATTCTTGTCAGCCATTGAAGAACATTTATTTTCATACAAAGAGGAAAAATACAATGGGCATTTGTTTTATGAGCCACAAAACAGAGACCTGCTTTCTATCTTAGACTAAGATGACTAGTTATGTGCAGATATTTTTTTTTCTGCTGTGATTTTATTATTTAACCATGACTGTTTCTTGAGTAATTGTTCACCATTTATGACCTGTTTGATTGCCTGTCTATGGCGCTACACACTTAAGGATAAACTGAACTTCATACATAGATGACAGTGGGGCTGGGCTTGGAACCGAGCTAAGCAATCAGGTCAACGCTTTGGAAGATCAGTGCCCTTTGTGTCAAAACACCAGTAGATATCAGACAGCTGAGCAGTCCTCCCAGCTGAATGTGGGGCAGAAGTAGCCTTCATAACACATCACGAGCAAAAATTCAAATACATAAGGCATACTCGCCGATCTGAGTCACGTACTACAGCACCAAAAAAACCCCAAGTTGATCAAATCTAGTGGCACCCTCTGTCATGCACAAGGTCCGACAACGTTATCACAATAGCTCCTTCTGATTTTAAAAATGTATGACAAGATGATAAAGTGGTTCTCAGAGAAGACATACTGACATTTCAAGAAGGGCCATAAAACTTGTTCAACGTGGTATGGTGTCATATATACCCACTTCTAAAATGATACAGTAAGTATTAAAACAGTATCAAAGCTGCAATATACAAGAACTACTTCCTGATCCTGCAGCTTTAATATTTTATATTAAGATCATAATCAGCAAGGTACAGAGCACCTCTACATAAGACCAGCTTTTCTTAGATGCCAAGAAGATCAAAATTAGTTAAAATCAGCATGAAAATCATTAAGACTGAAATACCAGCCCCATAAAGAAAGTAGAAGTTTCACAAATTATTTCTTTTCAGTCAGAATTATACTGAACTATTAAAATATAATATACGCATATCCTGTATGTTGTACATTACATTTCTACCCATGAAAACTTTGTTGGCGTAAAAATGTGGACTTCTGATTTTTGTTAGCAATACAAGGGGAGTTAAGACACTGCAATAGTGTGTTACATAATTTAAAATATTTTTTCATTGTTGTATTAAAACTTTGAATGAACTGATAAAGCAGCTCTACTTACTCATAAGCCCAGTAGCCAAAATCCTCACAGTGGCCAGCGAGCAGGAACTCTTCCCAGTAGCTTTTAGTGCACCACTTGCCATGCTACCACTTAAAAATTAACTCCATGTATTTTCATACGAAATATTCACAAACAGACAATTAATACTTCCTCTGCTTAAAATTGCATGGCCTTGTGAATGTCCTCTAATTTCAAAGCAAAAACCAGAGTTAGATTTACAGGAAAAAATGTTATCTTTAATACAATTTTTTGAAGCTTTTGGATCCTTTAGCTTTGAAAGAGATGCAGAAGGTTGTCAGATGGATCTGAGTCCCACACTTTCCTGAAGGAATCCATTTCTCTAGTTAAATATTAGTACAAGAGACTGATAAATTTCCCCGAGTTTAACACATCTTTTATTTCAATTAAAGCCTGAGTACATTCTATTACTATGGTGACTATTTCAACCCTTTCTCCACTTAACACAGCTCTAGGGTTTTATTGGATAACACTCTTTATGTCCGGACACAGCCTCTGGCTGATGGCAGGCGTGCTGGGCTTCATTTCCAGGCCCAGTACTAACATTAACAACTTACTGCTCTCACACAAACCTTAAAAGCATTAGAAATCTCTGTTTCATTCTGTCTTTTTGGAAGGCAGTAGCTGATGTCAGTCCAGAAAGCTGCAAAATGCTTTAAACTCCACTGCACACAACAATTGAATAATCAGATATGGTGTTTCTTTATCCCTAATTTTACCTATTTACTACCAAAACCACTCACCTTCTCTCTACCATCTGTTGTATCAGTTAGAATTGTTTTCTTGCACATCTGACCAGGGATACAAGGAAGATGAAGCAGCCTTTAGTTTGCCTTCCTGGAGAATCACTAAGAAACAAATGACTTCAGGCTTATATATGCTCATTAAAAAAACTTGTTACATGGGCACACCTGTGTGTTTTAACTTCACCAGTTTTCAGTCAGAACACTTCATCATACACTGCAGTTTTTAGATCAACAAGGTCTAAAAAAGATTCACTTGAAAAGAAATTATATGAAACACTAATGATTGTATTTGTCTGGATTTCTAGTTTTAACCTCAATAATTGTATTAATATTACTCTGACAGACTTAGAGGCGACAACACATTATAGACAAGATAACTGTTCGTCAGTGCCAAAATCAAGCAAGTCAGAAATAGGCTGACCCAGGTTTCTTACAGGGAGGACAAACAACCACATCAGCCAGTTTATTTCTCTACAAGTCTCTATGGCTTATGTATCCAAAGTTAATGTGTTTAAAAATATCCTGAGTACCACTGAAGATTGTACTGCATGTTTTAGTGGACAAACTGCTCTTGACACTCATAAGCAGGACACGTTGCTCCCCATTCACCTTTTCTTGGATATTTGTTTTACATAGGGACACCGTATTTAAAATACTCTCATAAAACCACGTTGAAATATTTCATTTTCTGCAGGCACTCCCTTCCTTGCAAGATAACTCTCAGCCAACATATAAGTGTAAACTGGCTTGACAGTACATGCCCAGCTATGCATTTTGATCCTTTTTGTACAGTTGGGGTAACAGCAGAGCTCCACAGCAGCTAATGAACAAAAGATAATGACTGGTACTATTAAGATTTACTATGTACAAAAAGTACCCCGAAAACACCACACCCAACCAAAAAAAAAAATCCTCCACCGTGGTTAGTAGAGCATATAAGGAACTGCAGGTTTGCCTAAATGTGAAGCAGCACCAACAATTCTGCAGCCAGAGAAAATCCTATACCCTTTCAGATGTACAGCAGTACATCTGCTCCATGTACAAGTGCTCCATGGAAGTCAAAGGGCTTCCCGTAGCACAAAGCTGTGCACTCTGAACTGAGCCTACAGTCTTTAAATAGCTTCCCTGGGAATTGGTTCAAGGTTCTGTAACAGCCAGTTTATCGTCACTGCATTTTATGAAGGAGCCAAACACAAACTGATCCAAATGACTGGCTAGCAATGGCTCCAGCCTATTTGGCAAGCTCATTAGGAACAACGCTGGAATGAACCAGAAGTTTGTCACTTTTTCACTTAGCGAAACACTCCAAATGGGATAAAAGATGCAGTCTCTCTTGCTGAGCTCTGTGAGTGTGAGTTTTAATGCCTTTACGTACTACTCTGTTTCATCTTAAGCACATCTTTTATCCAGAGGTATTCAGCAGTAGGCAGGAGAGCCTAAAGAAGACAGAAGGCTGACAGTGATCTCATTCCTATCATGAAGGAATCCTTTTTTAAGGATAAGCAGCTTACACCGACTTTTCTGTGGCGAACCCTCTCCCGCGCATCTCTCCCAAGAACACAATAAGCCACGTGCACGGGACAGTTTGCCAGCCGCAGGCACCCAGCTAGCAGCTCACTTCAACACCCAGCACCTACCAGCCTTGATTTACTCACTGCACCAGCACCTGGTCTCGTTAGAAAGAACTTAATGCATACAGTAGAAATGTCCTTGCTGTACTGCCACGGGTTTTTTTACGTGCCACAATTCTACCCATTTCCATTGGGATTACCCTTTCTTATGCTTTATTCTGTTTGTTCTTTCGTTGAATTGTAAGGTAGAAAAAACAAAGGCCATTCGTAATTCAGAGCTGCAGAGAAGACATCATCCTAAGGGCTGCAAAGTCTAGACAGATAACAAACAACATTTGGGCAGCCCATTCTCTCCTAGCTGTGTTTATGGATCCATTTTCAACTCCTTTTTCACCAAAATCCCTTTGACTTTTGTACATCTTTAGCTCTACTTTCAGAAGGTTTTCTGTAACTATTCCCATCTCAGGAGAGATTCGAGTCTCAGAGTTCTGTTCGGATGGTACTGGAAAAATTTGGAATGCAAACCCTCAAGGAAAGAAACGTGGCCAGCCTAATGGGCACCATGGCTGAACCTCCCCAGTGGCCTTGGGTGCTTTGCTCTGCCATGGACCCATCAGTATCAGACCCTGCCTAGTGAGGAAATTCAGCCAATTATACCTATACCTCAGTAGTACACTAGGTATAGCTAAAAAGCAATATAACCCTCACTTGTGGACATTCAGAACTTGATATAACTAGAGTTTGCTTTCCTGAATTATCTGAAGATGCTTTTCAAAAAACCTAAGCTAAACTGAAAAGACACTTTTATGCCAGACAGAGAAAGTTTACAGAGAAGGTTGTGTTTCTATATCAGCTGCAATTTACGTTTTAAGGCTACACCAAAAATATTTTTCTGAACAAAAAAGGTTTTAGTGCAGCACATAAATAGTTGAAATACAGTAGCTATTACAGAAATGGAAGGAGGGCTACAAATGCCTACATAAATTGATAGGTCCATTTCTCCATGAGATACACAAGCTGGTGAAATAAACCGTGTATTACAGTAATGGGAGAGCGTGGGAGCACCTGAATAGATCCCTCTGTAAGTAAGAAATGTATATGAACTTGTCTCTCCCATTTCCCAGAGCAGAAATAATGATTTACTGTTGAGTTTCAAAAGACACATCCTCACAAAAACGAGCCACCGGGGAAGGCTCTAACATTAATTCATCAGCAGCATTTTTATTTATACGAAACAGCAAGGTAGCGCTTCAGAAGGGCTGAGCTACTCCTTCCAAACAACAGAGCTGGACAGCACATGGGAGGCGTGCGGGGGTAAAGGAGCAGGTTCTGTCCGATTCTTCCAACCCACGTAACAAGCACCGTTATGCTGAGCTACCAAATCAGAATGTTCACCTCTGATGTGCTGTAACATACATCACGTTTCTATGGTTAGCGTACTGTTCCTCAGGCTTTTTTCCCGTTATAGGATAATATTTTTCTGAACGACATTAACTGCACTAAGATAAAAATGCAGTAATTAACATGTTACCCAGGACTGCGATGACTGTAGAAGCAATACAGTTGCATTGACGTGCCTCCAGCATACATGCTGTTAATATCTGCCTTATTGACTACAAATTCACTTGTGGACCACCGTGTTTGGGAACTGCCAACATTCCTCACTCACCGGCTTGATAGGCAAACGTTACCAGCTAATCTAATAATAAAGACAAAGAACTATCTGCTCTTGCACTGCTACTTATTTTTATTATAGTACTGCTTAGAAACTTGAACTGAGACCAGGGGCTGATTTATGCTTCCATTTTTAAATGGAAAGCAACTGGTTTTCTGGGTAGTAGACCTTAGTTACATATAATTTATGGTCCATGGTACAAGTGTAAAGGGATGGCGCGCCATGGCTGGGGCTAGCCTCCCGCCAGTAGCCAAGGGCCAGACCCACACTCTGCCTGGGCTGGAATGGGCAGCCAGGGCTGGAAAGAGCCAGGCAAGGGGAAGGGCTCGAAGGCACAATTACTCCAGCCTTTTATTTAACGCAGGATGGGGTGCCTCAACTTCAGCAGCCCCAGAGGCTGGATCTGGGTTTTGGCACTGCAGCGGAGGTCTCTCCATGAAGAGCAACCCACCCCCGTCCCTGCAGCACAGCTTCACCTCTGCCAGCAGCTCCTCCGCTCCCAAAGCCCTGCAGAAGCCGCAGCTGTTACCAGCATCTCACAGCAGTGCCCACAGGAAGGGAGCACAGGAAAGAGGGCAAGTGCTGGTTTGCTTGAGAACAGGAGGATCTCTTAAGACAGGACCTGAATCACACGAGCATGAAAATTTGACTTACCTTGGTCTGGGCTATAGAGTAGGACCAAACAAAGTTATACCTCTAAATTCTTCTGCATACTGCAGCATCAAGTTCAGTTGAATTGCTGTCACGTCCTCTAGGTGCTGGCAAGAATGAGGTGAGTTCTTGTTTCATCTGAGCTGATTTACCGTGCAAAATTGTGGCGAGTATTGCAAATAAACAAGACTCAATGCATTCCGATTTGCTGAAATACCCAGAAAAGTGAATGCCCTTTGGGGTTTTCTTGGTCTGTTAAAAAAAAAAGTGAAAAATATAAACTGTTCTATTTGAATACTTTTTATTATTATTATTTTAAATGCTACTTTCTTGCTACCCCCAAATGTCTGCTGTTCTACATACAGAATATTGTGATGTCTAAATACTATGTATCTACAAATTGTCTGCATTTCTGGGCAGTAAGAACCAGCGTTACATGTAATAGAAAGGCAGCTGAAAAGAGACTGTGGCTTGTTCTGGCAGATTCTATCAGCAGAGCTGCTAACTTGCATCCCCAGATGAGCTTGCCACAGCGCCCAGGGCAGGCGCATCCCACGCGCGGGCTCCACTCCATGCCAGCCTGCTCAGTTTGCTCTCACCACCCCCAGCACGCGGGCCAAGGGAAAGGGGCTGATGGGCTGAAGGAAAGCAAGAAAAGTTTAAGTTCTTCAGTGCCACAGAAACAGACTGCTTCTATCAGGGAGGAAAGAACTACACGGTCCTTCTTTCTTTCTCTCTCTCTCTTTTTTTTTTTTTTTTAATCAGTTTTGTTGCTGTTTAGGGTGTCCCAGTGACTCAGAAGTGGCTGAAAGCACAGGACAATTAAGCTGGAAAGCTGGAGCCTGCCAGGGAGAGCAGCCTGCCAAGTCTGTCCCTGTCAGCAGGCAGTGGAGGGCTGGAAGTCAGCCCTGCTGCAGGCTTGGGCAGCCCCAGCACACATGGATGCACCATCAGAGAAAGCATCACACCAGGGATAAGACCCTGCCCTTCTCCCCCACTCCTCCCCAGGGGGGATGGAAAGAGGATGCATCAGTCTCTGGAGCAATGTAACTCCCCATCCTGAGCCTATCTTTCTCTCATTTGAGCCCATTTCTTTCTGGTGGGCTCAATATAACTCATTTTAGTAAATCTGGAATATCTACATTTTGTTTTATCTATCTATATCTAAAGTTATTGCATCTATTTTTGTAGCATTTTTTGTTATTAATCCAAATCTACAAAACAAAAAGTTGTTTCAAAACAAAACCCCCAATTCACCTAACACTAGTGAAACTTAAAAAAAAACTGAGAAAAAAAAAGTCATGAAAGTGATTGGAGCCATTTCGATTTTAGCAAAGTGACATTTTCATGCCCAGGAATGTTTTCTTACAGATGTCTGTCCTTCTAAACATTTAATGTGAGAGTCACTATTAGAAGTTTACATAAGTTCTTGAGGGTGACCAATTTCTACATTTCCAACTGTATATTATTCATCCCAGTTCAGAACCTAACCATAAAAGATGCAAAAATATCTCAGAAATTCAAGCCCTTTTATTTCTAAACCCTGGGAAATGCAACGACAGTTATTTCAAATGTATCCAGAGAATACAGCGATAATCCATCCTGGGCACCACCCAAGGAAACAATTACAGCAGGGAAGATATTTTACCAGAGTGCCGGCTAGTAACAACTTGCAGAGCACAGGGGCACAGTATTTCTCCTTTGCTCTATTTTCGGTCGGTCTTGTATTGATCTTTTTTCCCCCCATAATATCTTTTATTTATCATTTTTAATCATATTCTAGTGACCTCCAGTTTGTAATTGAAGGAGCAGGACAAACATGACTCAAGAACGAAAAAAAAAAAAGCAATAAATAAAAGCAGGAGAAAAATCTATATTCAGAAGTATGAGTGTGTGGAAGTATTCAGAATATTTTGAAGCTTGTGTTCTCATCTTCTAGTCTGCTCTTCATCTTCTAGATGAGATGCTTCTAAATGCTGTCACCAGCCCCGCTGAAGGCTCCCATTCCTTTGACACCTGCAGAACCAGGTTGCCTGCTAAAACTCAGGATGAGGTAGCGTTCAGGTCTTAACTCCTGCCTAAAGCTTCTAACAAAGATGGAATTGCAATCACCTTCTTACAGCTCCAGTGCAAGCTATCACCACTGCCCATTAGGTATTAAGAAGTAGCAAATATCTGCCAGTATATCCCAGGTATAACTCACCATCAATTTTTATTTTGCCCGTTAAATGACTGGCACCCATTTCCTCCTACACCAAAAGAGAACTGGCCCCCTGTTCCCAGTGGTACCGTTAGACCTCTCACACCTGACCTCGAGAAATTATTTACGAAGTGGTGCTAACAAAAGATGACCAGTGCTCTGCTGTGGGACATAAAATGGACAGGAAAAGAGAGGAGAGAAGAGAGAAGGAAAAAAAAAGAAAAGAGTGACCTGAGGGGGCAGCTCAGACAGATGCAAGAAAGCCCAAGTTCTATAATCATTTGTTTCCAAGACAAAACCTGAAGTAGGAGAAGAAGAAAGCAGCAAATGGGCTTCTTAAAATACATACTTAAAATAAAATATAATGCTGTCAACCGTTGTCTCACTGTGAGCTCAACCACTATGCTAAAGCTGCAAGGTATATTAAGAGTTGCAGAAACCATAAACTCTAACATAACTCTCTTTAATTTATAGTTGCCTGACAGTTTTGTTCTACTAAGCTATTTACTTGATGTATGTCTGACGTCACTTCGAATGAACTGTTCAAAATAGAAATACAATGTAGATGGGATAAACGATTTGTTTAGAAGACTTTCCAAAGTTGGCCTGTAAAATACACCAGCTGCAAAGGTTGCTTACGCCCCATGTGCACGCTGCCATTCCCAGCCATCGCCTCCTGCACCATCCGCAAGCATCCTTACACAGAGAGGCTTTGCTCTGTCAAAATGTAAAATCACATCTTTAGGGGAGATGCATCACCTTTGCATTGCACATAGACACCTGTGCTGGGTAGTCAATCGAGTACCTGTGTGAGCACAGGTCAGGAACTGCACTGTGCCCCCGGCTGCTCCCGAGCTGGCACTCAGCAGTGGTGGGTGCACCTGGAAACCAAACACTGCGTACGGCACAGGACCACGCGGGACACTGGCCAGGAAAGGCCGGGGTGTGAGCATAGGCTGTGCTCCAAAGGGAGCTCAGCAACCAGCTCTAGTCTGTCACCCTCTCCCAGTGCCACTGAGGACTCAGGCTGGATGGTCAGAGCCTCACGTGTGCTGGCACTGCCAAAGCTGCTCTTACGCAGACTCAGTTTTTGCACACAAGCCCAGCAAGTGCAGGAGGACAGCAAAGCATGCTCAGGGGGAGCTCGTTCCAGGAGCCGCACCGGCAGCACACACATGTGATTACACGTGTAAAAATATGTAGGTAAGCACCACACAGAAACGGGATCTGGAAAACAAATCTGAAAGTTACATTAAAAATATACTCCTTGGGAATTCATTACCTGTTTGGAATGAAGAAAAGCCCCCCAAATGAGGCTTTTACACAAAAAGCCCAGGAATATTCTCTGAAACTCCAGATAAATATACATTTGAGCTATCCAGGGAACACTGAAGAGATTTTCACCAAGATTCACTTTGGAAGCTGATAAAAACAACATAAAAGGTGTTAGAAAAATGGAGCCTTATCCCTGTCAAGGTCATGCTGGCCTCACACTAGCAGACCACTTAAGCGCACACATAATTTTCAGCACAGAAATAATTTCCCTGTAAACAGTATTAAAGCAGCTTCTCAGATCAAGGCTAACACCTACACCTTTTCTTACAAAGCCTTAAAAGTACAACAAAACCTATAAAAGCAGTTTATTAACATAACATCTCCCTGAAGAGCTGACCTTGACCTTTTTCATTCTGAAGAGTAAATATGTTTATAAGAATATACAGCAATTAAGTTTTCGTTCTTGCTGTGACCAAGTCACATCATATTACAAAGAAAAATGTCCTTGTGCTAATCAGCTGTTACTCAACACTTCTGCAATGTTATTGCTTGCAATTACCCTGTTCAAGGCTCCACATCTTCAAACTTCAGTCTAAGCATGGAAGTTCAATTTATTTAAGAAGCATGCCTGCTCCTCCTGCTCCGCAGCACCACCTGTGAAGGATCAGGATATAAAGCCAGTCCACATCCAGCCGGGAGCAGTGACAAAGGCAATACCTAACCGCCGCCACCGCAAAATGGTTGTCACCAAGAGCACAGTAGCCCATTATTAGACTGTCAGGATTCTTTGATTTAAAGGCCATAAAAGCTATATTTTATCCTGGATTTTGCTATACCAAGGGTTTTCTAGCCTGTAGGATCCAATTGCTTAAGAACTGAGAACTCTCCAGTCTTAATTGCATTTTTTATTTGTTTACGCTGTCGGCATATGACTCAAAATTCTGTGCACAGCTATTGAATAAGAGAAACAAAGTGCACAGCGCCCACTTAATTGGAACAATTCAGAACGAGCATTGCTTCATACCCTGGTCTCATTGATAAAGCAAAGGTACCAGAGCAAGATACGTTCACGCACACAAGACCAAGGCAAGCTTTGCTGCCTTACCAGGTACAGCGTTCACACCATGTCTGGTTCCAGGTCTGCAGAGATGTAGGTGGGGCGACGCTTTCCTCAAGTCAGGGTGACACTCTTTCTTACAGAGAATTGCTGATGGAGAGAGAACTGGGAAAGATTTCCACCTCAGGAAACCTTTCTTGGAAGATAATCACCTACGAAGAGCCCAGCAGCAGAGACCCAAACAGAAGCTGGACTGCTTCATTTCCAAACGCCTCCCAGCAGGCTTGGCCCTCCCCTCCTGCCTTCACCCTCTGTGACTGCTGCACAAGCTGACGTATTCCCAGAGCCAATTAAGGCAGACCACTGATCTTCTATAAATTGTAAAAGCAAGATTAAAATAGCTTTTTTTTTTCCCCTGAACATGCCTTTTGTAACTGATTTTGCAATACTGTTTTCTCATGTCATGTAGGCATATGGTAAGTATTCCAGCTTTGCAGCAGAAGCTATGACCACAGAACAGTCATAAAAGATCCTTCTGGGTAGAAATATTTTTTGTTTGGGTTTTGGGTTGGACTTTTTTTAAAATCCATAAGGCCTTGAGCACTACAAAGATACAGAGAGTGTTATGAGTACAGCTAATTAAAAAATAACATAGAAGACTCCAAAAAGGTATTTTTTCTCCCTCCATAAAAAACCATACTACAGTCAAACTAAAAAAAAAAACAGGGAGATGTGTTGCCTTGCAGAAGCTTCCCACAGAGCGTGAACCACCTATGCTCTTGCCTCTGCAGGCTGGGTTCTTGCAGCGCTGATGGACCTTGACCTGCCTGTGGGGCTGCATGCTTGGAGACACAGCTTGGCCAAGGCAGCAGGCACACAGACTAGAATGAGACACTGAGATAAACAGATTTAAAATCCCATTAAGCTGTGAGTCAGTATAGATGAATCAATCTATTTAAACAAATATTTCTGGCTGGAAAGAAAAAGGGTGATGGTATCTGAGGTTGGGGGAGGAGGGGGATATCCACCCCTGGATGTCTGCTTACACGGAAGCTGAAGTTTCACCCAATACTGTTAGTTACCAAGCAAATTTCTAGTGGAAGCCAGAATAGCAGCAACTTTTTTCTAAGTCTAAATAGAAGCTAGGCACATTTGGAATACCATTTGTTTGCAAACTGGCCATCATGATGTAGCCAGTGGAAGCAGAGCAGTGCCCAGAAGCAGCCCCCCAGTGCCTGCTGGCCCCCTTTTCCACCCAGCAGCAGGCTGCCCTGGGCAGCCCGTCCCTGCCCCATGCCTCAGACCCAGCTTTGCACAGCCCAGTAACGCACTGCCAGAAATGTATCCCACAGGTAAAATAAAAAAGCCTTTTTTTGTCTGAGACAGCAGAAGGTTTTGCTAATCACAACTCAGCTGGAGATTATGCTTTGCACATCTTATAGCAAGGACAGTTGGCCTGTTTTTTATATGTTTGATAATAATTTCCCTGAAAGCAATCCATTAAGAGGAAAAAAACCCCAAACCCAAACATCAACAACTATGCACAGAACAAAACAAGAAAGCAGGGTTAGCTCAAGAAAATCAAACAGCACTACTGTGATGCACCCTGCTGGGAGGAAAGAAGAAATCCTGGCAAGTGGTGAGAAACGCAGGAAGGACCATGGCAGATGATGCCAGTATACAACAGGAGCAAGTCTGCGATCTGAGCAACACGCAACATCTGATGAGCCCTCCTGTGGCTGGAGCAAATTTGTTTCACTCTTTCAACTTGAAGTGACAAATTCATAAAGCACTCAAAAAAATTCCTGTAAGCGTGTACATACCTTAAACAATACACAGTAAAATGCAGAATCTGATCAAACATATCATTAATGATGAAAAACAGGAGAGAGATGCAAATGTACAAAGTAGCTTCATACCTGGTGCGTAGATCTCAATGCCAGCGCTAATATAGCAAGGTTTATTTTGGTGTTGGCTTCCAGTCTTGCCAGGATGAAAGAAAATGCAGATAAAATAAAAAATAACACATATTTTAGAGTCAGAGTCTCAAGAACAAAAGGTTAATCAATATTTTCAGAGAATGTAAAAGAAAACCTAAGCTTAGTGTAGAGGAAAAATCTGAGTTACCCTCTGATTCATAGAAAAGAAAACCACGCACACATATTGATTGCAAGCATCAGGCGGCATGTTGCTGTTTTCAATTTACAACCACACGTTAGTCTTCACAGGGTTTGAACACGGGGTGGGGTGGGGGACAAATAAAATTATAACAGTCAAATAGAACAAAGGACCAACCTGCAAAGAACAAAGAAGAAACGAACCTTCAAACCCATAGAGCAATCCCCAACAGTGAGGGAGGGACACTCGAAGTTGCATCTAAAAGGCAGCCTGGCATTAATGCTCTAAAACAGCAGCTCTCACGGCGTGGAGAGGGGCAGGGTAGGAGCAGGAGCAGAGCCAGGAGAGGCTGGAGGAGCTCGGGATGGAGTGCATGCAACTAGAGCCCGATGCCATGGGATGCAGCAAGGGAAAGGCTTCTCAGATACTTCTCTGAAAGAACATGGAGTGTCCAAGAAGCTTCAGCAATGAATCAGGAGAAAGGATATAGGAAACTGTTTCACACACTAAAGAAGCTTTTGGCTAAATTTGGTTAAATTAAGGAGTGTATAAAGACCATTTGGTTAGAACATGTGTTAATTATACCAGTCAGTGTTCAGCTCACACTCATCTCCATCAGAAAAGAGAGTTCTTCTGTTGACTAGAACTGCACCATTGATATTCTTATGGCATAAAGAGGTCTTAAACTATGCTGATCATCTGATAACTGCTTTAATCGGTGCAATTTTAAGACATGATATTTCTATGAGAAGATAAATATGAACATTTTCTAGATCTTTGTCACTGAGAGCGAGGTGCTGTAATACACCATGAACTGAGGGCTCAAAGCCAAATGTTCTGATGACCACACACTGCACATGCAGCAGGCTGTTCACAAAAGAGTTTACCATGACATGCCCAGCATTCAGAGAATATTCAGGTTATATTCAGATTATCATTATGTGAACTAGCTGATTAAGCTGGCAGCCTGCAAGTCTACCTGCCACATGTATGGTCCTCCACATTATTTTTCCTTAGTTACTGGGTTTTCTGCAGGTTCAAAAATTAAAAAAAAAAAAAGTCTGCTTTCTGAACTGAAAACATAGTGTTCATCTTGCCCACCTAAAGGGTGGGGGGGGTCTGAATTTCCATGTCTGTCAGCAAAGCATCACCTCTTCCTTCAAGCAGTCTCCTGCAAAAGACAACTACTCCGTAGGAAAGGCAGGAGCTGCTTAGTGCCTGCGCTCAGGTGTATGTTGGGACTCAGGATAGACGAGGGACTGTTAATCACAAGCTCTGTATCAATGGCTTCAAGTTGTCAAGTGCTGACATTCCAGGGGACTTGGGGTATCTTATTCCCGAAAGCCTTGAAAAAGCCTTGCCATCACTGGTTTCCCAGAGAACCAGGTAAAACTCTGGCAGATCAAAAGGTGGTTCCGTGGGATTCTGAGGATCCCACAGCTTTCTAGGTTTTTAAAAGCAACTGCAACTTTCCAGCAGTAGACCAAATCACACCTCCCATGAAATAACACTAGCCAGAAGTTATTAGCATCAAAGTAAGTATTTTGTGCTCACCTGCAGCAAAGTAACCTCTAGATGACTTTGCCCTGGAAGGCTGCACTCCAGCTAGTCGTGCTGACAGCGAGGGAACGCAGGATGCTGCAAACATACTGACACTGCTGGTATGGAACTGGATGATGAGCGTGACTGAAGCAATGGAACAGCCATTAATAAATAATAGTGATGATAATAGGGGAATAATAAGTTATTAACAACAAGAATTAAAGAAGATTTCCATGGTCTAAGGTGCTACCCAATATTAGAAGCCATTCCAGCCATCTTCTCACTAACAGTTTGTCCCAGTTGCTCCCTGAAATAATTTGAAGGACACATTTTGATTTTGAAAAGACCGTGCTGTATATTATGGCTAACACAAATTTTAGTTATATCTCCAGAAGAAATTAGCAGGTTTAAAACAAAAAAGAAACAACCACTTAATTGTCACATCAAGAACTTCATTCAATACAGGTCACTGCTTGAGGGATTCACTACTGCGCATCTCAATCATAACACCCAGTCCTTCCACGGAATGAACAGTTTTGAAGGGACAACTGAATAAATCATAAATGAACGAGTTGTAACATATGAATAAATGCAAGAAATATCTAGGAACTCCACAAATAATAATGAACTATATTTCTTTAATATCTTGGTTAGTGATCATTATAGCTAATAGTAATTTTGCCAGATTTCAGAGCCTCCAACCAGTCCACAAAAAAAATATTTTTTTACCTGAAATATCCATGATAGTTGCATCAGATTTGTGCTGTTTTCACATACTATAAACAGCAAGTCCTTTGGTGAGTGGACACGCTTATTTGCTATTTAATAAATACAATTCATATTTGTCATTATTTTTCTTCTAATTACTACATCAGAGACTGTTTTCGCTAAATATATTGCTTGATGAAAAGTTATATGCAATACTTAATCAGACCTAAATAAATTCAAGTTAGCACTGACATCTACATGAGATATAAGTGTTCCTTTATTATATTTCCAGTTAGTTTTAGCTCTATTTATGTCTGTGTAGTAAATACTAGTAAAATTACGCACTATTTAAAATTCCAAATTATAGCTGTGCATAGAGTATAAGAATATTTGTTTGCAACAGCTGGTGGGAATGAGTGAAATTCTTTTGAGGATAATGTCTGCTTTGCTCTTATTTCCAAGCATAACAATTCTGCAACCCCCAATACTAAGGCGTATGACACTCCAGAGGAAGAGAAAACAAAATACTATAAAATCTCAAAGTATCCAGACTCCCATACAGTAACCTTTTCTCCCAACAATGCATCAAGTTGCCATAAAACCCGTCTCTGGAGTTATTTCAAACTAGAAATAAGCTTTAGGAAGCCTTTTTAAGCAAGTATTTCCCAAAGTAACCCTCTATTGGCACTAGAAAAGATTGAAAGAACTCATATGGTTCTACCACTCTGTAACCCAAAATGTGTGGCTATTAAGAGGACATAATAAATCACAAAGGTCTGTCACAACTAGAGACAAAGTAATGAGGTGGAAAGCAAGGATTAAATAAAGTTTAATTAAAAAAATATGAAAAAGTGATAAATAAATACTTATTCTGTAATTCCACCATATTTCTTTGACATGAAATATCCCAAAATGTCCAAGTTACTTCCAGTATTATATGTTTTTCAGCTCAGAAAGAATTTCAGAGACACCACTTCAAATTAGAAACTCTTCCTGGGGATACCAGCCAGCATTACTTAGCAAATAAAAACGGAAGTGACACGTCATCACTCATCTTGCTTAGAAATGCCAAGAAAAGCCTCTAGAGAAATTATATTTATAGTAATCTAGAAAGCCCATGAAACAAACAGTGGACGGGGTCCCTGGGAATAAAGCAGCCAAGAAGGGGCATGCTCATCCTAAGGTGAAGGTACCTGCTGGGAGAAATCAGGCGACCTTCACTCACAGGAGTTGTCGCAGGTCAGCATCACTTCGATGGGTGCTTCCAGGGCTTGTCCTCAGCATCCTTCACTTGCCTCTTGCCTAAGGCTGTGTTTATATGGAAAGTAGAAAGATACAAATCTTAAATCAGGAACTAGACGTAGATCTTAATTGTCCATAATTTCCCAATCTGCATTAGCAAGTGAAAACACAAATACATTAAAATTTGAATGCAAATTATTATTTTAGGCAACATGTGTTCAAGCACTGCCATGAGTCCCATATACTAATTTCACACCAGTAAACCAGCACCTCTTCATTTAGATAATATAAATAAATTAGAATCTGTGTGTGTGTGTGTGTGTGTGTAAGTCTCAAGACACCCAGCACCATCTTATTTTTTTACAGGTCCATTATGTTGGAAAAGCAATTGGAATTGTCAGGGCTTATTCCCTGCATATGGTCATGGCAGTTTTCCAATAGCAAAGGGTAAGAGTGGTACTGAGAAACACTGTCTTTTGGGGAGTGTTTTACTGGAATGGATGGCTTGCGTTTAAAGCTCAATAGAGCTCAGGCAATTTCACCTTACTGCCCATCCAGATGAGGAAGATATCACAAACAGATGAACTTCAAGACGAAATGAGACTTTCTCCGACATTCACTGGAGATTGCCATACTTCAGGTGTGGGTGATGGGGATATTTCCTGTTTGTAAGGAGCTATTCCAAATGATCACCAATACATTCAGTAGAAAAATGTCTTCAATTTTCACATACAGGATGTACCAAGTCATTTTGCCAACTCATATTCTTCTTTGTGAAGCATTTCATTTATCTTGCAGTTGGCAGAAGGCACAAGAGCCATGTCTGCTGCCAACACCAGTGTTGACCCCTTTGTTTTCAGACGCAGTTGAGATTTTTCTTCTCAGGAAAGACATGGACACGATAGCTGATTGCACAGCCTCGCCATGCATCCCCGCTGTGTCTGTTCAGTGTTGCTATCTCAAGCACAAAAGAGAGAGCGAAACCAATCTGCCAAGCAGACAGCGATCAGCGGGGCTGCAGAGCAGCCACCACCCCGTGGCCCAGCGACCCCGTGGCATCGCACTCGCCAGCTTCAGCACTGCTGTAAGACTTTCCTTCAGCAAAGCAATTAAAGCTTCCAGAAAGTGACTAATGTTGGTTTAAGGGTTGGTTAGTCAGCCTGAGTATATATTTAGTGTAATTCAGGATTTCTCTGTTCCTGACAGATTAGATAACGTGGTCAGTGAATTTGAAAAGAATAAATGCAAAACTCATTTGCATCAGTGCTTTCAATTTGCTCAAAATATTTTCTCATTTAATTATTAGCCCACGGTAAACTAGTTATCAATTAATTGCTAGAAAATAGAAGTGAGTGTGTGTTATTGCTTAGATCTCTAATTGGCTATACTGTTGCTTTCTTGTTAGATGATAATTAAAGTTTTGAAACAGGCAAACATTAGTTAACTTTAAATGGTTTAACAAGATACACTAAGGTATAAACACATATATGTTACACATTATTTTGATACCAGATTATGGGAAACTCAAAGCAAAGATGACAGATTTTTTTTTTCACTAATATATGCCACTATTTATATGGTTCTATTTAAATGAGCAAGGTCTTTTTCTTAATTTCCTTTGTTTGTCAAGTATCTATTCAATATTGCAAATAACACATATAACTTGAGACAAAACTGACTGCAAAGTCTTTTCTGAAACTAGCAATTCTAGTCTGTAGCTCAGCCAAGGTCTCATTCTGGGGAAAAAAAGCCCTGATTATCAAGGGTTATAACCCGGGGACTCTGCCTGCTAATGCAACACAGCCTTGTCTTCCTCTTCTGCAATTCTGACTCATCTCCAAGAAATAAAGCTCCATGTCCCAGCCACAGTCTTTACTCACACTCAGCTATTCTAGGCTCTGCATTCCAGGTGAGTAGCCAAAGAGTTTTTTTCCATCAGTGTTTTCACGTATATTTTTTGATTCTTCTTCAACGTCTCCTTGAAATACCACAAGGACACATGGCTGAGCAGTGCCTCCCTACCTGACTGACCTGCGCAGGCATTTGTTTTCCAGCTAAAAGTCGTTATTACCTGTACACCCTTCTCAGTAACATACCCTTGTATTTCTCAACTGCCCTGATATTGTTTCCCTTCTCATCAGCCTTCTTTCTTTAAAACACAGGAGAATTTGCTCATTGGATGACCAAGCAATCTCATTGCCATGAAGATAAGTAGTGATTTATGCACAAGTTTAGCATTTCACCATATTCATCCCAGCAACTTTTTGGAGGGAAGGACCTCATTTATGGCTTCCACACACTTTCTAAACCCAAGGAGGAATAGAAAAACAGTCCCAAAAGGAAAGACATCGAACTAGAAACTAATGTTAAAACAAGTTTATGGAATTCATCCAAAATTAAAGCTATAGGCAAGAGAACAGCTGTAGCAACCCCAAATGTTATTTTTAGTATAGCATTTCAAGCCTCAGATTGAGTTCAGTTACTGGAACTAGAAATGTGATAGATTAAAGCTCAGCTTCTCCCTTAGGCATTGCACTCCATTAAAAAGGTATAGTGAAAGGAGGGGGCAGGGAAAAAAAATAATCTCAGAAGGGCAACATAATCATCTCAGAGGAGTTTTCTACAAAAGAGGAAAGGTGTTTGTATAAAAAACATGAGATGCAAATGTTAAGCAGTTTGTAGCAATCACCAGTACAAACACTGTAACTTTTTCTAACGCTTCTAATTTGGAAGTAATAAATAATTTCATTATAAATCCAGTTCTCAATGAAAATATATCAAGCATTCATTTTTCAGTTCCAGTACATCTGTAATTTTCCTATTTAATTAGACATTGGGTAAGGCAGGCAAACACACCAATTTATTTAGATCCAGTGGATCAAACAGGGAATTGAAAACTTGACAAAGAGGGATGCAGGAATAATTCAAGCCTTCATCTCTATGCTATAGTTTTTCAGCAAGTGTTTTAAAAACTTAATTCAAAAATCCACAAATGTGTGCCCTAGTTCCAGGTGTCCTAAGCAGTGCTCCCACAACTCTCATCATCATTAAGGGAGGACATTTAGCAAGGCCCAAGTGGTAGTTAGCAGCAGTAAAACCCAGTCAAAGCTGCTGGGTACTTCTGAAAATGAGACAGTAATTTAGAGTCCTAAGGATGGGATTTCTGAAGACATTTCAGTCATTAGAAGTGTAAAAGTCCCATTGATTTTCAGTGGAACATTGATTTTCAGTGTCTCCCTGGAAAGCTGAAAATCCCATTCCAAACGTCAATTAAAGAAACCAAAAAGTTAGAACTTTTGGCTGAGATTTGATCACCACTGAATTACACCTGAATACGGGCCCTTTAGCTCCTGAACTAATTTAAATATATTCTTTGAAATAGAAATATATGCCAGTAGATTTATTAATCTGCCTGCAAGAGACTAAACAGATGCTTCCGATCATGCAGCTGCTGCTCCAGATTTCCGTTCTCCAGGTCTGAGCAGCATGAGCCCAGAGACAGAGCAAATACCAAAGGAAGCAGGGAGCGAAGGCTGGAATTCAAAACAGATCCCGCTGCCGGAGAGCTGCATCCCGCGGATGCAGCATCTTCCCCAGCCACAGAGCAGGGATGGCAGGCAGGAGCTGTAAGGTGGATTGAGCCCAGCCTGGGCTCTGTGTGTTCAGAAACAGCATCCAGACACTTAATAAAGCAAACATTGCCTACTTGCAGTCAATTATTATCATTACTGAGTATAGTCTTTATTATTTTTGGCTCTCATGAGATGCCACCCTGCAGCACTGCATCCAGCTCTGGGCCCACCAGCGTAAGGAGGACATGGACCTGTTGTAGCAAGCCCAGAGAAAGGCCACAATGATAATCTGAGGGCTGGAGCACCTCTCCTGTGAGGACAGGCTGGGAAGGCTGGGGTGGTTCAGCCTGGAGAAGAGAAGGCTCCAGGGACACTTTATAGCAGCCTGCCAGTACTGGAACAGGGCTTGAGAAAGATGGGGACAGGCTTTTTAGTAGTGCCTGTAGCACTACAACAAGGGTTAATGGTTTTAAACTGAAAGAGGGCAGATTAAGGGTAGATATTAGGAAGAAATTCTTTACTGTGAGGGTGGTGAGACCCTGGCCCAGGCTGCCCAGAGCAGCTGTGGGTGCCCCATCCCTGGCAGAGCTCAGGCCAGGCTGGGAGCCACCTGGGCTGGTGGAAGGTGTCTCTGCCCATGGCAGGTTGGAACTAGATGGTCCTTAAGATCCCTTCCCACCCAAACCATTCCAGGATTTTAAACCAGCAGAAATGCAAAATTCCTTCTTTACCCAATATCGTTCTCCAGACTGGCCAGCTGTGCCATTAGCAGAGCACTGGTGCCCAGTTTCCCTGCCAGACAACGAGCTTTCTCCAGGTTCATTTGAAAAGTCAGCCCTCAAGGCTAAATTTTCCAAGAGTTCAGACATGCAAGTAGATTATTTTGCAAGAGCAACTTCTCATAAGGCAGCTGGATTTTTATGTTCATGCATACACTCAGTTTGTAGCTAATGTTAAGGTAATTCAATTAATTTAGAACTCCTTTCATTAAGCTGATACATGGTACCAAATTAAAACTTAAACTATCTGCATGTCTAAGATGGAAGAAGCTACAGAGAATGAAAAGACATGGAGAAGCATTTAGTTAGTGTCCTAAAGTGGTAGCACTTTTTTCAGTTTTAACCGATTTCCCAATTTCAATCCATTTCCATAGCAGCTAGGCACTTAGCTTGCCATCTACCCATCTGCTTGTCCCTCTACTCGCACAAGGACCTTTGAACACCTGGTTCAGAAGAAATAGTTTGATCAAACAACGGCAGGCTATGAGCAGAATGACTCTTGAATAAAAATAAAATGTGCAGAATCACAGCCTCCTAGTGAGACTGTGCACTTAAACTGAATATGATATGGCAGCGTAAGCAGGGTTTTGAAGAAAACTCGGGTAGGGGGAAGAGGGAGGCAGAAAGACATCGCATCTCCAAAACAGCTAGTCAGGGCACTTATGTCTTCCACCTTACCAAGAGGCAGCAGGGATGGAGCTGCTGCAGGCTGAGCTCCAGGATGGACCAAATGGCCTCGTCTGGCACTGCTGCTTCCCCAACTCCGTATTTAAAAGCATAACTGCATCAGAACTGCTCTGTGTCTGAGCTCCTGTAGGGAGAAAGAGATTGATGAGAAAACTGCCTGATAAAATAAGAGGAGGGAAAAAAAGAAAAAAAAAGTAAAGAAAAAGCTGCCATCTAGGGATATTAGACTGAGTTTGAGAAAAGATTGTATCTGATCAAAAGCTTGTAACACCAAGGCCTGCACTGGAAATTTAATAAGTCGGAGGGTTCTCTGACTATTTGGCACGCACACTTGCATACCTTTCACCAGAACAGATGAATTGATGGTCTGAATAAATATCTTCCAAGAGATAAAGGGAAATCTCTTGGTATACAGGTTAATTGGAAACAAAGCTTTGCTGATGCTATTTAACAGTAAACAACTAGCACATGAAAAAATTCACTTCATTGTACAGCTTAAGTGGAATAAAGGACCTTTTAAAGGCTCTTTTCATGTACACTTTCTCAATATCAGATAGTGATCAAAATACCTCTGAGGACATGTCCTGCGGAAGGCCACGGTGGCCACACCGGTATTTAAATGCAAGGGGTCACCCAGCTCTTGTGTTCACCCTCCAGGTGACGCTCATTGATCACCTCCATCCAGCTACACAGAGGTGAAGACCTGGAAGAACTCTCTGGAGATGTTTCAGAGGAGGACAGCTCTAAGGCAGGAGAATTATCACAAGAATAAAACAAGTGGGTTTATCTGCCACAGCTGGGAATCAAGCCCTTGTCACTACAACTGG